>NC_086446.1:640358065-640670565 GCF_028390025.1 Pseudophryne corroboree
TCGGAACCCTCCCTCAGAGCTGGCCCAAGGCATAGGCAAACTAGGCAAATGCCTATGGGCACAGGCAGCTTCTGCTAATTAAAATGATATGCAGCATGCCTATATACTGTGTGTGACTGCAGCTGTATATGCATAAGAAATGCTACGTTACACCTTATTCCTGGAAATGTAGCATTTCGTATGCAGATAAAGTCACAGTCACACACAGAATATAGGCATGCCGCATATCATTTTAATCAGCATAAGCTGCTTGTGCATCCTAGTCACATAGTAATACAAATAATATACATTTTCATCAAAAAAGGTGCCAGATGTTAGCAGAGCTGCCAGCTGACTCATGCCAGGCATCTCCTGCTGCATGGCGTATTGAGGCAAGATGTATGAGGATAAATCTGTATCCAAGCAGAGGTCACAGTGTTAACGGCCGTGTGAGTGCTGTGTATAGCTGGGTTGGTTCTGCAGTAGTGTTCGGCATATGGGTAAGGGGCATTATGCGTGTCATGTGTATAAATGCATTAATAATGTGTGGCATGTGTGTAAGGGGCACTATGTGTGTCATTATGCACACAAGGGCACTAATAATGTGCAGCATATCTAAAAGGTACATTATTTATGTCATTATGTGTTTAATGGCACTAATAATGTGCAGCATATGTGAAAGGGACACTATGTGTGTCATTGGGTGGTCTTCTGTTTGCCGGCGGTCGGGCTCCCGGCGCTCAGTATACCGGCGCCGGGAGCCCGACAGCCGGAATACCGACAATTATTTTCCCTCGTGGGGGTCCACGACCCCCATAGAGGGAGAATAAAATAGTGTGGCGCGCGTAGCGCGCCACCGTGCCCGTAGCGTGGCGAGCGCAGCGAGCCCGCAAGGGGCTCATTTGCGCTCGCCAAGCTGTCGGTAAGCCGGCGGTCGGGCTCCCGGCGCCGGGATGCTGGTCGCCGGGAGCCCGACCGCCGGCCAGCCGTAGTGAACCCTGTGTCATTATGTGTGGTATATTTTTAAGGGGCACTATGTGTATAAGGGCATTAATAAAGGTTGGCATGATGTGTAAGGTGCATTATGTTTATAAGGACATTAATAATTAGTGTCATATGTGTGAGGGACATTACTGTGTGGTATTATGTGTATAAATGCATTACTAATGTGTGGCATTATGTGTATAAGGTGCTCTACTGTGTGGCGTAACATATAGAAAGGGAACTACTGTGTGGTCTAATGTGAATAAAGATCAATATGGTGTGATGTAATGTGAATAAGGAGCAATTTAGTGAGATGTAATGTGAATAAGGGGCACTACTGTGTGGAGTAATGTATATAAGGTAAAGTGGTACTACTGTGTGATGTAACGTAACTTAGGGACACTATCGCATGATAAAATGTGAATAAAGTTGCACTAATGTGTGGCATAATTGGAAATCTTGCCTAGGGCATCATATTGGTTAGGGCTGGCTCTGTTATCCCTCCTCATGGCTTGGACTCAAACATTTTTTTCTGGGTTGTGAACAAAAATAAGTGAGTCTGGCAGTACCATAAGCATGGCATATAGCAATAAGGTGCTAGATCATCGCCCTAAAAAAATTCCCCCCATCTGTTTGCATTTCATCACACTGATCCTTCACATCCTGATTCCTTGGATGGTAAAGCATCTGGATTGGATGATGACGTCCTGGGTATGTGTCACATATGGGGATATCATAGAAAAAAAACTGGATCAAGCAACTTCCTCCTTTAGTTTGGTCAAACACTCATCAAAACAGGCAGATAGAGAATGGAATGATCAGCGCTAAAAGTTTTTTTCTTGAATAAGCTCACTTTATTTAAAGTAGTCATACAGCATGGTAATCCCAGTTTCCAGTTTCATGGTGGTGAAAATCCTTTAGCTAGACTAAAACCGATGTTGGCAAAACTATGCTATTTGATTATTTTAAATAAGGTAAGTTTATTCACAAAACAGTGTTATTACTAATCCTTCTATCTTCCGATCTGCCTTGTGGGTGGATGTTTAGCTGTATTATGGCTTTTGTACAATCAAAGACAGCATCATGCAGTTGCAGATTTATCGACTGCAAATCCCCCGTTCCACCACTTTCCAAAGTTGCTTGATTAGATTGAGATTTGGACACTGGAGGCCATTGGAGTACATTGATATCATAGGAATCAATGGAAGGCGGGCGCATGTGTGTACAGCTCTCATTGAAGTGAATAGCATAGCGGGGTGTACAACAACGTGCTACGCTGCGAAGAGTGTGCTGTGATGCATACACATTGCAGCAACACTGTATAAGGACACAACCAGTGACAGATCGAGGTCCTCATGGGTCTGGAGCTGAAATTTTCGAAGGGCCTATTGTGTACTTCCGTAGGGGTTGTGGGGGTGTGACGGGGGCTACTGATATGAGTGCGTGACCAGTGCTGTATTTACACACACACACTCATATATATATATATATATATATATATATATATACGTGTGAGGATGCATGTTTGAAAAATAGAAAAATCTAGTGGTCGAAGTGGAAATTTTGAAGTGGGGGTATGGAAAAGTGAAGGTTGTAATTTTACGCGCACTCCGGAAAAGGGGGCATGGTCACTCAAAAGGGGGCGTGTAGTTTACCACACCCTATACCCCTTATACACCACAATAGTAGGACCCCTTTTCCTATCTAGTACTGGTGCCCATTTCACATTATACAACACGGTATGAGCCGAAATTCACATTATAGCCAACGGAATGAGACAAAATTCACATTATAGCACATGGAATGAGCCGAAAATCACATTATAGCACACCGAATGAGCCAAAATTCACATTATAGCACATGGAATGAGCCGAAATTCACATGATAGCACATGGTATGAGCCAAAATTCAAATTATAGCACAGGTATGACTCGAAATTCACATCATAGCATATGGAATGAGCCGAAATTCACATTTTAACACATGGTATGAGCCGAAATTCATATTATAGCACACAGAATGAGCTGAAATTCACATTATAGCACATGGAATGAGCCAGAATTCATATTATAGCACACGGTATGAGCCAAAATTCACATTATAGCCCACAGAATGAGCCGAAAATTCACATTTTAGCCCACAGAATAAGCCAATATTCACATTATACCACATGGAATGAAACAAAATTCAGGGAAAGTGACAGCAGGGACACAGGGATAGGGAGAGTGACAGAGGGACAGGGAAAGTCACAGAAGGAAAAGTGACAGAGAGAGAGACAGCAAGGGCATACAATAGGGAGTAGGTAGAGAGAAAGGCAGCGGGGTAAGATTACGTATTTAGCAGTGGTGGTGCTGAGGATGCTGTGGTCTGTGGTGCAGTGGATGAGGAGGCTGTGGTTGGCGCGGGGCTGAGAAGGCTGTGGGCCTTGGAGATGGTGCATGAATGAGGAGGCTGTGGGATTTGGCGGAGGTTCAGAGAAGGACTGAGGGTGGCAGAGGAGGCTGAGGGCAGCGGCAGTGCAGTGGAGTTGAAGTCAGATGGCGGCGGTGTAACGGAGGAGAAGGCTGTGGTTGGTGGCCTTTGGTGTGGCACTGTGGCTCCTATGACCGTGGCGATACTATTTCAAATCTGCCGCGGACCGGCAGCCAATCAGGAGCAGCCGCTCCTGATAAGCTGCCGGTCTGCGGCAGATTTGAAATAGTAGCGTTGCGGTCAGCTCGATGCGACGTCGGGGGTCAGTGTATAAATACACACACACTACATATAAAAATATATTTATAGTGTATGTCAGTGCCTTATTTAGTATTATAATACAAGCTGTGCTGCAGCCAGCAGGGCTGACACCTCACCTCAGGAGGAGATCAGTCAGCCTGCCCGGGCCGCCTTCATGGAGCATCTTGCTCAGCTGTAAATGCCGCCAGTCAGTGCCTCCTGTGGCGGTGGTGGGGTGGCACATTTGTGAAGTCACGCAGCTTAGAGGAGGTGCCGCGTCATTGTGTGTGCGGCGCAGGGAGGGCTAGTGAAGCATTCCACTGTGCCGCAGAGTGATTAAAGTTTAACTTCTTGTCTGTGCGGTATGGTTTGTAGTCTAGTTTGTACCACCGGTGACACAGGGGAAGGGGTGGGGGTTGTTACGGCAACTGCTAGAGGGCGGGGGGACCTCGGGTTGCCATTGCATTCTGCTGCAGCAGGAAAACATATTTTCCTGTCTACAGCAGCACAGCAGAGGACTGTGGGCCTATTCTGATGGGGGGCCTGGAGCTACAGCTCCATCCACCCCATTGTTAATCTGGCCCTGGACACAAATATAAGATAGCTTGTCAGGAATAGGTAGCATACCAGACTAGGTACGAGGTTTTGTCTGGGGTCACTACCGATGAGGCAAGTTTAAAGCTGCTATTGGCTGGGATTTTGGGGGAATTCAGAGTTGATCGCAACAGCAAATTTGTTAGCGGTTGGTCAAAACCATTTACACTGCAGGGGGGCAGATATAACATTTGCAGAGAGAGTTAGATTTGGGTGGGTTATTTTGTTTCTGTGCAGGGTAAATATTGGCTGCTTTATTTTTACGCTGCAATTTAGATTTCAGTTTGAACACACCCCACCCAAATCTAACTCTCTCTGCACAGGTTATATCTGCCCCCCCCCCCCATCCCACCCCCTACTACAGTGCACATGGTTTTTCCCAACTGCTAACAAATTTGCTGCTGCGATCAACTCTGAATTAGGTCCTTTATTCTTTTCTAAGTCATCGGTCCTTGGCAAGGCAATTAAAGGCTGGGCTAGGGGGAGCCCCTCTCTGGTGGAATTTTCGTAGTCCAATATATTTGTGTGTGCTGCAAGTACTTTTGTCAGTACTATCTGCATTAGGGAATTCAGATTTTGAGGTATCACATTCAAATTAGCTTTTTCATTTTTTTGTGGGGGACAAGAGACTTTTAGGATCAGTAAATTAGTTGCTTCCAATAAACATTCTCTGGATACCGATATTATTGTTTAAGAATGTTTTGTTGAAGGGTCAGACAATATTTGGCAAGATCCCTCGTTTCAAAATGAATCAATTGTGGTAGGGTTGTTAGGTTTCCCTTAAAGCTAATGTAAATATTGAGATATGCCCATTATGCTCCCACTCATCATTGTTGGAAGTCAGTGGTCTTAAGTCTTATGTACATTATGATAAGGTTTGACATTGTGCTACTTGCGCAAACCCAAAAACATTGTGTCATTTTTTTAATGACTAGCAATTACAAATGGGAGGTGTGGAGGGATTTTTATATTCCTTCAAGAGAGTCTAATTATAATTGCCTGAATCTTAAGGTCCACGGAAGTTCGTTGAGTTTTCACCTTCGCTTGGCTTCTTTCAAAGAAAGTTTTGGTTGTTGTTTGTCTATGTACCTAGTTTTGGGTGAAGTTTCTGATAGTGTATTTTTCTCAAGTGTGGCTTGAGGCACCTACTGGCTAGGAAGGCATCTGTGCTGTTGGATGGAGGTAGGGTCAGATGGTTGGGTGTACAATGTTTAAGACCAGTTGAATTTGCTGTTTAGCCAGGAACATCAGTGTTGATGATTGGATTAGTCATACATCTAGGTGATAATGATGTGGGCCAGGTTAAGGGTATTGACCCTGTTTTCCCCGCTACATATGTGCTACATAATGTAACTTTCTGTAGTGGGGCTGCGATGCATACTGGTCAAAACATGCTGCTGTGTATGCATCGCTAGCTGGCTTTGATTACAATGATTGGGTAGCAGAAGCATGCATATATACATGAATATCAACTCCCGTTCAAAAGCTGGCATAGCATACCATACACCCCACTATACCAGGAGTTGTGAGCTGCAATTCGCCACAACGTAAAAGGACACGTGGACTTTTATGGGGCTA
Source organism: Pseudophryne corroboree (assembly GCF_028390025.1). Taxonomy (NCBI): domain Eukaryota; kingdom Metazoa; phylum Chordata; class Amphibia; order Anura; family Myobatrachidae; genus Pseudophryne; species Pseudophryne corroboree. The sequence goes on from NC_086446.1 coordinate 640,363,913, forward strand.
TTTAAGGTGCAATTTTTATTTGGTTCAGCCTCCTTTTCAGTTTGGAAGTTCAGACAAAGTCTTTGCTATTATTTTTGTTCATTGGTTTTACTACTGTATTTATTTATAATAATATTAGGCACAACTAAGAAGTTGGGATGGCACTACTAGTCACCAACCACATGTGGTGTAAATGGTTGCTGTGGGGCACATCACCTTGAAGGATGGTGGATGTGTCCTACCCCTGTTGGGGAATAGTGGGTGGTTCTTTGTAGAAGTTTCCGAACTGTGATATAGTAAAGGGTGGTGAGTCCTTCACAGTGCAGGTTATGCCTATATAGAAGGGGGCATTTCAGTTGCCTCCATTTTTGAGTGATAAAGGGGTCTATTTACTAAGCATTGGATGGAGATAAAGTCAACGGAGATAAAGTACCAGCCAATCTGCTTCTAACTGACATGTCACAGGCAGGGTTTGAAAAATGACAGGAGCTGATTGGCTGGTACTTTATCTCCATTTACGTTATCTCCATCCAAAGCTTAGTAAATAGACCACTTAACTGACTACTGTATATCTGGTTTTGCTAGCGTCTTTTTTGCCAGACTCTACAAATTAAAATCTGGTCATCCAATTAATATAAGATGTGACTTCTAATCCATTGCAGTGCTGTGAGTGTCTTTATTTTTAGTTGATAAATTAGCTTAAGGTGTGTTATCAAGATTAATTACAATAAATTAATGAACACCTCATACAGTATCTCGACAGCCATTCTTGGTAGCCCAAGCCCCAGACACAGGTATTTTTGTTTCCCTTCTTCTCAGTGCCCCTTGATAGGAAACCTATTTAAATCTTAGCTCTAATAATCTACTTTGATTCTAATGAGAGTTGTAAATACATTTTTTCTCATACTTACCTACAAATTGAGAAAAATTTTTTTTAATCTTCATCCAATAAAGCCTACTGTATTAACAATAAAAGTAATCTCTCACTGAGACACTGTTTTCCTAAGTAATATAACTTAAGGTGACTGCTAACTACCACTTTAGCTCTGCCATTTGTACCAATAAAGCCGTGGGGTATTTATTGTGACTCATTTGTCGGAAGGAATAAACAATTCATTTTATTTTCAAAGATAGACGGAACTTGGCAAAGTATCACTACCATGGATAATTAATAGCACTTACAAATATTCATTTGATGGTGGCACTGCTGATTAAATTAGCTAACATAATGCACTCCGTTTTTACATGTGTTGCTGCTGACTATTATTGCATTAGTTGAAACTATAATTTAAAATCTAATAACAAGAGCGCTTACCAATACACTTTTTTCATAGGCCACTGTAATGAGGATTTGATTTAATTTAATAGAATGAAACAGCAGTAGATAGTGTGCAACATGTTCTGTAAATTATTTACACATGATTGTCTTCTTATACAAGATATAATAATGCACTGTTTTTCAGTTTACTCAAAAAATTTTGTTTTTTAACAATTCTGGAACCTAGGCAGGGTTGGACTGATCCACAGGGGAACAGGGGAAACCACCGGTGGGCCCCACTGCCTGGGGGCCCCACTTCCTCTAGGGAATCAGGTTCCAGACTGTGCACTTGAATTATAGATTATATATATATTACCTTATATTGCACAGGACATGGTGTATTCTCTACAGTGCATTTCTGTTATTAATCTGGTACATTATAATGCATGCACTAGTAGTCCATGCACTCTTTAATGATTATCCAAGACTCTGAAGTTTGGCCACACCCTTAAACATGGGCCCCTACAAATGCATTCCCCCGGTGGGCCCTTCGTGCCCCAGTCCGACACTGAACCTAGGGTCTTATCTAGGTTTTTTAACAAACCAAAAAAGTAAACAATTGGGCAAAACCATGTTGCACTGCATGTGGGGCAGATGTAACATGTGCAGAGAGATTTAGGGACAAATTTACTAGAGATGAGCGCCTGAAATTTTTCGGGTTTTGTGTTTTGGTTTTGGGTTCGGTTCCGCGGCCGTGTTTTGGGTTCGAACGCGTTTTGGCAAAACCTCACCGAATTATTTTTGTCGGATTCGGGTGTGTTTTGGATTCGGGTGTTTTTTTCAAAAAACCCTAAAAAACAGCTTAAATCATAGAATGTGGGGGTAATTTTGATCCCAAAGTATTATTAACCTCAAAAAACATAATTTACACTCATTTTCAGCCTATTCTGAACACATCACACCTCACAATATTATTTTTAGTCCTAAAATTTGCACCGAGGTCGCTGTGTGAGTAAGATAAGCGACCCTAGTGGCCGACACAAACACCGGGCCCATCTAGGAGTGGCACTGCAGTGTCACGCAGGATGTCCCTTCCAAAAAACCCTCCCCAAACAGCACATGACGCAAAGAAAAAAAGAGGCGCAATGAGGTAGCTGTGTGAGTAAGATTAGCGACCCTAGTGGCCGACACAAACACCGGGCCCATCTAGGAGTGGCACTGCAGTGTCACGCAGGATGGCCCTTCCAAAAAACCCTCCCCAAACAGCACATGACGCAAAGAAAAAAAGAGGCGCAATGAGGTAGCTGTGTGAGTAAGATTAGCGACCCTAGTGGCCGACACAAACACCGGGCCCATCTAGGAGTGGCACTGCAGTGTCACGCAGGATGGCCCTTCCAAAAAACCCTCCCCAAACAGCACATGACGCAAAGAAAAAAAGAGGCGCAATGAGGTAGCTGACTGTGTGAGTAAGATTAGCGACCCTAGTGGCCGACACAAACACCGGGCACATCTAGGAGTGGCACTGCAGTGTCACGCAGGATGTCCCTTCCAAAAAACCCTCCCCAAACAGCACATGACGCAAAGAAAAAAAGAGGCGCAATGAGGTAGCTGTGTGAGTAAGATTAGCGACCCTAGTGGCCGACACAAACACCGGGCCCATCTAGGAGTGGCACTGCAGTGTCACGCAGGATGTCCCTTCCAAAAAACCCTCCCCAATCAGCACATGATGCAAAGAAAAAGAAAAGAAAAAAGAGGTGCAAGATGGAATTATCCTTGGGCCCTCCCACCCACCCTTATGTTGTATAAACAAAACAGGACATGCACACTTTAACCAACCCATCATTTCAGTGACAGGGTCTGCCACACGACTGTGACTGATATGACGGGTTGGTTTGGACCCCCCCCAAAAAAGAAGCAATTAATCTCTCCTTGCACAAACTGGCTCTACAGAGGCAAGATGTCCACCTCATCTTCACCCTCCGATATATCACCGTGTACATCCCCCTCCTCACAGATTATCAATTCGTCCCCACTGGAATCCACCATCTCAGCTCCCTGTGTACTTTGTGGAGGCAATTGCTGCTGGTCAATGTCTCCGCGGAGGAATTGATTATAATTCATTTTAATGAACATCATCTTCTCCACATTTTCTGGATGTAACCTCGTACGCCGATTGCTGACAAGGTGAGCGGCGGCACTAAACACTCTTTCGGAGTACACACTTGTGGGAGGGCAACTTAGGTAGAATAAAGCCAGTTTGTGCAAGGGCCTCCAAATTGCCTCTTTTTCCTGCCAGTATAAGTACGGACTGTGTGACGTGCCTACTTGGATGCGGTCACTCATATAATCCTCCACCATTCTATCAATGTTGAGAGAATCATATGCAGTGACAGTAGACGACATGTCCGTAATCGTTGTCAGGTCCTTCAGTCCGGACCAGATGTCAGCATCAGCAGTCGCTCCAGACTGCCCTGCATCACCGCCAGCGGGTGGGCTCGGAATTCTGAGCCTTTTCCTCGCACCCCCAGTTGCGGGAGAATGTGAAGGAGGAGATGTTGACAGGTCGCGTTCCGCTTGACTTGACAATTTTGTCACCAGCAGGTCTTTCAACCCCAGCAGACCTGTGTCTGCCGGAAAGAGAGATCCAAGGTAGGCTTTAAATCTAGGATCGAGCACGGTGGCCAAAATGTAGTGCTCTGATTTCAACAGATTGACCACCCGTGAATCCTTGTTAAGCGAATTAAGGGCTGCATCCACAAGTCCCACATGCCTAGCGGAATCGCTCCGTGTTAGCTCCTTCTTCAATGCCTCCAGCTTCTTCTGCAAAAGCCTGATGAGGGGAATGACCTGACTCAGGCTGGCAGTGTCTGAACTGACTTCACGTGTGGCAAGTTCAAAGGGCATCAGAACCTTGCACAACGTTGAAATCATTCTCCACTGCACTTGAGACAGGTGCATTCCATCTCCTATATCGTGCTCAATTGTATAGGCTTGAATGGCCTTTTGCTGCTCCTCCAACCTCTGAAGCATATAGAGGGTTGAATTCCACCTCGTTACCACTTCTTGCTTCAGATGATGGCAGGGCAGGTTCAGTAGTTTTTGGTGGTGCTCCAGTCTTCTGTACGTGGTGCCTGTACGCCGAAAGTGTCCCGCAATTTTTCTGGCCACCGACAGCATCTCTTGCACGCCCCTGTCGTTTTTTAAAAAATTCTGCACCACCAAATTCAAGGTATGTGCAAAACATGGGACGTGCTGGAATTTGCCCATATTTAATGCACACACAATATTGCTGGCGTTGTCCGATGCCACAAATCCACAGGAGAGTCCAATTGGGGTAAGCCATTCCGCGATGATCTTCCTCAGTTGCCGTAAGAGGTTTTCAGCTGTGTGCGTATTCTGGAAAGCGGTGATACAAAGCGTAGCCTGCCTAGGAAAGAGTTGGCGTTTGCGAGATGCTGCTACTGGTGCCGCCGCTGCTGTTCTTGCGGCGGGAGTCCATACATCTACCCAGTGGGCTGTCACAGTCATATAGTCCTGACCCTGCCCTGCTCCACTTGTCCACATGTCCGTGGTTAAGTGGACATTGGGTACAACTGCATTTTTTAGGACACTGGTGAGTCTTTTTCTGACGTCCGTGTACATTCTCGGTATCGCCTGCCTAGAGAAGTGGAACCTAGATGGTATTTGGTAACGGGGGCACACTGCCTCAATAAATTGTCTAGTTCCCTGTGAACTAACGGCGGATACCGGACGCACGTCTAACACCAACATAGTTGTCAAGGACTCAGTTATCCGCTTTGCAGTAGGATGACTGCTGTGATATTTCATCTTCCTCGCAAAGGACTGTTGAACAGTCAATTGCTTACTGGAAGTAGTACAAGTGGGCTTACGACTTCCCCTCTGGGATGACCATCGACTCCCAGCGGCAACAACAGCAGCGCCAGCAGCAGTAGGCGTTACACGCAAGGATGCATCGGAGGAATCCCAGGCAGGAAAGGACTCGTCAGACTTGCCAGTGACATGGCCTGCAGGACTATTGGCATTCCTGGGGAAGGAGGAAATTGACACTGAGGGAGTTGGTGGGGTGGTTTGCGTGAGCTTGGTTACAAGAGGAAGGGATTTACTGGTCAGTGGACTGCTTCCGCTGTCACCCAAAGTTTTTGAACTTGTCACTGACTTATTATGAATGCGCTGCAGGTGACGTATAAGGGAGGATGTTCCGAGGTGGTTAACGTCCTTACCCCTACTTATTACAGCTTGACAAAGGGAACACACGGCTTGACACCTGTTGTCCGCATTTCTGGTGAAATACCTCCACACCGAAGAGCTGATTTTTTTGGTATTTTCACCTGGCATGTCAACGGCCATATTCCTCCCACGGACAACAGGTGTCTCCCCGGGTGCCTGACTTAAACAAACCACCTCACCATCAGAATCCTCCTGGTCAATTTCCTCCCCAGCGCCAGCAACACCCATATCCTCCTCATCCTGGTGTACTTCAACACTGACATCTTCAATCTGACTATCAGGAACTGGACTGCGGGTGCTCCTTCCAGCACTTGCAGGGGGCATGCAAATAGTGGAAGGCGCATGCTCTTCACGTCCAGTGTTGGGAAGGTCAGGCATCGCAAACGACACAATTGGACTCTCCTTGTGGATTTGGGATTTCAAAGAACGCACAGTTCTTTGCGGTGCTTTTGCCAGCTTGAGTCTTTTCAGTTTTCTAGCGAGAGGCTGAGTGCTTCCATCCTCATGTGAAGCTGAACCACTAGCCATGAACATAGGCCAGGGCCTCAGCCGTTCCTTGCCACTCCGTGTGGTAAATGGCATATTGGCAAGTTTACGCTTCTCCTCCGACAATTTTATTTTAGGTTTTGGAGTCCTTTTTTTTCTGATATTTGGTGTTTTGGATTTGACATGCTCTGTACTATGACATTGGGCATCGGCCTTGGCAGACGACGTTGCTGGCATTTCATCGTCTCGGCCATGACTAGTGGCAGCAGCTTCAGCACGAGGTGGAAGTGGATCTTGATCTTTCCCTAATTTTGGAACCTCAACTTTTTTGTTCTCCATATTTTATAGGCAGAACTAAAAGGCACCTCAGGTAAACAATGGAGAAGGATGGATTGGATAGTTTACTAGTATACAATTATGGACGGACTGCCACGGTTAGGTGGTATAAAAAAACCACGGTTAGGTGGTATATATTATAATAATAATACAATTATGGATGGACGGACTGCCTGCCGACTGCCGACACAGAGGTAGCCACAGCCGTGAACTACCGCACTGTACACTGGTTGATAAAGAGATAGTAGTATACTCGTAACAACTAGTATGACACTATGACGACGGTATAAAGAATGGAAAAAAAACCACGGTTAGGTGGTATATATTATAATAATAATACAATTATGGATGGACGGACTGCCTGCCGACTGCCGACACAGAGGTAGCCACAGCCGTGAACTACCGCACTGTACACTGGTTGATAAAGAGATAGTAGTATACTCGTAACAACTAGTATGACACTATGACGACGGTATAAAGAATGGAAAAAAAACCACGGTTAGGTGGTATATTTTATAATAATAATACAATTATGGATGGACGGACTGCCTGCCGACTGCCGACACAGAGGTAGCCACAGCCGTGAACTACCGCACTGTACACTGGTTGATAAAGAGATAGTAGTATACTCGTAACAACTAGTATGACACTATGACGACGGTATAAAGAATGAAAAAAAAACCACGGTTAGGTGGTATATATTATAATAATAATACAATTATGGATGGACGGACTGCCTGCCGACTGCCGACACAGAGGTAGCCACAGCCGTGAACTACCGCACTGTACACTGGTTGATAAAGAGATAGTAGTATACTCGTAACAACTAGTATGACACTATGACGACGGTATAAAGAATGGAAAAAAAACCACGGTTAGGTGGTATATATTATAATAATAATACAATTATGGATGGACGGACTGCCTGCCGACTGCCGACACAGAGGTAGCCACAGCCGTGAACTACCGCACTGTACACTGGTTGATAAAGAGATAGTAGTATACTCGTAACAACTAGTATGACACTATGACGACGGTATAAAGAATGGAAAAAAAACCACGGTTAGGTGGTATATATTATAATAATAATACAATTATGGATGGATGGACTGCCTGCCGACTGCCGACACAGAGGTAGCCACAGCCGTGAACTACCGCACTGTACACTGGTTGATAAAGAGATAGTAGTATACTCGTAACAACTAGTATGACACTATGACGACGGTATAAAGAATGGAAAAAAAACCACGGTTAGGTGGTATATATTATAATAATAATACAATTATGGATGGACGGACTGCCTGCCGACTGCCGACACAGAGGTAGCCACAGCCGTGAACTACCGCACTGTACACTGGTTGATAAAGAGATAGTAGTATACTCGTAACAACTAGTATGACACTATGACGACGGTATAAAGAATGGAAAAAAAACCACGGTTAGGTGGTATATATTATAATAATAATACAATTATGGATGGACGGACTGCCTGCCGACTGCCGACACAGAGGTAGCCACAGCCGTGAACTACCGCACTGTACACTGGTTGATAAAGAGATAGTAGTATACTCGTAACAACTAGTATGACACTATGACGACGGTATAAAGAATGGAAAAAAAACCACGGTTAGGTGGTATATATTATAATAATAATACAATTATGGATGGACGGACTGCCTGCCGACTGCCGACACAGAGGTAGCCACAGCCGTGAACTACCGCACTGTACACTGGTTGATAAAGAGATAGTAGTATACTCGTAACAACTAGTATGACACTATGACGGTATAAAGAAAGAAAAAAAAATACCACGGTTAGGTGGTATATATTGTAATACAATTATGGATGGACGGACTGCCTGCCGAGTTCCGACTGCCGACACAGAGGTAGCCACAGCCGTGAACTACCGCACTGTACTGTGTCTGCTGCTAATATAGACTGGTTGATAAAGAGATAGTATACAATACATACAACAATGAATATACTACTATACTGGTGGTCAGGCACTGGTCACCACTAGTCACACTGGCAGTGGCACTCCTGCAGCAAAAGTGTGCACTGTTTAATTTTAAATTAATATAATATTATGTACTCCTGGGGGCTCCTGCTATAACAACCTGCAGTGCTCCCCAGTCTCCCCCACAATTATTATAAGCTTTGCCTTTTATACATTGATGTGCAGCACACTGGGCTGAGCTGAGTGCACACAGACTGAGTCACACTGTGTGACTGGCTGCTGCTGTGTATCGTTTTTTTTCAGGCAGAGAACGGATATAGCAGAGAACGGATATATATTAAAATAAATAAAAGTTAACTAACAACAACTGCACTGGTCACTGTGGTAAACTCTGTCTGACTCTGCACAATCTCTCTCTCTCTTCTAATCTAATTTCTAATGGAGAGGACGCCAGCCACGTCCTCTCCCTATCAATCTCAATGCACGTGTGAAAATGGCGGCGACGCGCGGCTCCTTATATAGAATCCGAGTCTCGCGAGAATCCGACAGCGTCATGATGACGTTCGGGCGCGCTCGGGTTAACCGAGCAAGGCGGGAGGATCCGAGTCTGCTCGGACCCGTGAAAAAAACATGAAGTTCGTGCGGGTTCGGTTTCAGAGAAACCGAACCCGCTCATCTCTAAAATTTACAACAGGTTCTAAAAATGAAAAGTGATGTTGCCCATAGCAACCAATTAGATTCTGTCAATGATTTCACTATTGCATCCTAGAAAATGATAAACGGAATCTGATTGGTTGCTATGGGCAACATCACCACTTTTTATTTTTAGTTCCTTTAATAAATTAACCCCTTAGATATGGGTGGAGTCTGTTCAAACTGAAATCTAAATTGCAGCGTAGAAATTAAGCAGCCAGCATTTACCGTGCACAGAAACAGCATAGCCCGCGCATATCTACATCTCTCTGCACATGTTACAGCTCCCTCAACTGCTGTGCATCATGGTTTTGCTCAATTGCTTACTTTTTTGATATGCTAACAAACCTGATTAACCCCTATAGGATGGTATTTAAATAGCTGCAGTAATTTACTTATCCAATTAGTCCCGAAACCAAAATTTCTCTGACGTCCTAGTGGATGCTGGGGACTCCGAAAGGACCATGGGGAATAGTGGCTCCGCAGGAGACTGGGCACAAAAGTAAAAGCTTTAAGACTACCTGGTGTGCACTGGCTCCTCCCCCTATGACCCTCCTCCAAGCCTCAGTTAGATTTTTGTGCCCGAACGAGAAGGGTGCAGTCTAGGTGGCTCTCCTGAGCTGCTTAGACAAAAGTTTAGTTTTAGGTTTTTTATTTTCAGTGAGACCTGCTGGCAACAGGCTCACTGCATCGAGGGACTAAGGGGAGAAGAAGCGAACTCACCTGCGTGCAGAGTGGATTGGGCTTCTTAGGCTACTGGACATTAGCTCCAGAGGGACGATCACAGGCCCAGCCATGGATGGGTCCCAGAGCCGCGCCGCCGTCCCCCTTACAGAGCCAGAAGAGCAGAAGAGGTCCGGAAAAATCGGCGGCAGAAGACGTCCTGTCTTCAATAAGGTAGCGCACAGCACCGCAGCTGTGCGCCATTGCTCTCAGCACACTTCACACTCCGGTCACTGAGGGTGCAGGGCGCTGGGTGGGGGCGCCCTGAGACGCAATATAAACACCTTAGGGGGCAAAAAATGCATCACATATAGCTCCTGGGCTATATGGATGCATTTAACTCATGCCTGTTTTTCCATAAAAAAGCGGGAGAATGGCCGCCGAGAAGGGGGCGGAGCCTATCTCCTCAGCACACTGGCGCCATTTTTCCTCACAGCTCCGTTGGAGGGAAGCTCCCTGACTCTCCCCTGCAGTCCTGCACTACAGAAACAGGGTAAAACAAGAGAGGGGGGGCACTAAATTGGCATATTAATATATACAGCAGCTATATAAGGGAAAAACACTTATATAAGGTTATCCCTGTATATATATAGCGCTCTGGTGTGTGCTGGCAAACTCTCCCTCTGTCTCCCCAAAGGGCTAGTGGGGTCCTGTCCTCTATCAGAGCATTCCCTGTGTGTGTGCTGTGTGTCGGTACGTTGTGTCGACATGTATGAGGAGGAAAATGGTATGGAGGCGAAGCAATTGCCTGTATTAGTGATGTCACCCCCTAGGGAGACGACACCTGACTGGATGGTCTTATGGAAGGAATTACATGATAGTGTCAGCACTTTACAAAAGACTGTTGACGACATGAGACAGCCGGCAAATCAGTTAATACCTGTACAGGCGTCTCAAACACCGTCAGGGGCTCTAAAGCGCCCGTTACCTCAGGTGGTCGATACAGACCCAGACACGGACACTGACTCCAGTGTCGACGGTGAGGAAACAAACGTATTTTCCAGTAGGGCCACACGTTACATGATCACGGCAATGAAGGAGGTTTTGAACATTTCTGATACTACAAGTACCACAAAAAAGGGTATTATGTGGGGTGTGAAAAAACTACCCATAGTTTTTCCTGAATCAGATGAATTAAATGAGGTGTGTGATGAAGCGTTGGTTTCCCCCGATAAAAAACTGCTAATTTCTAAAAAATTATTGGCATTATACCCTTTCCCGCCAGAGGTTAGGGCGCGTTGGGAAACACCCCCTAGGGTAGATAAGGCGCTCACACGCTTATCAAAACAAGTGGTGTTACCGTCTCCTGATACGGCCGCCCTCAAGGAACCAGCTGATAGGAAGCTGGAAAATATCCTAAAAAGTATATACACACATACTGGTATTATACTGCGACCAGCAATCGTCTCAGCCTGGATGTGCAGTGCTGGGGTGGCTTGGTCGGATTCCCTGACTGAAAATATTGATACCCTGGACAGGGACAATATATTATTGACTATAGAGCATTTAAAGGATGCATTTCTATATATGAGAGATGCACAGAGGGCTATTTGCACTCTGGCATCAAGAGTAAGTGCGCTGTCCATTTCTGCCAGAAGAGGGTTATGGACGCGACAGTGGTCAGGTGATGCGGATTCCAAACGGCATATGGAAGTATTGCCGTATAAAGGGGAGGAGTTATTTGGGGTCGGTCTATCGGACCTGGTGGCCACGGCAACGGCTGGGAAATCCACCTTTTTACCCCAGGTCACCTCTCAGCAGAAAAAGACACCGTCTTTTCAGGCTCAGTCCTTTCGTCCCCATAAGGGCAAGCGGGCAAAAGGCCACTCGTATCTGCCCCGGGGCAGAGGAAGGGGAAAAAGACTGCAGCAGAAAGCCTCTTCCCAGGAACAGAAGACCTCCCCCGCTTCTGCCAAGTCCTCAGCATGACGCTGGGGCCTTACAAGCGGACTCAGGCACGGTGGGGGCCCATCTCAAGAATTTCAGCGCGCAGTGGGCTCACTCGCAAGTGGACCCCTGGATCCTGCAGGTAGTATCTCAGGGGTACAAATTGGAATTCGAGACGTCTCCCCCTCGCCGGTTCCTGAAGTCTGCTTTACCAACGTCTCCCCCCGACAGGGAGGCGGTATTCCCAGCAGGTGATAATCAAGGTACCCCTCCTACAACAGGGAAAGGGGTATTATTCCACGCTGTTTGTGGTACCGAAGCCGGACGGCTCGGTGAGACCTATTTTAAATCTGAAATCCTTGAACACTTACATACAAAGGTTCAAATTCAAGATGGAATCACTCAGAGCAGTGATAGCGAACCTGGAAGAAGGGGACTATATGGTGTCTCTGGACATCAAGGATGCTTACCTCCATGTCCCAATTTGCCCTTCTCACCAAGGGTACCTCAGGTTTGTGGTACAGAACTGTCACTATCAGTTTCAGACGCTGCCGTTTGGATTGTCCACGGCACCCCGGGTCTTTACCAAGGTAATGGCCGAAATGATGATTCTTCTTCGAAGAAAAGGCGTCTTAATTATCCCTTACTTGGACGATCTCCTGATAAGGGCAAGGTCCAGAGAACAGTTAGAGGTCGGAGTAGCACTATCTCAAGTAGTACTACGACAGCACGGATGGATTCTAAATATTCCAAAATCGCAGCTGATACCGACGACACGTCTCATGTTCCTAGGGATGATTCTGGACACAGTACAGAAAAAGGTGTTTCTCCCGGAGGAGAAAGCCAGGGAGTTATCCGACCTAGTCAGGAACCTCCTAAAACCAGGCCAAGTGTCAGTGCATCAATGCACAAGGGTCCTGGGAAAAATGGTGGCTTCTTACGAAGCGATTCCATTCGGCAGATTCCACGCAAGAACTTTTCAGTGGGATCTGCTGGACAAATGGTCCGGATCGCATCTTCAAATGCATCAGCGGATAACCCTGTCTCCAAGGACAAGGGTGTCTCTCCTGTGGTTGTTGCGGAGTGCTCATCTTCTAGAGGGCCGTAGATTCGGCATTCAGGACTGGGTCCTGGTAACCACGGATGCCAGCCTGAGAGGCTGGGGAGCAGTCACACAGGGAAGAAATTTCCAGGGCTTGTGGTCAAGCATGGAAACGTCACTTCACATAAATATCCTGGAACTAAGGGCCATTTACAATGCCCTAAGTCAGGCAAGGCCTCTGCTTCAGGGTCAGCCGGTGCTGATCCAGTCAGACAACATCACGGTAGTCGCCCGCGTAAACAGACAGGGCGGCACAAGAAGCAGGAGGGCAATGACGGAAGTTGCAAGGATTCTTCGCTGGGCGGAAAATCATGTGATAGCACTGTCAGCAGTGTTCATTCCGGGAGTGGACAACTGGGAAGCAGACTTCCTCAGCAGACACGATCTCCACCCGGGGGAGTGGGGACTTCACCCAGAAGTCTTCCACATGATTGTGAACCGTTGGGAAAAACCAAAGGTGGACATGATGGCGTCCCGCCTCAACAAAAAAACTGGACAGATATTGCGCCAGGTCAAGGGACCCTCAGGCAATAGCTGTGGACGCTCTGGTAACACCGTGGGTGTACCAGTCAGTGTATGTGTTCCCTCCTCTGCCTCTCATATCCAAGGTACTGAGAATCATAAGAAGGAGAGGAGTAAGGACTATACTCGTGGCTCCGGATTGGCCAAGAAGGACTTGGTACCCGGAACTTCAAGAGATGCTCACGGAAGACCCGTGGCCTCTACCTCTAAGAAAGGACCTGCTCCAGCAGGGACCATGTCTGTTCCAAGACTTACCGCGGCTGCGTTTGACGGCATGGCGGTTGAACGCCGGATCCTGAAGGAAAAAGGCATTCCGGATGAAGTCATCCCTACCCTGATCAAAGCCAGGAAGGATGTAACTGTGCAACATTATCACCGTATTTGGCGTAAATATGTTGCGTGGTGTGAGGCCAGGAAGGCCCCTACAGAGGAATTTCAACTGGGTCGTTTCCTGCATTTCCTGCAAACAGGACTGTCTATGGGCCTAAAATTAGGGTCCATTAAGGTTCAAATTTCGGCCCTGTCAATATTCTTCCAAAAAGAACTAGCTTCAGTTCCTGAAGTTCAGACGTTTGTCAAGGGGGTACTGCATATACAGCCTCCTTTTGTGCCTCCAGTGGCACCTTGGGATCTCAATGTAGTTTTGGGGTTCCTAAAATCACATTGGTTTGAACCACTCACCACTGTGGACTTAAAATATCTCACATGGAAAGTGGTAATGCTGTTAGCCCTGGCCTCAGCCAGGCGTGTCTCAGAATTGGCGGCTTTATCCTATAAAAGCCCTTACCTAATTTTTCATACGGACAGGGCAGAATTGAGGACTCGTCCTCAATTTCTCCCTAAGGTGGTTTCAGCATTTCACTTAAACCAGCCTATTGTGGTGCCTGCGGCTACTAGGGACTTGGAGGATTCCAAGTTGCTGGACGTAGTCAGGGCCCTGAAAATATATGTTTCCAGGACGGCTGGAGTCAGAAAATCTGACTCGCTGTTTATCCTGTATGCACCCAACAAGCTGGGTGCTCCTGCTTCTAAGCAGACTATTGCTCGTTGGATTTGTAGTACAATTCAGCTTGCACATTCTGTGGCAGGCCTGCCACAGCCAAAATCTGTAAAAGCCCATTCCACACGGAAAGTGGGCTCATCTTGGGCGGCTGCCCGAGGGGTCTCGGCTTTACAACTTTGCCGAGCAGCTACTTGGTCAGGGGCAAACACGTTTGCTAAATTCTACAAATTTGATACCCTGGCTGAGGAGGACCTGGAGTTCTCTCATTCGGTGCTGCAGAGTCATCCGCACTCTCCCGCCCGTTTGGGAGCTTTGGTATAATCCCCATGGTCCTTTCGGAGTCCCCAGCATCCACTAGGACGTCAGAGAAAATAAGAATTTACTTACCGATAATTCTATTTCTCATAGTCCGTAGTGGATGCTGGGCGCCCATCCCAAGTGCGGATTGTCTGCAATACTTGTACATAGTTATTGTTACAAAAAATCGGGTTATTATTGTTGTGAGCCATCTTTTCAGAGGCTCCTCTGTTATCATGCTGTTAACTGGGTTCAGATCACAAGTTGTACGGTGTGATTGGTGTGGCTGGTATGAGTCTTACACGGGATTCAAAATCCTTCCTTATTGTGTACGCTCGTCCGGGCACAGTATCCTAACTGAGGCTTGGAGGAGGGTCATAGGGGGAGGAGCCAGTGCACACCAGGTAGTCTTAAAGCTTTTACTTTTGTGCCCAGTCTCCTGCGGAGCCGCTATTCCCCATGGTCCTTTCGGAGTCCCCAGCATCCACTACGGACTATGAGAAATAGAATTATCGGTAAGTAAATTCTTATTTTATCAGGGATTTTGCTTCACCTGCATCAGGCATAGTAGTTATTTTATGTATGTTTTTATTGAAATTCACCGTACTTATGGTTTTTACTAGTAACTCTCAAAAGCATACTATTTTGTTCAGTTACTGATACCCCTTTGCCAGATCTAAGGAAGTAGGTACGTTACCCTATACCAACACATAAAACATATACCAGTGCTATATACACTAGGAGCAACCGTATAGACACTATTTGCTTCAGTGCCTAGGGGTTAGTTTTTCTCCTACGTTACCCAAAACCTAGTAGCACTGCCATATATATAATAGGTGCAGGGTGTGCAGTGCACATGAGCCCCTATGTTCAGGGATCCCACACACTGCACACCCTGCACCCCTATAATTAATAATTATACTTATCTATCTGCCATCTGCCAAGTCCCACGTCTGCTGGTGGCCCAGCACAGCAGAGCAGCAGAAATCACCAGGAAAATGGTCAATAAGACATTTTTTTTGGTGTTTAGCGCATGCACAGTAGAGAAGTCCCGGGAACAAAGCACTGGCGCCATGTTCCCCAAGACCTGCATATGCGAAGAAGACTGTGGCACAAAGCCAGAGTCTACTGCACTGCCGGAGTATAGGGAAGGGAGTGAGTCTGCACATGGGCCTTCTCCTCTCTTAAACCAGCCCTACCAACTAAGGAATTGGGTTTTTGGTTTATTTTTTTGAAGAACGGTAATTTTTTTTTTGTCAATTGTTGTACAGTACTTGTTAGTAGATTAATAGTGAATGTTACTAAGTGGGATTATGATGGTTATGTAAATGTGTTTTTTCATTTGATCTATGGGCATGATTCAGAGATTTAAGTAACTTCAGTATTTACAGTACATAGGGGATAATTCAGATCTGATCGCTGGGCTGCGTTTTTTTGCTGTCCTGTGATCAGATAGTTGCCGCCTACAGGGGAGTGTATTTTTGCTAGTGATGTGCACCGGACATTTTTCAGGTTTTGTGTTTTGGCTTTTGATTCGGTTCCGCAGCCGTGTTTTGGATTCGGCGCGTTTTGGCAAAACCTCCCTGAAAATTTATTTTTTGTCGGAATCGGGTGTGTTTTGGATTCGGGTGTTTTTTTACAAAAACCCCTCAAAAACAGCTTAAATCATAGAATTTGGGGGTCATTTTGATCCTATAGTATTATTAACTTCAATAACCATAATTTCCACTCATTTTCAGTCTATTCTGAACACCTCACACCTCACAATATTATTTTTAGTCCTAAAATTTGCAATGAGGTCGCTGGATGACTAAGCTAAGCGACCCAAGTTGCCAACACAAACACCTGGCCCATCTAGGAGTGGCACTGCAGTGTCAGACAGGATGACACTTCAAAAAAATAGTCCCCAAACAGCACATGATGCAAAGAAAAAAAGAGGTGCACCAAGGTCGCTGGATGGCTAAGCTAAGCGACACAAGTGGCCGACACAAACACCTGGCCCATCTAGGAGTGGCACTGCAGTGTCAGGCAGGATGGCACTTCAAAAAAATAGTCCCCAAACAGCACATGATGCAAATAAATATGAAAGAAAAAAGAGGTGCAAGATGGAATTATCCTTGGGCCCTCCCACCCACCCTTATGTTGTATAAACAGGACATGCACACTTTAACAAACCCATAATTTCAGCGACAGGGTCTGCCACACAACTGTGACTGAAATGACTGGTTGGTTTGGGCCCCCAACAAAAAAGAAGCAATCAATCTCTCCTTGCACAAACTGGCTCTACAGAGGCAAGAAGTCCACCTCCTCCTCATCGTCCGATTCCTCACCCCTTTCACTGTGTACATCCCCCTCCTCACAGATTATTAATTCGTCCCCACTGGAATCCATCATCTCAGGTCCCTGTGTACTTTCTGGAGGCAATTGCTGGTGAATGTCTCCACGGAGGAATTGATTATAATTCATTTTGATGAACATCATCTTCTTCACATTCTCTGGAAGTAACCTCGTACGCCGATTGCTGACAAGGTGAGCGGCTGCACTAAACACTCTTTCGGAGTACACACTGGAGGGTGGGCAACTTAGGTAAAATAAAGCCAGTTTCTGCAAGGGCCTCCAAATTGCCTCTTTTTCCTGCCAGTATACGTACGGACTGTCTGACATGCCTACTTGGATGCGGTCACTCATATAATCCTCCACCATTCTTTCAATGGTGAGAGAATCATATGCAGTGACAGTAGACGACATGTCAGTAATCGTTGGCAGGTCCTTCAGTCTGGACCAGATGTCAGCACTTGCTCCAGACTGCCCTGCATCACTGCCAGCGGGTGGGCTCGGAATTCTTAGCCTTTTCCTCGCTCCCCCAGTTGCAGTAGAATGTGAAGGAGGAGCTGTTGACGGGTCACGTTCCGCTTGACTTGACAATTTTCTCACCAGCAGGTCTTTGAACCTCTGCATACTTGTGTCTGCCGGAAAGAGAGATCCAACGTAGGTTTTAAATCTAGGATCGAGCACGGTGGCCAAAATGTAGTGCTCTGATTTCAACAGATTGACCATGAATCCTGGTTAAGCGAATTAAGGGCTCCATCCACAAGTCCCACATGCCTAGCGGAATCGCTCTGCTTTAGCTTATCCTTCAATGTCTCCAGCTTCTTCTGCAAAAGCCTGATGAGGGGAATGAGCCTCATAAGCCAGTAATATGACCAAAGGACATTTTCTATGGACTCGTGTAAGGGCCAGGTGATAGTAGGATTGTTCCAATACTTTATAACATCATATCCTGCATGGATTACCAAATGATAATTACCGGATCCTAAGTGGAAGATGGCAGGGTATTCCACCTAGCGCGGTGATGATGGTTCTGTCCTGCGCAAATATGGATGGTGGTTCTCCCTTTTTGTTAAATGTCCACATGCATGGATCGGTCTCCGGATGAATGGGTGTTGGATGGGTCAGAGCTCTGAAGACCACTGCGGGTCGTCCCAAACATTTATATCCAATTTTTAGGAAAGGCAATGGATGATCAATTCCATAGACTCTCTGGCCTTGGCGATGTCCTGGTCATAGGCTGGCAACCTAACGCGTTTCACTGTCTGTTTGGCAGCTTTATCAAAGTATTGGAACAATCCTACTATCACCTGGCCCTTACACGAGTCCATAGAAAATGTCCTTTGGTCATATTACTGGCTTATGAGGCTTGTTATATTTATTTGATTTTAATATTTCTTTATTATATTAATTCGTTTATATTAAATTTTATACATTGATTTGAATACCAACACCTGGTAGCGCTGTTTATTTATTGTTTTGTTTTGCTTCATGTGGTGACTGACTATCACCTTATTTAACAGCTGCTTTAGGAAGACAGCCCTGTTAAAGCGCCCGGAGAAAAAGTATACTGATTTATTGGTATATTTTTTTATTAAATATCTTTTGATGAGGGGAATGACCTGACTCAGGCTGGCAGTGTCTGAACTGACTTCACGTGTGGCAAGTTCAAAGGGTTGCAGAACCTTGCACAACGTTGAAATCATTCTCCCCTGCGCTTGAGTCAGGTGCATTCCCCCTCCTTTGCTATATCGTAGGCAGATGTATAGGCTTGAATGGCCTTTTGCTGCTCCTTCATCCTCTGAAGCATATAGAGGGTTGAATACTACCTCGTTACCACCTCTTGCTTCAGATGATGGCAGGGCAGGTTCAGGACTGTTTGCTGGTGCTCCAGTCTTCGGCACGCAGTGGCTGAATGCCGAAAGTGGCCCGCAATTCTTCAGGCCACCGACAGCATCTCTTGCACGCCCCTGTCGTTTTTTAAATAATTTTTTAAATAATTCTGCACCACCAAATTCAATGTATGTGCAAAACATGGGACGTGCTGGAATTTGCCCAGATGTAATGCACGCACAATATTGCTGGCGTTGTCTGATGTCACAAATCCCCAGGAGAGTCAATTTGGGGTAAGCCATTCTGCGATGATGTTCCTCAGTTTCCGTAAGAGGTTGTCAGCTGTGTGCCTCTTCTGGAAAGCGGTGATACAAAGCATAGCCTGCCTAGGAACGAGTTGGCGTTTGCGAGATGCTGTTACTGGTGCCACCGCTGCTGTTCTTGCTGCGGAAGGCAATACATCTACCCAGTGGGCTGTCACAGTCATATAGTCCTGAGTCTGCCCTGCTCCACTTGTCCACATGTCCGTGGTTAAGTGGACATTGGGTACAACTGCATTTTTAAGGACACTAGTGACTCTTTTTCTGAGGTCTGTGTACATTTTCGGTATCGCCTGCCTAGAGAAATGGAACCTAGATGGTATTTGGTACCGGGGACACAGTACCTCAATCAAGTCTGTAGTTGCCTGTGAATTAACGGTGGATAACGGAAACACGTTTCTCACCGCCCAGGCTGCCAAGGCCTGAGTTATCCACTTTGCAGCAGGATGACTGCTGTGATATTTCATCTTCCTCGCAAAGGACTGTTGGACAGTCAATTGCTTACTGGAAGTAGTACAAGTGGTCTTCCGACTTCCCCTCTGGGATGACGATCGACTCCCAGCAGCAACAACAGCAGCGCCAGCAGCAGGAGGCGTTCCACTCAATGATGCATTGGAGGAATCCAAGGCAGGAGAGGACTCATCAGACTTGACAGTGACATGGCCTGCAGGACTATTGGCTTTCCTGTGTAAGGAGGAAATTGACACTGAGGGAGTTGGTGGTGTGGTTTGCAGGAGCTTGGTAACAAGAGGAAGGGATTTAGTGGTCAGTGGACTGCTTCCGCTGTCATCCAAAGTATTTGAACTTGTCACTGACTTATGATGAATGCGCTGCAGATGACGTATAAGGGAGGATGCTCCGAGGTGGTTAACGTCCTTACCCCTACTTATTACAGCTTGACAAAGGCAACACACGGCTTGACACCTGTTGTCCGCATTTGTGTTAAAATAATTCCACACCGAAAGGTGATTTTTTTTTTGTAATTTGACCAGGCATGTCAATGGCCATATTCTTCCCACAGACAACAGGTGTCTCCCCGGGTGCCTGACTTAAACAAACCACCTCACCATCAGAATCCTCCTTGTCAATTTCCTCCTCAGCGCCAGCAACACCCATATCCTCATCCTGGTGTACTTCAACAGTGAGATCTTCAATTTGACTATCAGGAACTGGACTGCGGGTGCTCCTTCCAGCACTTGCAAGGGGCGTGCAAATGGTGGAAGGCGCCACCTCTTCCCGTCCAGTGTTGGGAAGGTCAGGCATCGCACCCGACACAATTGGACTCTCCTTGGGGATTTGTGATTTAGAAGAACGCATAGTTCTTTGCTGTGCTTTTTCCTGCTTAAGTCTTTTCAATTTTCTAGCGAGAGGATGAGTGCTTCCATCCTCATGTGAAGCTGAACCACTAACCATGAACATAGGCCAGGGCCTCAGCCGTTCCTTGCCACTCCGTGTCGTAAATGGCATATTGGCAAGTTTACGCTTCTCCTCAGATGCTTTAAATTTTGATTTTTGGGTCATTTTACTGAACTTTTGTGTTTTGGATTTTACATGCTCTCTACTATGACATTGGGCATCGGCCTTGGCAGACGACGTTGATGGCATTTCATCGTTTCGGCCATGACTAGTGGCAGCAGCTTCAGCACGAGGTGGAAGTGGATCTTGATCTTTCCCTATTTTACCTTCCACATTTTTGTTCTCCATTTTTTAAAGTGTGGAAGTATATGCCAGTATCAATAGCAATGGCCTACTACTATATATACTGCGCACAACTGAAATGCACCACAGGTATGGATGGATAGTATATTTGACGACACAAAGGTAGGTAGAGCAGTGGCCTACTGTACCGTACTGCTATATATTATATACTGGTGGTCAGCAAACTGTGCAAAACTGAACTGCACCACAGGTATGGATGGATAATATACTTGACGACACAGAGGTAGGTAGAGCAGTGGCCTACTGTACCGTACTGCTATATATTATATACTGGTGGTCAGCAAACTGTGCAAAACTGAAATGCACCACAGGTATGGATATATAGTATACTTGACGACACAGAGGTAGGTAGAGCAGTGGCCTACTGTACCGTACTCCTATATATTATATACTGGTGGTCAGCAAAATTATGCACTGTACTCCTACTATATACTACAATGCAGCACAGATATGGAGCGTTTTTCAGGCAGAGAACGTATAATACTGGTGGTCACTGGTCAGCAAAACTCTGCACTGTACTCCTCCTATATAATACTGCTGGTCCCCAGTCCCCACAATAAAGCAGTGTGAGCACAGATATATGCAGCACACTGAGCACAGATATGGAGCGTTTTGCAGGCAGAGAACGTATAATACTGGTGGTCACTGGTCAGCAAAACTCTGCACTGTACTCCTCCTATATAATACTGCTGGTCCCCAGTCCCCACAATGAAGCAGTGTGAGCACAGATATATGCAGCACGCTGAGCACAGATATGGAGCGTTTTTCAGGCAGACAACGTATACTTGTGGTCACTGGTCAGCAAAACTCTGCACTGTACTCCTCCTATATAATTCTGCTGGTCCCCAGTCCCCACAATAAAGCAGTGTGAGCACAGATATATGCAGCACACTGAGCACAGATATGGAGCGTTTTGCAGGCAGACAACGTATACTGGTGGTCACTGGTCAGCAAAACTCTGCACTGTACTCCTCCTATATAATACTGCTGGTCCCCAGTCCCCACAATAAAGCAGTGTGAGCACAGATATATGCAGCACACTGAGCACAGATATGGAGTGTTTTTCAGGCAGAGAACGTATAATACTGGTGGTCACTGGTCAGCAAAACTCTGCACTGTACTCCTCCTATATAATACTGCTGGTCCCCAGTCACCACAATAAAGCAGTGTGAGCACAGATATATGCAGCACACTGAGCACAGATATGGAGCGTTTTTCAGGCAGAGAACGTATAATACTGGTGGTCACTGGTCAGCAAAACTCTGCACTGTACTCCTCCTATATAATACTGCTGGTCCCCAGTCCCCACAATAAAGCAGTGTGAGCACAGATATATGCAGCACACTGAGCACAGATATGGAGCGTTTTTCAGGCAGAGAACGTATAATACTGGTGGTCACTGGTCAGCAAAACTCTGCACTGTACTCCTCCTATATAATACTGCTGGTCCCCAGTCCCCACAATAAAGCAGTGTGAGCACAGATATATGCAGCACACTGAGCACAGATATGGAGCGTTTTTCAGGCAGACAACGTATAATACTGGTGGTCACTGGTCAGCAAAACTCTGCACTGTACTCCTCCTATAATACTGCTGGTCCCCAGAATAAAGATATTTGCACTGCAGCCCCCTGAAACATAGTGAGAGGACGCCTACCACGTCCTCTCACTATCATTTCCAATGCACGAGTGAAAAATGGCGGCGAATCGCGGCTCCTTATATAGAATCCGAATCTCGCGAGAATCCGACAGCGGGATGATGACGTTCGGGCGCGCTCGGGTTAGCCGAGCAAGGCGGGAGGATCTGAGTCTGCCTCGGACCCGTGTAAAAAGGGTGAAGTTCGGGGGGGTTCGGATTCCGAGGAACCGAACCCGCTCATCACTAATTTTTGCTGTGCAAGTGTGCGTTCCTGTGTGTTAGCAGAGCCGCTAAAATTCAGTGTGTGCAGTCTCTGTGCAGCCCAGGACTTACTCTTCCAGTGCGATTGAATCCTGCTGATCGTGGCCGGAGCTGACGTCAGACACCCTCCCTCAAAACGCTTGGATACGCCTGCATTTTTCACACACTCCCTGTAAATGGTCAATTGCCACTCACAAATGACCTCTTCCTGTCAATCACCTTGCGTATGCCCATACGAATGTATCCTTCGCAACCATCCCGTTGCTGACCAGCGATGCCAGTTATAGCTGTCCGACGCGCCTGTGCAGTGCGGTGCATACGCATGCGCAGTTTGTACCTGATCGCCTGCTGTGTGAAAATGCACACCAGCAAGCAGATCTGAATTACCCCCATAAACTTCTGATATTTTTTTGATATGCACATTTGGAGGAGCCACACTGCACGTGTGTAGATCTGTTCCTGCGATGTTGAACGCATTGCCCCTAAAGCTGCAGCTCAATTGACATACTACTGGCATTATGTGGCAATGAAGAGGAGTGCTCCAGAGGCCGACATGAATGCATGTTCTTAAAATGCTGGAGGACCTTGATTCTCCAAATACGCCAGCCAAAAGCAGTTCTATTTTAAAGTTCTATTTCTGTACAAATTCATTCCTTTTGTGGCTGTGTCTCTGAATTGTCAGCAGAGATTGACAATATGAATTAATGATTCATTCCCATGTTCTGTGAGGTGTATGTGAAAATTTTAACCGGTTTGGTTGATGGTCTGTTTGTTCGTACATGTGTGGCCGGCCGTGTTTCTCAATACGAATTGGTTAAACTCTGCCGTGATTTGTGTTTAGAAACATTACTGCTAAGCAATGTATGGCCATGAATACAAAGTCAAATGGACATGGGAGCTTAGTAAATTTACCCCTTAAAGTTATGCCTGGCAGACAGGTACAGATAAAATGCCCGTCAGACCGACATGTATTTTATCTGAAGCCTGCCGGTGCAGATATCAGGGATCTCTCACAGTATAATAACCATGATATCAATACTCCATGGGCAGGAGAAATTTCATCATTGCTTACCATGTGAAGGTAAAGGGGCAAAGTCCATTGGTCAGCCGCGACAGGACATGCACTGCGCAATGCGGCTGACTTTCCACTTTCAAAGCATCAAATCGGCGAGACATGCCGGATGATCTGGCTTGTTTAACCAATCAATATTACAGGATCGGATGACCACATACATGCAGCAAATATCTGGCCGATCCAGCAATATTCGGCGGATGAACAAGGAAATTGTAGCTTGTAAGCCCAGCATATGTGTTATAAAAGTAATGTATAAAAGCTAGAGATGAACAAACAAACTAATTCTAACTAAAATATTTATTGCCCTCAATAATTTGGCAAACAAATCTTGTAATTTATGTGTTCAATTACTATTTCCAGTTTGGCAGCAATAAATGGATAATAAATTAGAGTAAAATTTATTTAAATTTGGGTAAAATGTCTTTCTTTGCATAACTTGTACAAATGATCAACAACATGTTGATGCTATAATAACAATTAACTTCAAATAAATTTGTGGCCACAGAAAAACCTATAGATCAAACATGAGCATTCATCTTTTCTACAGGCAAGTAATGATCATCAGAAAGATTCTATTGTTGGTTTATTACTGACAATACATTATATACATAGACACGAATGCATAATATATGTAAGTGTATTATTACCTCATTGTACATTGAATTGTCAAGATAATAAATATGCAATAACTGTACTTAAAAATGATTTGTACTTAGATCTACTTTGATTGTCTATGTTGGGCACAAACACACACACACACACACACACACACACACACCACACACACACACACACACACACACACACAAACATGCAAACATAAACACAAGCACACCTACAGTATATACTGTACAGTATTGTTTTATTTTTCACTTTTGGAAGAGCTGAAATCATTTACAATATTAATTCAAGCAATTCCTTTGAATGTCATGATTTATGTGTAAAGTTACTGAATTTAATAAGGATGCAAATTAATAGATTTTATTCTAAAATCTTAGTCACATTTGATCAGTCCAAATCTTTAAACCAATTTATTTAAATGTGTAAAATGTGCAGACAACATCCAAGATTCCTAAAATCTTGCTTTATTTTCTATTACTTAAATGTTTAATAATGTGTGAAGGGTACGGGAGGATTTACCTACATGCAAAATTCAATGTTATTATAGAGATGATGCCAGTATGAGTGCACATCTTGAAGTGTAAAATCATTGTTCTTCAGGGATTGTTAAAATATTGCAATGTTGCTTTTATGAATTAAGTAGAAGGGTAGCAACAACATTCCTAGACAAAATGGGGATATTGCCATGCAAACAAGCAGAAGTTAATGGAATACCTAAATGTAAAACACCTTCATAAATTACGTAATGTGAGGTATTGCTATTCACTGTATTAAAGCACATAGATTACAATGAGTTATTTTAAAAGTACTGCATACGCATTAGCGACTAATCGCTCCGTTGCGAGAAAAAAATACAGAGTGAACAACTCGGAATGACCCCCTTTGTTCAGGCAAATTTATAGACCGACATATATAGTGGTAGATGCTCAATTAGCTTAGTGATATCACTCAGGTGCTTGCAAGGAAGGGGTATTTCTAAGCATGAAAAAAAGCATTTTGTTTCCCCCCAGAACCCTGAATGATAACAGTAACCAGATTTAAATCCTATACAATATTATAATTCAGGGATCTTGGTTACATATATTTGCACAAATGTATGAATAAGCCCCCAAGCCGTGTCAAGGCCTCTCTGTATATTGGGGGTCCCTAGTGCTGTATCTAGGTGCAGGGTGTGGTGCCCCAAAATCAGCATAAGCCAGAAAGCCCAGGGCTGCATACCAGTGAAAAAACTATAGTGTTAATAAATTAGTGTTAGGAAGCCGAAGCTATATACAGAAAGTAATACAAAAATAATGAGATGTAATTAAAATAAAGAAATAGTGTAAGTGAAGAAATTAGTAAGTGATAAGTGTTAATAGAATGTAAAGGTATGCCACACTAGAGCCATTCAGCCTACCCAATCCAGGGGCTCCACATCCCACACCTCCATTACCCCAATCTGGGTATATGATTAACCAGCAAAGATGCACATGATAATGGCTCCTTACTTAATATATCTAAGCTAAGAGCTACCTAACTTGGAGCAACCCCATAGTGCTCCATATGGCATATCAGGACCTGCACCTCCTCCTAATGCGGGATCCTATCTGCCTCTCACAACAGACACATATAGTGGTAGATGCTCAATTAGCTTAGTGTTATCACTCAGGTGCTTACAAGGGAGGGGTATTTCAAAGCAAGAAAAAAAGCATGTTGTTTCCCCCAGCACCCTGGATGAAAATAGTAACCAGATGTAAATCCTATACAATATTAGAATTCAGAGATCTTGGTTACATATATTTGCGCAAATGTATGAATAAGCCCCCAAGCTGTGTCAAGGCCTCTCTGTATATTGGGGATCCCTTGAGCTATATCTAGGTGCAGGGTGTGGCACCCCAAAAATCAGTGTAAGCCAGTAAAGTCCAGGTCAGCATACCAGTGAAAAAACAATAGTGTTAATAAATTAGTGTTTGGAAGCCGAAGCTATATACCGAAAGTAATATCAAAATAATGAGATGTAATTAAAATAAAGAAATAGTGTTAGTGAAGAAATTAGTAAGTGATAAGTTTGAATAGAATCTAAAGGTATGCCACACTAGAGCTATCCAGCCCAGCCAATCCAGAGGCACTGCACCCCACACCTCCATTACCGTGCAAGAAGCCACATGGTAATGGCTCCTTGCTCGGTATATCTAAGCTAAGAGCTACCTACCTTGGTGCAACCCCATAGTGCTCCATATGGAATAACAGGACCTGCACCTCCTCCTAATGCAGGATCCTATATGCCTCTCGCACATCTACGATCAGGTCTGAATCACCCCCAAGTAGTCTAACCGCCATGAATCATGAAGCCTGTTGCCAATTATTAGCATGTACTACACCCAGGTTGCCCCACAAACAAATAACTTCTATTATGCAAGCACTCACACAAAAATCTCGAGGACTGCAAGAATTGGAAATTGTTTAAAGGAGAATAAGATTTCCTATCAAATCTTAGACTTGTGCAGATAGATTTAGTTATGAGAGGTATGTGTCCAACACAAATCTGAAAAGCTGATTAAACATAAACTTGTCCTGCATTTGGCAGGTAATTTTAAAAGCAGACAGTATTTACC
Organism: Pseudophryne corroboree; assembly: GCF_028390025.1. NCBI lineage: Eukaryota > Metazoa > Chordata > Amphibia > Anura > Myobatrachidae > Pseudophryne > Pseudophryne corroboree. The sequence goes on from NC_086446.1 coordinate 640,390,793, forward strand.
CTGCATGAAAAAAATAATAAATGTATTTGTACCTCTTGCATTGCAACAGGGTTTATTCAGGTTAAAAAATACTCCTTTGTTTGTTTGTTGATGTTTTTTTTTTTTTTTTTTTTGCTTTTCACCCAACTTTAGAATTAAATTTGCAGACCATGGCTCTACACACCAGTAGCCATCTAGGTAAGCACAAAATCCAGTGGACACAGCAGCATCAGAAACAGATGCAGGTGTAAACTAAGGCCTTCAGATACAATTCGTTGGAGAATCTCATTAAACTCAGCCAGAAATGAAACCCACATAGATCTCAGCTAAAAGACAAAATGGTGCAGCTTGACAACACCAACCGTCGCTATTTCAAGCTTCATTTGGAACACCCATCTAATGGGAATTAGACAAAGATAATCAACCTCAGCAGAGTGACTTTCCCAGTAGATACCAGATGCTGCAATAGAAGTTTGCAGCTTCTTAATCTTGTCAGAATGAAGCCAACAGCAGCAGTTGAATAAATCTCATTTAGTGAGAATCAATGTAAAAAGTTAGGGTTTCAGACCCTTGTTTTTGTCCTGTAAGATAGTATCACTAAAATAAAATTACAAAGATTGCAAGAAAAAAGAGCAGTGGGGAGAATTGCCGCTGGGCTTCTGCTCTGAAGGGGGGCACCTCTCTTCCCATTCCATGTGTTCAGCAACACCATTAAATTAAGTTAGTTAATAGTTGCTGCTATCTCTTCCTCATTGCACTTTACACCACACCTTCTTTATTATAGATATACATTTACAAGTGTCATATCCAGGATTGGAACCCACAACCTATTACAATGGGAGCAGACACCTTACTGAAGCGATTTGCTCCTATAAAGGAAGGATGAAATTCTAACTATATGAAATTACTTCTCTGAAATTTGCAAGTAACTTCATGTATTTAGAATTCTCATGCTTCCTGTAGAGGAGCAAATAGCTCCATCAGTAAGGTTCCTGCTTCCAGTGTATTAGGTCATGGGTTCTAATCCTGGGTATGACATTTACTAATAACTGTCAGAGAAATAATCAGCATTGTGAGTGACTGAACAGATATATGTAGTATTCAATCTGCCTAGTTGCAATGGTTTTGAACTGACAATTGTAAGTAGCTTAATATAGATAGAATCTACAGGCTTGGGCTTGCTATGCAGGGCCAAATATCTCTATCATTAAGGTGAGAATCTGCATGCTTGCTACGCAGGAGCAAATATCTCTATCAGTAAGGTGTCTGCCTTCATTTTAACAGATCGTGGGTTCTACTCCTGGGTATGTGGGTATGATTATGATATACTAATAAATGTGTGATTTAAAATAAATGACAATGAAATATGTATGTTTTTTTTCCAGAACATTCTCTTTCTCTTTCTTTCTTTCTCTTTCTTTCTTTCTTTTTCTTTCTTTCTTTCTCTTTCTTTCTTTCTTTCTTTCTTTCTTTCTTTCTTTCTTTCTTTCTTTCTTTCTTTCTTTCTTTCTTTCTCTCTCTCTCTGTATATATATATATATATATATATACAGTATATATTTAAAAGACAGAAAATGAGTATAAAAGTGTCAATGATTTAATGACAAAGTCTAATGAGGAAACCGGTTGGGCATGGCCTGTGGATTGAAGCTGAAAGAAGTCGTAATGGAGAGTGGAGACGTCATAGTGGAGAGTGGAGATCTGAGGTCGAGAAATGCTTTCATACACTGCAGACAAGCATTCCGCTAGCAGGAGGCCTGGAGCCAGAGCCGCCGCAGCTACCAGCTTTACAGCGTTTACACTGTGAGCCATCCAGAGGTATCACAGGAAGAGCGTGAGGCTGATGATTTATTTCTCAGATGTATGTGAAGCTTTTACTTTGTCATGACATCATTGATACTTTTATACTCGCCTGGTGCGCCCCTCATTTTCTGTCTTTTATATGCGCCAGTGAACTTGTGGTAAGGTTCAAACCAGAGGAGGCAGCACTAAACCACTATATTAAGGACAAAGAACTTGCTTTGGAAGCTATAATAAGGACCTGAGTAGACTCTGCACAACATATGTCTTTGTATATATATATATATATATATATATATATGTATACTGTGAATATATATCTATATATGTATACTGTGTGTATGTATATATATATATATATATATATATATATATACACACTGTATATATAGGGGGGCCCTGATATTTCTTTTGCCTCTGGGTGTCACAACTGAGGGCCTGAGCTGACGGAAGGCAGCCTCAGTTGTAGGGGCTGAGATGTACCGGAACCTGGGAGGTTGTATCAGACCCCTGGACATGTAAGTAACATGAAGAGAAACCGCCCGAAGGCGTGACCACGACAACTTGAGTAAAAGTCAATGATATTTATTTATGACAAACTCCATGCATCACAGTAGCAGTAAAAAGTAACATAAAAATCAGCAGAGAAATAATAATACAGTTCCTGGGTACTACAGGGTGGCAGGGGCCACAGAGCTCTGGTGGTATGAGACAGTTCTTATTATCTGCAAGTTGGAAAGTCCTTACCAGGCTCAACTGTAGCAATGAGGAAAGCCCAGGGTCGTACCAGCTGGTGTTCCAGGGAAGGCTGGACTGCTGTAGATAAAATGCTGCTGTGGGTACTGGTTAGAACCAGACAGGTGTTGGCACGGAGTGGATACTGGCTGGAACCAGTTAAATAATAAATAAAGCTTGAGAGCGATGCAATGTAGATGAAATGTAGAATTTGAGAGCGGAGAAATAATAATACCGGTGGAGAGTGGTAAACTGCAGAAAGGACACCGGCCCTTTAAGAGAAGCTGTACACTGCTGGAAGCTGAGCTGGAAGCAGGTGATGTTGTAGCTGGAAACAGGTGAGTCCAGAATGGATCGGAGAGTCAGGCTACACCGCAGATGGAATGCTGGTGCGGGTCTCTATAGCAGAAGTCTGGAGACAGGAGCTGGAACCTGAAAGACATTCACAGAAGAGAGACAAACTGGAACTAGGTTTGACAACCAAAGCACTGACGCCTTCCTTGCTCAGGCACAGTGTATTTATACCTGCAGCAAGGAAGGGATTGGCTAGGCAATTATGCAGATTATCAATACTGAGAACAGATTGGTGGAAATGATCAGCTGACAGAATCCAAGATGGCTGCGCCCATGCAGACACTTGGAGGGAAGTTTGGTTTGTAATCCATGTGGTAATGAAAACAGTAATGGCGGCGCCGGCCACCGGAGACAGGAGGCGCCAAGCTGACAGGTGCACATCCAACCACGCGGACACAGCGGAGGCCGCGGCTGACGTAATCGCCACTCAGACACTCTGCATGCAGAAGCTCAGGGACGGCGGCGGAGGCCGCGGGAGACGCCATGCCAAATGTAATATGGCGTTACTGTGACAGCGTCTCAGAGAGACAGGAGAGGATGCAGGAATGTGAACATTAGGATAACAGATGGGATCCGGTCCTGGAGCGCTGAGCCAGCCTTAGGAGGCATCTGATGGGTAAGAAATGGCGTCCAGATACCCGGATCGTGACAGCACCCCCCCCTTTAGGAGTGGCCCCAGGACTCTTCTTTGGCTTTTGAGGAAACTTGGAATGGAATCTCCGGACCAAGGCAGGAGCATGGACATCAGAAGCATTGGTCCATGAATGTTCCTCAGGGCCATAACCCTTCCAGTCAATAAGATATTGTAGTTGACTGTAACGGTGACGTGAGTCCAGGATCTTGGCTACTTCATACTCAACGCCTCGTTGAGTTTGGACTTTCGGAGTTGGAGGAAGTGAGGAATGAAACCGATTCAAGATCAGCGGTTTCAACAGGGAAACATGGAATGTCCTGGGTATTTTTAAGAAGGGAGGCAACTGGAGCCTGTAAGCAACAGGATTGATGACTTGATCAATTTTAAAAGGACCGATGTAGCGAGGTGCAAACTTCATACTGGGAACTCTTAACCTCAAATTCTTCGTGGATAACCATACCCGATCACCCACCTTGAGAGCAGGAACTGCTCGACGCTTCTTATCCGCAAACTTCTTGTACCTGAACGATGCCTTGAGCAGAGCTGATCGTACGCTCTTCCAGATATTGGCAAACTGATGCAAGGTGATATCCACTGCGGGAACAGAAGTTGCTGGAAGCGGTTGGAACTCAGGGACTTTAGGGTGGAATCCAAAGTTGGTGAAGAATGGTGTTGAAGAAGATGAAGAATGATACTGGTTGTTATGACAGAACTCGGCCCAGGGAAGTAATTGAACCCAGTCATCTTGAGAGGAGGACACATAGATGCGGAGGAAGGACTCCAAGTCCTGATTCACCCTCTCAGTTTGACCATTGGTCTGAGGATGGTAAGCCGTGGAAAACTTTAGCTTGACTTGGAGGGCTTGACATAAACTTCGCCAGAATTTGGCTGTGAATTGAACTCCTCGATCTGAGATAATTTCTTCTGGAAGACCGTGGAGTCGAAAGATCTCTTGTATGAATACTTGAGCCAACTTGGAAGCTGACGGAAGACCGGTGAGAGGAATGAAGTGTGCCATCTTGGTGAACCGGTCAACTACCACCCAGATGGTATTAAACTTGTTGCACATGGGCAAATCTGTAATAAAATCCATCGACAAATGGGTCCATGGTCGACGGGGAACAGATAGTGGAACCAGTTGCCCCGCAGGCGACTGGCGGGATACTTTATGTTGAGCACACTTTGGGCAAGATGCAATAAACTCCAAAATGTCCTTTTTCAGAGTTGGCCACCAATAGGACCTAGAGATAAACTCCAGGGTTTTTTGGATACCTGTATGTCCGGCAAAGCGGGAAGCATGGGCCCAATGCATGAGCTTCTTCCTTAGTGTCGGCTTCACAAAACTTTTTCCTGATGGGGGCGTAGAGTCCATCCCTACCGTGGAGAATGCCAACGGACTTATAATAGGATGCTTGTCTGAAGACTCTGACTCATTTTCTTGCTCCCATGAGCGGGAAAGGGCATCGGCCTTGCGATTCTGAGAGCCCGGACAGAACTGGAGTTTAAAGTCGAACCTGGAAAAGAAAAGTGCCCATCTGGCCTGACGAGGGTTGAGACATTGTGCGCCTTTCAGATATAGAAGGTTCTTGTGGTCTGTAAGGATGGTGATTGAATGAGAAGCTCCCTCCAACAGATATCTCCACTCCTCTAGAGCGAGCTTGATGGCTAGCAACTCCTGGTCGCCAATGGCATAGTTGCGCTCCGCTGGGGAGAACTTCCGTGAGAAGAAACTGCAAGGATGTAAATGGCCATCTTTAGCCCTCTGAGATATCACCGCTCCTACTCCAACGGAGGAGGCATCCACTGCTAGGATGAAAGGAGAGTCGATGTCAGGCTGTTTCAGGACAGGCGCAGAGATGAACCTCTGTTTTAAAAGATGAAAAGCTTGCATGGCTTCTTCAGACCACTTGGACGGGTTAGCACCCTTCTTGGTGAAAGCAGTAATAGGCGCCACAATGGTGGAAAAGTCTCGTATAAACTTTCGGTAATAATTGGCGAACCCTAAGAACCTCTGGACCCCTTTGAGGGTTAAGGGTACCGGCCAATTCTGGATTGCTTGTAGTTTCTCAGGATCCATCTCTAGTCCGGAACCGGACACAATGTACCCTAGAAACGGAATGGACTTGACTTCAAAGACGCATTTCTCTAATTTGCAATAGAGATGATTGACACGGAGACGGGACAGAACCTCCTTTACCCAAAAACGATGTTCCTCTAAATTGTTGGCAAAAATGAGGATATCATCAAGATAGACCACGACATGACGGTATAGAATGTCTCTGAAGATCTCATTGACGAAATGCTGGAAGACAGCTGGAGCATTGCTCAATCCGAAGGGCAAGACGAGGTACTCATAATGTCCGTCACGGGTGTTAAATGCGGTCTTCCACTCGTCACCCTCACGGATCCGGATGAGATTGTATGCACCTCTCAAGTCCAGCTTTGTAAAGATGGTAGCTCCGCTAACTCTGTCAAAGAGCTCAGTAATCAGGGGTAAAGGATAGCGGTTCTTGATGGTAATGTCGTTCAAACCTCTGTAGTCGATGCACGGCCGCAGACCACCATCTTTCTTTTTTACAAAAAAGAAGCCTGCGCCGGCTGGAGAAGAAGAAGGTTGAATGAACCCCTTTGCTAGGTTCTCTTTAATGTATTCCTCCATAGAATGTGTCTCGGGCAGAGACAACGGATAAGTTCGGCCTCGAGGTGGAACCTTCCCTGGAACGAGATCAATCGGGCAGTCCCATTCTCTATGAGGAGGAAGGATATCAGCAGAAGCTTTACTGAACACATCCGTGAAATCTTGATATGGAGGAGGTGGAACATCAGACGACCTGGGGGAGGAAGAACAGACAGGCAACACTTTAAACAAACATGTCTCAGCACAGGAGGGACCCCATGCCAGGATTTGCGTTGTCGTCCAATCAATTGTAGGATTGTGAAGACGGAGCCATGGAAGGCCCAGGACCACAGGATGTGTGGCTCTTGGAATCACTAAAAGTGAAATAAGTTCGGAATGAAGAACTCCCACTCTCAGACGAACTGGTAGAGTCCTTAGAGCAATAACTGTATCAAAAATTTTACTGCCATCCACGGCAGTTAAGGAAAAGGAGGAAGGAAGTCTCTCGGTGGGTAGGGACCACCGTTTAACATAGGCTTCGGTAATAAAGTTCCCAGCTGCTCCGGAATCCAGGAGGGCAATGACGTTCTGATAACGTTGAGCAACTTGAAGCGAGACTGGGAGATTACAATCTTGAGGAGATGGAGAGGAGATCATTACTCCTAGCCGGCCCTCTCCTTGGCGAGCTAGGATTTGAAGTTTCCCGGACGTTTGGGACAGGCATGAATAGTGTGAGACGGGGCTGCACAATACAGACAGAGAGACTCAGAGAGACGTCTTCGGCGCTCAGCAGGAGTTAAACGGGAACGGCCAATTTGCATGGGTTCATCTTTAGTTGGTGACAGTTGGCGAGGAGGAGGAGCAGAAGATTTTGGAGCAGATGATCTTCCACGCTCAGTTGCTCTCTCTCTGAAACGTAAGTCAACTTTTGTACAAAGTGAGATTAGCTCATCTAACTTGGAGGGTAAGTCTCTGGTAGCTAACTCATCTTTAATACGCTCGGATAAACCATGCCAGAATGCAGCATACAGGGCCTCGTCGTTCCATGCCAGTTCAGATGCCAGGATCTGGAACTGTATAAGATATTGTCCTACAGTATGTGATCCCTGGCGTAAACGGAGAATCTCAGACGAAGCTGAAGTTACCCGGCCTGGCTTGTCGAAGATGCGCCTGAATGTTGACACGAATGCAGTGTAAGAAGATAGCAGGGTGTCGGACCTCTCCCATAACGGTGATGCCCAGTCAAGGGCTGAGCCACTGAGAAGTGAGATGATGTAGGCAATTTTTGTACGGTCACTGGGAAAATTGCCAGGTTGTAGCTCAAACTGAATCTCACACTGGTTGAGAAATCCCCTGCAGAATCTTGGAGATCCGTCAAATTTTGCTGGCGTTGGAAGATGAAGACGTGGAGCAGAAACGGGTAAGGTGGGTGGGGTTATAGTTGGAGTCACTGTGGTTGACGCCCCAGATGCGCCTGATCCACGGAGAGTTGTCTGAATCCCATCCAGCCGAGTAGAGAAATCCTGGAGACAGCGGATGATGTGGCCCTGTGCAGCCTCCTGATGTTCAAGTCGGGCTGCCAGTTCTTGCATCGGCCTGGCCGCTTGATCCTGGTCTCCGGCTGGATTCATTTGGTCAGTGCTTACTGTCACAACTGAGGGCCTGAGCTGACGGAAGGCAGCCTCAGTTGTAGGGGCTGAGATGTACCGGAACCTGGGAGGTTGTATCAGACCCCTGGACATGTAAGTAACATGAAGAGAAACCGCCCGAAGGCGTGACCACGACAACTTGAGTAAAAGTCAATGATATTTATTTATGACAAACTCCATGCATCACAGTAGCAGTAAAAAGTAACATAAAAATCAGCAGAGAAATAATAATACAGTTCCTGGGTACTACAGGGTGGCAGGGGCCACAGAGCTCTGGTGGTATGAGACAGTTCTTATTATCTGCAAGTTGGAAAGTCCTTACCAGGCTCAACTGTAGCAATGAGGAAAGCCCAGGGTCGTACCAGCTGGTGTTCCAGGGAAGGCTGGACTGCTGTAGATAAAATGCTGCTGTGGGTACTGGTTAGAACCAGACAGGTGTTGGCACGGAGTGGATACTGGCTGGAACCAGTTAAATAATAAATAAAGCTTGAGAGCGATGCAATGTAGATGAAATGTAGAATTTGAGAGCGGAGAAATAATAATACCGGTGGAGAGTGGTAAACTGCAGAAAGGACACCGGCCCTTTAAGAGAAGCTGTACACTGCTGGAAGCTGAGCTGGAAGCAGGTGATGTTGTAGCTGGAAACAGGTGAGTCCAGAATGGATCGGAGAGTCAGGCTACACCGCAGATGGAATGCTGGTGCGGGTCTCTATAGCAGAAGTCTGGAGACAGGAGCTGGAACCTGAAAGACATTCACAGAAGAGAGACAAACTGGAACTAGGTTTGACAACCAAAGCACTGATGCCTTCCTTGCTCAGGCACAGTGTATTTATACCTGCAGCAAGGAAGGGATTGGCTAGGCAATTATGCAGATTATCAATACTGAGAACAGATTGGTGGAAATGATCAGCTGACAGAATCCAAGATGGCTGCGCCCATGCAGACACTTGGAGGGAAGTTTGGTTTGTAATCCATGTGGTAATGAAAACAGTAATGGCGGCGCCGGCCACCGAAGACAGGAGGCGCCAAGCTGACAGGTGCACATCCAACCACGCGGACACAGCGGAGGCCGCGGCTGACGTAATCGCCACTCAGACACTCTGCATGCAGAAGCTCAGGGACGGCGGCGGAGGCCGCAGGAGACGCCATGCCAAATGTAATATGGCGTTACTGTGACAGCGTCTCAGAGAGACAGGAGAGGATGCAGGAATGTGAACATTAGGATAACAGATGGGATCCGGTCCTGGAGCGCTGAGCCAGCCTTAGGAGGCATCTGATGGGTAAGAAATGGCGTCCAGATACCCGGATCGTGACACTGGGCATCTGGGACAAGCATATGCCACTGGCCAGGCCAATGCATAAGAAGACATCAAGTTAGCTAGCAATCCCAAAACCTCTAGACCATGCAAAACTCCACACCATTGGAGGAAGGTGCTAAAACATTAAAACATTGCACAGAACACTGAAAACCCCATAGGCAAGCACTTTTTCTATGTAGCATCCATCACACTGATGAAATCCCGTGTATCTGAAGCAATCATGAAGAAAGGAAGTCAAAAAAAGCCAAACCAAGTCCGCCTTCATGGCTGCCATTAATAGAGGACTGCTGGGACTCCAGTTCCTGGCTCTGACCACGAGGGGGTCATATGGCTGTAGTGTGGATTGAAGTATACCACGCAGTGGCAAACGTGGGATTTCTAGAGGGGGATTTCCAAATGCAGTCCATAATCTCCTACTCTGTAGAACATTGGAGCAAGTGTGGGAGTCTCGGGGAGCAGTAGGAGTACCTAGTACAGACCCTGGACATTATTGTTCACATTGATCATTTTATACACTGGATACTGGATGGAATACAGTATTAATATTTAACATTATAGATGGTCTATAGTATAGGTTGTATTTAAATAATATAAATAAGTGGTCAGGAAAAGGAAAAACAAACCGTAATAAATACACAAATATAATAGAACCAGTACTGCACTTTCTAAGCACACATTCTCCCATATCAGGATAAGGCTCCTGTCTCTTCTACCTAACAGCTGCTCTCTGGTCCATTGCACTGATTGAGGACTCAGCTCCACTCACAGCAAACTTGGTAGATAAAGCTGCTACACTGGGCATGCGCAGCAGCTCTGCTCTGTACCTTAAACTGCATGATGTGACAGCAGCTCTAGTATTTGTAGTATATATAATTGCTATTGTCATAATTTAAGCCACTTGTCAAGAGGAGAGGGGCTTCCGGGGCAACCAGAAACCCCCTGCGTGTGCCTATGCCGCGGTTTTCCAAAGAGGGGCAGCGCCAGTGACATTTTGAATTTGCAGCTGCAGCTCCTGATTTGCTGCCAGTCCATGAGCTCTGACTGGCTTGTGGCAAGTTCTAAAATTTAAATATTGCTGGTGCTGGTCTTTTGTGGCTGCTTGCTTCAGATTCCTTCCCTGTGCTACTGCTGTGTTCATGCCCAGGAGGAACAACCTGGTGTCCTGTGGCCTTGTTCCTGGACTGGAAACCGGTGCCCAGAACTATAAGTTTTGATGGCTGCAGGAGAATCAGAAGGTGAGTGTGGGGTGGTGGGGGAGGGGCCTTCCCAGGGCCGGCTCCAGGCCTACTAGCACCCTGTGCGAGAAAATGTAAAAGCGCCCCCTAACCCCTATGCGCGCGCCGAAGGCGCGCGCGCTTCGGGAAAAGTGGGCGTGGCCTCCTGGGAAAGTGGGTGTGGCCTCGTAACTTCATATTATTAAACTATAAATAAATATATTTTTTCACACCCCCTCTATGCACACAATTAGCAGCCTTATGCAGAACAGCCACAGTAGTGTTCCTTACACACAATGTCTCCAGTGTAGTGCCAGCTACACATGACATGCCCCGCAGCAGTGCCAGCTACACATGACATGCCCCGCAGCAGTGCCAGCTACACATGACATGCCCCTCAACAGTGCCAGCTACACACAATAGACCCCCAGCAGTGCCAGCTACACATGATAGTGTTCACGTTTTAGGGCAGGGTGCTGATCACAAGGAGGGCACATTTTTAAGTAAGGAGGGCAAAATGATGTACATACTGTAATACTTGGTGCTCCTCCACCTACATGCTGAAGCAGGGACAGTGCGCGCCGAAGGCGCGCAGCAAAAATTTAGGGCCGTTGCTTCGTGGGGAAGGTGCATGACCACAGAGTAGTGGCAATTCGCATTACACCACATAGTAGTGCAGCTAATACACATTGCACCAGGTAGAACCTCCTACACACTTTGCGCCAGGCAGAGCACGTTAGACACTTTGCGCCAGGCAGAGCACGATAGACACTTTGCGCCAGGCAGAGCACGATAGACACTTTGCGCCAGGCAGCGCACGATAGACACTTTGCGCCAGGCAGCGCACGATAGACACATTGCCTAGCCACAGATGCCTAGTAGATACACTACATGATATGCCCCCCAGCAGTGCCAGCTACACGTGACATGCCCCCCAGCAATGCCAGCTACACGTGACATACCCCCCAGCAGTGCCAGCTACACGTGACATGCCCCCCAGCAGTGCCAGATACATAAATGGCCACACAGTGCAGATATGCCCCCAGTGCCAGATACATAAATGCCCCCACAATGCCAGATACATAAATGACCACACAATGCCAGATACATAAGTGCCCCCACAGTGCCAGATGCATCAATGACCCCACAGTGCCAGATACATAACTGCCAGATACATAAATGCCCCCAGTGCCACAAAACATAAATGCCCCCACAGTGCCAGATAAATAAATGCCCGCCGTGCCACAAAACATAAAAGCCCCCACAGTGCAGATATGCCCCCACAGTGCCAGATACATAAATGCCCCCAGTGCCAGAAACATAAATGCCCCCACAGTGCAGATATGCCCCCACAGTGCCAGAAAAATAATGCCCCCACAGTGCAGATATGCCCCCACAGTGCCAGAAAAATAATGCCCCCACAGTGCAGATATGCCCCCACAGTGCCAGAAAAATAATGCCCCCACAGTGCAGATATGCCCCCACAGTGCCAGAAAAATAATGCCCCCACAGTGCAGATATGCCCCCACAGTGCCAGAAAAATAATGCCCACAGTGCAGATATGCCCCCACAGTGCCAGAAAAATAATGCCCCCACAGTGCCAGAAAAATAATGCCCCCACAGTGCAGATATGCCCCCACAGTGCCAGAAAAATAATGCCCCCACAGTGCCAGAAACATAATGCCCCCACAGTGCAGATATGCCCCCACAGTGCCAGAAAAATAATGCCCCCACAGTGCAGATATGCCCCCACAGTGCCAGAAAAATAATGCCCCCACAGTGCAGATATGCCCCCACAGTGCCAGAAAAACAATGCCCCCACAGTGCCAGAAAAATAATGCCCCCACAGTGCAGATATGCCCCCACAGTGCCAGAAAAACAATGCCCCCACAGTGCCAGAAAAATAATGCCCCCACAGTGCAGATATGCCCCCACAGTGCCAGAAAAATAATGCCCCCACAGTGCCAGAAAAATAAACGGCCCCACACAGTGCCAGACAGATTTTAACTTACCTGTCTGTCACTGACACTGCGGTGCTGCTGGGAGCCGGGAATACTGCTGTGGGCGGGCCGCGGACGGAGGAACAAAACTGTGTGCGCGCTATGCACGCTGCGCGGCGCCGGCGTCCAACGTCAGACGCCGGCGCCGCACAGCGCGCTGCATAGCGCGCACACAAGCGGCCGGGAGTCGGAGTCGGACACACAGAGGCTGGCTCCAGGCAGGAAAATGGCGGCCGCAGCGTGCGGCGCCCTGTAAGAGTGGCGCCCCGCGCGGCCGCTCTAGTCGAACATGCCTGGAGCCGGCCCTGGGCCTTCCCCTGTTTATTTGACACAAGCTGACCAGAAAGGGTCCCTATACTAATTCCACCACTTATCCTCCTGAAGCCCTTATCAGTAAGACTGACTTGGAGGTGCTGAAATGCCAAAAGACCTCACAACCACAACAGTTATCCTTTATGCTCCCTTATCGGAACCATAAAGCAGTATACCTCGTGTATTCTTGAAGACATGTGAACATGCTACTCAATAGGCCAGAGGTGCATTCTATCACCTTCTTAATAAAAATGTGCACCCCATTGTACAGGGTGAGGCAAAAACAACCCCAGATTTTAAAGGTTAACAAAAGAGGCATGGTAACTGTTAGTCAAAATGTTAATACATAATCTAAAAGTGTATGAATACAGTTTATGTTTAATTTGTTTTAAATATTATATTATAATTTCTTGGCGTATAAAAGCCTACAGTTCATTAATGGTTCTTGGTCGAGGTCTTCGTAGACCACAGCTTTCAGATGGCCCCGTTGGCTGCATAGAGGACTTTCATGAAGATGATGAGGATTAATTTCTGCTTAGTAATGAAAATTATGTTTGTTAATGCAGCCAGACAAATGAAAGTGAGCTTCATCAGCAAATTTTAGCGACAATGCCAGAAGTGACCCACTGAGCGATGCAAAACTTCAGGAATTGACTACAGACGGGTAATTCGAATGAAGGCCACTATCTGGACAATATTATACTCAGAACCAATTGAAAATAAATTGTATTCCATGCACTTTTAGATTATGTACTAAAATTTTGAATAGCATTCACTGTACCCTGCCTATTTTGTTAAACTTTAAAATCTGGGCGTTTTGTTTTTTTTGTCACACTCTGTATCTATGTTGAGCTTGAGCATGGATTCAGCAGAGCTGTCATAAGACAGATTTTACTAAAATATCCTTAATCACATGAAATGAGAGACAAAAAGGTAACATTTTGTATAGCATCTTGCAATTAGTTTTCATGAAACTATTTTTGAAGGATAAACAAACTAATACATACCTACTAGCCAGTCCTCAGGAATTTCTCCACTCAAATATGTCCAAAGAAATGTATACATGCAGCTTATAGGCATCATGGCAAGACTCAGGATTGCTGGATACTACATTTTCCTGAGTCTTGCCATGATGTCTATAAGAAGTGTCACCTGAAGTTGGTTGCAACCATATTAAATTACCCACCCATAAAAATGGTCCAGGAAATATAATTAAAGTAATCTTGTGCATCTGAATTCAGTGCATAGACAAGGGTATATTTTACCAACTGATTTCCATGTCAATTATAAGGTAACGGCCCTCCAGATCTCTGACTTGATCTAAAATCTTACATTGTTTGTGATGACAAAAGAGGATGGCCACTCTTCTGGTCTTAGTTTAAAAAGATGCTGAGAAACAAGAGTCAATCTAGGAAGTGATGAGTTTAGGAAATTGCATTGGACCAGTTGCTTTCATGAATGAAAGCAATTTGTGCCTGCATTCTTTTAATATGAGTGAGGATCTATCAATTTTAATTGGAGCATTTAGACCACTAACATTATAGAAGATTATATTTACTGTAATTCGATTGGTATCTGTTGAAATGCAACATTGGTTCCCTGTAACTATATGGTTATCCCAACTCCTTGCATTGGTTCAAGACTATAATGAGAAAAGGACCAGAATCAAAAACAAATCTTAAGCAAAGAAAGGCCCCCAGGTGAGTTGATAAATGTACAAAATAAAAAAAATAAAAAATTGTAAGCAGTAACTAGAGAAATCAGAAAAAAACATATTCATGAAGATCCAATTATTGTGCAACAAAGCTTTAAAACACTGTTTTCTAACAATTACTTAACAGAGAAACACAAGAAAATGAGTGCCATCAAAGATAGTAATGAAACACATTATAGGGGCCTATATGTGTGCATTTTCTCCTATCAGTACATGTGTGTTTGCATTTATTCCTATTGGTGCATATGTGTGTGTGTTTTCTCCTATTGGTGCCTGTGGTGTGTCTTTTTAACATTTGTGTTTAGTTGTGAGGGCCTATCTGTGCATTTTTTCCTATCAGGGCGTGAGTGTGTGTGTGTGTGTGTGTGTGTGTGTGTGTGTGTGTGTGTGTGTGTGTGTGTGTGTGTGTGTGTTATGTGTGTGTGTGTGTGTGTGTGTGTGTGTTTCATATTGGTGCCTATGTGTGTTGTTGTTTTTTTATTACCGTTTTCATGTGGGAGCTCATGTGTTTGTTTCTTTCATGAGAAGGTATGGTTATTACTATATTCCTGTAGGGCCAAAGTGTTTTTTTTTTCCCTGAGAAGCTTATGCTTTTTATTATTTTCCTGTGGGTACCAATGTGTTTGACTCTTGCCCTCTTCTCTAACTTTATTCAACAGCCAGAATCCCAAAAGTAAGTATGCCAGGTGAAGGTTAGGCTGTGGGGGACGGGGAGGGGGAAGGGGGGGGATGCCAGTGTCGATAGTTTGCCTGCCGGAATCCCAACTGCCAGTATCCCATACCCGACCTGTTCATATGTACTGTTTGTTGTAAGTGCTATGATCACTCCCACCACTTTATTACATTCCCTCCCTTGTGTGGATGAAACTGTTGATAAATAAAATGCTAAACTGAGATACTGTAGTTATACATGAGAAGTTAATGTGAATGTGACATAGGTGCAGTGGGAGAGTTAGGCAATGGAACCTAAATAGTCATGTAACCTTCTTATATAACAGAACAATATAATATAGTAACATGAGTACTTTTAGATAAAAAGGTAGGTTTATCTAAAATTCCAATGATTTGTTAATCTAACACTATGCATATTTCTGAATTGCTGGTACTGTTTAATCCATTTTACCACATTTTGGGGCAGATACAGGAATAATATATACCCATTTCTGGAAAATATAAACAGTAGCATTGTGTTATGCACTCCACATGTGGCAAAAAAAGGATGGGCAAATATGTGCTGTGCATTTTCTTTCATTACATTTTAAGAGTCAGAACTGGAGTGTGATGGTTTCTACTTAATTATGTGGTAACTATTGTACTATGAAAATCTGCAGTATTTAGCTCAGTAGAGTGTCTAGTGGTGCAGTGTTTAATTGCTTGAATCAGGGTCCACACACAGCTTTTATAAAAAATATTGGTGATTTACTGTCAGCATAAACAAATTAAAACGAAAGCAGCCCAGTCCTCACTTGGGCACTAGCTCAGTTCTTGGCCCCTCCCTAAAATTGGCAGCTAGTCTGCATGTCAAATTTCAGTCCTGTCTCTTACATCTATGGCTTCTTTGCTTTGCCTAGCTTTTGGCTTTTGCAATTTCATATGCTCAGTCACAGAGTTTTAAGTCCCATTATGCCTTCAGCAGAAACTGTATGGACACTGGCCTTCTGTCTCACTGGGCTCTTTGTCTGTCACAGATCCTCTTCGACTGTCTAACTGGCTTCCTCAACTTCACCTGGGCTATACACAGGGCAGCCTCACTTGACTACAGCAGTCCCTTCTGGACTGTCTCCACACAGCAGCCATTAGGTGTTGTCACATCTACTTTTTCTCTACTGTATGGGTGGATCCCTCCAGCCCCACACAGAATCCATGGTCCATTATCGCCCTCAATCTTCATACAGCCACACTAGCTTCCCCATGCTTTTCAGAAGAGCTAGTGCATGTATTTATAAATATGGAGAAACAGATATTTTTGCCACGTGTATACAGGTGAACTTTAAATGATGATGGGACACACTGCGCAAATTAGGCAGCTCCACAGACAGAAACCAATAAAAGTGTCTCTCCAAAACACTCAAGTGAACAAGCGATTTATGGTGGGTGGTATCTATCACATGGAGCGCCACATGGATCTATATTAAACCAGGAGGGGAGATATAAATAAATAAATAAATCAATATTACTTATTTGTCACTCTTCCTCGGACGATAGGTCTCTTCCAGACACTTCTTTCACTCCCGTGTGTTCAAAATATGGGGAAGAAATAAATAGTATGGCATGTGTAGTACAGTAAATTTAATGACATAAAAACAGAAAGACAAATTGTGCAAATATGCAGAGGTTATCCAGTATAATGCTCAAGTGATCACATATCACATATGAGCCAATAATAAAGTGCAAATGACAATGGAACTTTCAAACAGCCACGTCCCAAGTCCCAGTGGAAGTGTGAACAGACTTAAAAATTACCAGAAAGCAATGAGAACCGGTGGAAAACAGTTCTCATTGTAAGTTCTTTAATATATCACCAGTATAATCCTCCCGGGATAGGCAGTCTGGGATGGGTTCCTGGTAATCGTCAACTCCTCCACATCAAACAGAAAGGACTCCAGGATAAGCTGTTCCGGTGAGAGCCAACGCGTTTCAACCCTGTACTTAGGGTCTTTTTCAAGGCAATGAATAAAAATATCCTCTTACTGTCCATCCTTATAAAGGTGAATATGTCCAATCCTCTTGTTCCATAAAACACACCTCTCCCATCAACCAATAGGAGATGGTGTTATTCAAAGGGAGGCCTAAAGTCCCGCCTGCCTCTATGTATTGATCTCGTTTGTTCTCGGCGGTCCGCGGCGTTCCGAGACGTCACTTCCGCTTCTCAGCGGAAACGCGTCACCGGCGCCGTTTCCATGGATACCTTGGTATTCATACGGCTCACTCGTTGCGGCGTCGTTGTCATGGTTCCCCTATTAGGTGGAACGGGTTATCGACGCCATCTTCTAGGAGACCAGGATGCTTTCATTGGTTTTTACCTCCGGCATTTCCCGTATCTCCGTAATTTAAAAAGCAACGGGAGCTATTATCATAATATTCCATAAGAACCCATGGTGGCCACTTCATTGAATAGCATTTCCTCCTTCCTAAAATATAAAAACTTGGATCAAACTTCACATATACATAAAAGACATCAATCTTGTATTTCATATATAAGCAAAAATGGTTTTAAAATTTAATGAATTAAAAAAAATATGGATTTCATTTCAGATATATATATACTGCAAAGAGTCATGACAGATATATAAAAATTTTTTCCCTCATGTATCTTTATGAGATGTTATTAATAGATTATTTATAAAAACCATTTTAATTCGAAATCATTGTTTAGCCCATGAGGATGCAATGTGTTAAAATCATAAATATATTGCATTTCGCATTTGGCTAGCAGGGAAGGTAAATCTCTTTGTCTGAAGTTCCCTTTTACCAAACGTAGACCCGCAAATCTCACAATATCCTTTGTTGAACTCCCATGATATTTTTTAAAATGATTAGACAGTGCATGCGTTTCTAGACCTTTTCTAATGTTACGGCAATGTTCTCCAATCCTTATTTTTAGTGCCCGGGAAGTGCGTCCAATATAAAATAAATGGCATTTGCATTCAATAAAATATATGACATTATTCATATTACATGTAATAAAATCTGTAAGTTTAAAACTTTTCTCGTTTATTACTATATTCTCCAATTTCTTTGTACCGTCACTTTTAATTTCTCTACATCCCAAACATATGCCACAGCGATGGAATCCAGTGGTGGCAATTCTGCCTTCTCGCTTTTTTGGTTTCAGAAAACTGTTTACCAGTTTCTGTTTAATGTTTGGGGCTTTTTTATAAATAAATGATGGGCGTTCTGGAATTACTTTGCCTATCACTGGATCTTTTTTCAGGATATTCCAGTTCTTCTTTATTGATCTCTCTAAAGTCCGATACTGAGAATTAAAGCCTGTTATGAATGCCCACTCATAATTGTTCTGTTTGGGCTCTTTATCTGAAGTTGCACTCAAAAGGTCTTTTCTTTCCAGTTTATCTACTTCTTGCATGGCTTGCTCTACTTTCTCCATTTTGTATCCATTATTGTTGAATCTATTCTTCAGTTCGACGGTCTGCTGTTTGTACACTGTTTCTTCCGTGCAGTTCCTTTTTAACCGTCTCAGTTGTCCATGTGGGATGGAGTCTAGCCAGTTCATATGGTGGCAACTGTCATAATTTATATACGATCTAGAATCTGTTTGTTTGGTAAAGGTTTTTGTCTGAATCTGATTATTCTTTATAAAAACCGTTATGTCTAAAAAGTCCACACTTTTCTCATCAATATTGAAAGTAAAATTGATATTCAGACTATTGTCGTTTAAATATGTGCAAAACGCTTCCAACAAATTCTTCTCACCTTTCCATATAAAAAAGACATCGTCTATGTAGCGGCGCCAGGCTACCAGGTTCGCTCCGAAAGGGTTGTTGGTCCAAACAGTATCCTGTTCCCATTGACCCATAAAGATATTCGCATAGCTCGGAGCGAACCTGGTGCCCATCGCCGTACCCATTTTCTGGATATAAAAATCCCCATTAAAAATAAAATAATTGTTGTGAAGAATAAAATGGACCCCTTCAATAATTAGATTTTGGATGCATTCATCCAATGAACTTCTTCTAAGGTAGGTTGTTATAGCTTTTAAACCAGCTTCATGGTGAATTATGGAATATAATGACTTAACATCTGCAGTCACCATTAACATGTCGTCCTCCCATTGGATTGTTGTTAGAAAATTTAAGAATTCTTTAGTGTCCTTTAGGTGGGATACATTTCCTAAAACCAATGGTTGCAAGAAATGGTCTATATACTCTGATAGATTGGCTGTTATGGACCCAATCCCAGACACTATGGGCCTGCCGGGAGGGTTGGTTGCATCCTTGTGTACTTTAGGCAACAAGTATATAGTTGGTACAACTGGATTAGGGTTGGAGAGAAATTTTGCCTCTCTTTGATCCAGACTCCCCAAGGTCTCATATTTTTCAATCAAGACCTGTAATTCTAAATTGATTCTTCCAGTGGGGTCCGATCGAAGTTTGGAGTAAGTCTCTTTATCGTTTATATGAGTTTCCACTTCTTTTATATACCAGTCGGTGTTCATTAAGACAACCCCTCCCCCCTTGTCAGCCGGCTTTATAATGATGTCTTGATTTTTCCTTAGGTCTTTCAGAGCTGCTCTTTCCTTGTAACTTAAATTAAATTTAAAACCTGTAGGTTTGATCATTCTTAGGTCGTCTTGTACTAAATCACAGAATGTGTCAATAAATTTCCCCTTCACATGAGCTGGAAAAAAGATTGATTTTGGTTTGAATGATGTTCTGGTGGGTGCTTCCATAACTTCTTCATTGGATGTTTCTTCTTTTAGTAAAAAGAATTTTTTTAGGCATAATTTCCTTGTAAACTTATGGATATCTACAAATGTCTCAAATTTATTTATTGCTGTGGCTGGCGCATACTTTAGGCCCTTCTCCAAAACTCTCTTTTCTGGGTCTGTTAAAATATGAGTGCTTAAATTGAAAATTTTCACACCCCTTTCGGGAATGTTTTCTACAACTTGGACTGGTGTATTATTCTCAGTCTCTAATGTATTCATTGTGTCATCGATGGTGACTCCTTTTGGGTTTTTCCTCTTCCTATGGGGCTTATTCTTCTTATTTCTTTTCCTTATGCCCCCTCTCTTTCCTCTATGCGTCTTGTTTTTTATCTCCATTGTCGGTCTCTCCTCCCATTCTCTAAAAAACGCGCTCCTTCTCTGGTTTCTTCCAAGGTTTCATATCTGTTGTTCGTATATATGGGTGTTCTATATTCTCTTCTTCCCTGTCCTTCCCTATTATATCTGTCACCTCTATATCTAGTGTCCCTCTGATCTAGAGAAGCATAATGGTTATTGTATCTATTGTTTCTTAACCCTCTTCTAAATGTGTGTTCTGGTGTTCTATCCCCATGATTGCCAGTAACCTTTCTTTCAAATCCCTGATTCTGTCTTTCTTGTGTCTTATTAAAATCCCGTCTTTTGTTGTTTTTACTATTATACTCTTTCTGTACTGATCTATTTCTTATATTCGGGATGGGGGTCCTACCTTGTTTCATTGTTGAATTGTTTGAAGGATTAACTTCTTCTTCTGCTTCCTTTTTATCTCTTATAAACTTTCTTATTTTTCTATCTACCAATATTTTTTCATTTCTTTTAATATTGGACTCTATTCTATCCTCTAATTGTTTATAATCGGCCATATCTTTGAAGGGGTTAACCAGATCTTTATATTTCTTAATTTCTTCATCAAGATCAGCTAGTTCCCTCCTCCTTTCATTGATGATGAGATTCATCAATGAGAACGAGCATTCACTGATTATTCTTTCCCATTCATCTCTGAAAGAATCTGATGCGGTATCAAATGAGGGTTTTTTGTTGATTTTCAAACCTCTCGGGATAATTTCATGGGTGGTATATTTCTCCAGCGTAACCATTTCCCACCATATTTTATTTTCTTTTATGATGGTACCTTCTAATTTTCGCATCACATTCTCTAAACTTTCGTCTAATAAATCAATATGCTTACCCTCATCCTTGAATAAATTTTCTAATAGAGATTTTCTCTGATCTCTGTAATTAAACATATTTATGCAGCAGTGTGACAACAACAGCACTAAAACGGAGAGAAAAAGATACGTGTATACAGGTGAACTTTAAATGATGATGGGACACACTGCGCAAATTAGGCAGCTCCACAGACAGAAACCAATAAAAGTGTCTCTCCAAAACACTCAAGTGAACAAGCGATTTATGGTGGGTGGTATCTATCACATGGAGCGCCACATGGATCTATATTAAACCAGGAGGGGAGATATAAATAAATAAATAAATCAATATTACTTATTTGTCACTCTTCCTCGGACGATAGGTCTCTTCCAGACACTTCTTTCACTCCTGTGTGTTCAAAATATGGGGAAGAAATAAATAGTATGGCATGTGTAGTACAGTAAATTTAATGACATAAAAACAGAAAGACAAATTGTGCAAATATGCAGAGGTTATCCAGTATAATGCTCAAGTGATCACATATCACATATGAGCCAATAATAAAGTGCAAATGACAATGGAACTTTCAAACAGCCACGTCCCAAGTCCCAGTGGAAGTGTGAACAGACTTAAAAATTACCAGAAAGCAATGAGAACCGGTGGAAAACAGTTCTCATTGTAAGTTCTTTAATATATCACCAGTATAATCCTCCCGGGATAGGCAGTCTGGGATGGGTTCCTGGTAATCGTCAACTCCTCCACATCAAACAGAAAGGACTCCAGGATAAGCTGTTCCGGTGAGAGCCAACGCGTTTCAACCCTGTACTTAGGGTCTTTTTCAAGGCAATGAATAAAAATATCCTCTTACTGTCCATCCTTATAAAGGTGAATATGTCCAATCCTCTTGTTCCATAAAACACACCTCTCCCATCAACCAATAGGAGATGGTGTTATTCAAAGGGAGGCCTAAAGTCCCGCCTGCCTCTATGTATTGATCTCGTTTGTTCTCGGCGGTCCGCGGCGTTCCGCGTTCCGAGTTCTCATTGTAAGTTCTTTAATATATCACCAGTATAATCCTCCCGGGATAGGCAGTCTGGGATGGGTTCCTGGTAATCGTCAACTCCTCCACATCAAACAGAAAGGACTCCAGGATAAGCTGTTCCGGTGAGAGCCAACGCGTTTCAACCCTGTACTTAGGGTCTTTTTCAAGGCAATGAATAAAAATATCCTCTTACTGTCCATCCTTATAAAGGTGAATATGTCCAATCCTCTTGTTCCATAAAACACACCTCTCCCATCAACCAATAGGAGATGGTGTTATTCAAAGGGAGGCCTAAAGTCCCGCCTGCCTCTATGTATTGATCTCGTTTGTTCTCGGCGGTCCGCGGCGTTCCGAGACGTCACTTCCGCTTCTCAGCGGAAACGCGTCACCGGCGCCGTTTCCATGGATACCTTGGTATTCATACGGCTCACTCGTTGCGGCGTCGTTGTCATGGTTCCCCTATTAGGTGGAACGGGTTATCGACGCCATCTTCTAGGAGACCAGGATGCTTTCATTGGTTTTTACCTCCGGCATTTCCCGTATCTCCGTAATTTAAAAAGCAACGGGAGCTATTATCATAATATTCCATAAGAACCCATGGTGGCCACTTCATTGAATAGCATTTCCTCCTTCCTAAAATATAAAAACTTGGATCAAACTTCACATATACATAAAAGACATCAATCTTGTATTTCATATATAAGCAAAAATGGTTTTAAAATTTAATGAATTAAAAAAAATATGGATTTCATTTCAGATATATATATACTGCAAAGAGTCATGACAGATATATAAAAAAAATTTCCCTCATGTATCTTTATGAGATGTTATTAATAGATTATTTATAAAAACCATTTTAATTCGAAATCATTGTTTAGCCCATGAGGATGCAATGTGTTAAAATCATAAATATATTGCATTTCGCATTTGGCTAGCAGGGAAGGTAAATCTCTTTGCCTGAAGTTCCCTTTTACCAAACGTAGACCCGCAAATCTCACAATATCCTTTGTTGAACTCCCATGATATTTTTTAAAATGATTAGACAGTGCATGCGTTTCTAGACCTTTTCTAATGTTACGGCAATGTTCTCCAATCCTTATTTTTAGTGCCCGGGAAGTGCGTCCAATATAAAATAAATGGCATTTGCATTCAATAAAATATATGACATTATTCATATTACATGTAATAAAATCTGTAAGTTTAAAACTTTTCTCGTTTATTACTATATTCTCCAATTTCTTTGTACCGTCACTTTTAATTTCTCTACATCCCAAACATATGCCACAGCGATGGAATCCAGTGGTGGCAATTCTGCCTTCTCGCTTTTTTGGTTTCAGAAAACTGTTTACCAGTTTCTGTTTAATGTTTGGGGCTTTTTTATAAATAAATGATGGGCGTTCTGGAATTACTTTGCCTATCACTGGATCTTTTTTCAGGATATTCCAGTTCTTCTTTATTGATCTCTCTAAAGTCCGATACTGAGAATTAAAGCCTGTTATATATCTGTCATGACTCTTTGCAGTATATATATATCTGAAATGAAATCCATATTTTTTTTAATTCATTAAATTTTAAAACCATTTTTGCTTATATATGAAATACAAGATTGATGTCTTTTATGTATATGTGAAGTTTGATCCAAGTTTTTATATTTTAGGAAGGAGGAAATGCTATTCAATGAAGTGGCCACCATGGGTTCTTATGGAATATTATGATAATAGCTCCCGTTGCTTTTTAAATTACGGAGATACGGGAAATGCCGGAGGTAAAAACCAATGAAAGCATCCTGGTCTCCTAGAAGATGGCGTCGATAACCCGTTCCACCTAATAGGGGAACCATGACAACGACGCCGCAACGAGTGAGCCGTATGAATACCAAGGTATCCATGGAAACGGCGCCGGTGACGCGTTTCCGCTGAGAAGCGGAAGTGACGTCTCGGAACGCCGCGGACCGCCGAGAACAAACGAGATCAATACATAGAGGCAGGCGGGACTTTAGGCCTCCCTTTGAATAACACCATCTCCTATTGGTTGATGGGAGAGGTGTGTTTTATGGAACAAGAGGATTGGACATATTCACCTTTATAAGGATGGACAGTAAGAGGATATTTTTATTCATTGCCTTGAAAAAGACCCTAAGTACAGGGTTGAAACGCGTTGGCTCTCACCGGAACAGCTTATCCTGGAGTCCTTTCTGTTTGATGTGGAGGAGTTGACGATTACCAGGAACCCATCCCAGACTGCCTATCCCGGGAGGATTATACTGGTGATATATTAAAGAACTTACAATGAGAACTGTTTTCCACCGGTTCTCATTGCTTTCTGGTAATTTTTAAGTCTGTTCACACTTCCACTGGGACTTGGGACGTGGCTGTTTGAAAGTTCCATTGTCATTTGCACTTTATTATTGGCTCATATGTGATATGTGATCACTTGAGCATTATACTGGATAACCTCTGCATATTTGCACAATTTGTCTTTCTGTTTTTATGTCATTAAATTTACTGTACTACACATGCCATACTATTTATTTCTTCCCCATATTTTGAACACACGGGAGTGAAAGAAGTGTCTGGAAGAGACCTATCGTCCGAGGAAGAGTGACAAATAAGTAATATTGATTTATTTATTTATTTATATCTCCCCTCCTGGTTTAATATAGATATTTTTGCCAGTTTTGGGTATCTTCTACCTTTGATGAATTTGCCTTTCTGAGCATTACTGTATGTTGCTATATTTTGACTTATGTAAGTTAATTAGGTCCACTGTGACACCATGTGGGAGAAGTAGATAATGCCTATTTTTATCGGAATTGTTGTAATTATATTAAGATATTCTGTGCATTATTTGCAGTAAGTAGTAGCATTCAGTGTTGAACTACTACACTTTATCTCTGCACTATGGGGCATATTTATCACAATATGCATCTGAGATGTGAAAGGAATGTGATAAATTTGACCAAAATCTCATTGAGATGACTGATTACATCGCAAGGATGTATCAAAAATTGCATTCCAGGACAGAGCTTGTGACAAAGCTCTGTCCCTGAGAATCCGGATATCGTGAGATGGGCGGAAGCACGGGTGGCGAAGGGAGTAGAGCCACAGGTGGGGAGGGAGGCAGAGATACATTTGGATAGGGATGCAGATGAGTATATGGGGAGAAGACAGGCACACATTTGGAGAGTAAGGTAGGCATACATGTGGAGAGGGGGAAGAGATAAAGGTTAGGAGGGAGGCAGAGATGCATTTGGAGAGGTGGAGAGGAAAGTAGAGATAGAGGTGGAGAGGAAGGTGGAAGCACAGGTAGAGAGTAGGCAGAATCACAGGTGGGATGGAAGGCAGAGATACAGGTGGATAGGGGGACAGAGTCACATGTGGAAAGGGGGCCAGGGCAAAGGTGGTGAATGGGGAAGGGACACAGGTGGGGAGAATGCAGAGAAACAGGTGGGGAGGGGGCAATGACACAAGTGGGAAACAAGGCAGAGGTACAAGTAGGAAGGCACAGGTGGCAAGGGGGTTGGACCCACAGGTAGTGAAGGTGGCAGAGAGACAGGTAATGAAGGTACCAGAGACACAATTGGAGAGGTAGGTGGATGCAGAGATAGAGAGAAGGCAGAAACATATGTGGAGAGGTGGCAGAGACACAGGTTGGAAGGTGATAGAGATACAGTACATGTGGAGAGGGAGAAAGAGACACAGGTGGAGAGGTGGTAGTGATACAGGAATGGAGGGGTAGAGATACAAGTGGAAAGAGAAGCAGAGACACAGGTGGGGAGGTGGAAGAGATATAGGTTGACATGGGGCAGAGACACAGGTGTGGAGGTGGTAGAGATACAAGTGGAGAGAGAAGCAAAGACCGTGGTGGAGAGGTGGAAGATATACAGGTGGAGAGGGGGCAGAAACACAGGTGTGGAATTGGTAGAGATAAAAGAGGAGAGCGAGGCAAATACATATGTGGGGAGGTGGTAGAGATACTGGTAGAGAGGGGACAGAGACACAGGTGTGGAGGTAGGTAGAGATACAGTTGGGGAGGGGGCAGAGACACAGGTGTGGAGGAAGGCAGAGATACAGGTGGGGAGGGGATAAAGATACAGGTAGGGAGAGACACAGGTGGAGAGCAGGCAGAGAAACAGATGTACAGGTGGAGAGGGGGCGTATATACAGGTGGGGAGGGCCACAGCGACACAGGTGGAAAGTGGGTAGAGACACAGGTATGGAGGAAGGCAGAGATATAGATGAGAAGGGGGTGGAAATACAGGTGGGGTGGGACACAGAGAACAGTTAGAGAGAGGGCGGAGACACAGGTGTGGAGGAAGGCAGAGATACAGGTGGGGAGGGGGTAGAGATACAGGTGGGGAGAGACACAGAGATACAGGTGTGGAGGAAAAGAAGTCAGAGATACAGGTGGGTAGGCACACAGAGATATGGATGGAGAGGGGACACAGGTGGAGAGGGGGCAGAGACACAGTGGAAAGAGGGAAGAGATACAGGTGAGGATGGACAAAAAGACACAGGTGGAGAGGAGGCACAGATACAGGTGGGGAGGGATACAGAAACAGTTGGTGAGGGGGCAGAGACACAGGTTTGGAGGAAGGCAGATATATAGGTGTTGAGTGGGCAGAGATACAGGTGGAGAGGGTATAGAAATACAGGTGGAAAGGGGGTAGAAATTTAGGTGGAGAGGGGGCAGAGACACAGGTGCAAAGGGAGGAATAGATACTGGTGGAAGAGTAGCAGATGACAGGGGAGGAGCAAAAATGGTTTCAGGCGGCAGACCATGTTCACAGGAAGAGCTGTGACCCCTGTGATAACTGCTGCATTGTGAAATTCCTGGCAACCATGTAGCAGATGTCTGTCCTAAATATTCTATTACTCATCAACACCACCCCCCGGGCATCCCCACTGACCCCCCAGCTCTACCCACTTGCTGCTGATCCAGGTTCAAATGTTTTGAACTTCTGACACTGATATCGTGACTGCAGAGCTTCAAAACTTCAGACAGGTACAGGAGGCAGGGCTTTGTTTGGACAGGTCCGGAAGGTGGAGATTCTGATGAGTCCAGGAGGCAGAGCTTGAAACAGAATGGAGGCGGGGCTTCTTACAGGTCTGGGAGATGGTACTTCGGCAGGCCCAGAGTCTGAAATAGGAGGGACTTTTGTCAGCCAGATGGGGTCAGGGAGGGGATTGAGCGGGGCTAGTGGTGGCAGGTAAACCTTTTTTCCTGTCAACACTGACAGCACATAGCAATTAAGGCAACGTGAGAGCTTCTGGATAATTAAGTTAGATACAATGGCCAGTATTTACTAAAAATCTGAGTTTGGACGATTTGTGTTTTTTTTTCTAAGTCCCAATCCGGAAATTCACTAAGCACCAATCTCGGCAGTGTTTGGACTATTCGTAATGGTTTGAATGACAACGTTCCGAAATATGAATGAATAGAATATCGGTCAAATGCGGCTGTTATTTCATACAATACGGGAATTCACTATTCATTCGTATTTGGGTGTTAGTCTCTGAGTGCTCAAATGCGGTCGTATTTTTTTGCGATTCGTTAAAAAAAGCGGCAAAAAAATAGTGTTGCAAATAAAAAATCTCTCACACCTGAATTAGGATGCCTATAAAAGGATGTTAGGCCCATTTCAATACACCTACACTCAGAAATGGCAGCAAGACTGTGGGCCAGTAATCTTTTGTATGCTGTGGGATTCCTCAGACTCAGACATCAGCCTGTAAGTACCCAGGGCCAAGAAACTGAACATGGTCAGCAGGTTGTACAGGTTCTGCGGAGGCCTCATTTTTTAGGGGGCGTTTAAACTTGAACGCATTGATCGATGATAAGGTCATACAGATGTTCCGTCTAAATCGTAACAACATTTTCCGTCTGTATGACCTTGTCAAACTGGGCCTAGACCCTGAGACAGCACGCTCTCGCTCTGTCTCAGGCCTGCACAAACTCCTGGCTATGTTGCACTTTCTGGCTACTGGCAGGTTTCAGGCTGTGTCTGGGTATGTCATAGGAATCTCACAGCCCTCAATTTCGAGAATCTTAACACAGGTGATGTATACCTAACTACCCACTCTGTTTTTGCTTGGTTTTAATTACTCGGTGGCCAGTTCTGTGCTAAAATCTCATGTATAATTTTCTATCAAATATACACACCGGTGTTGGCTGTTTTGCAGCCCCACATCGATGCCTCAATCTGCTTCCCTACCCAGGAGTCTCAGTGGTGTCAAAGTCAGAAAAATATCACGCTGCACGTTGCCATATATGCACTTCATGCGTGTGCACGCTACATATTTAATCAAAATAATGGATTTTAGAAGTTAATATTCCCCTGAGTCCAGCAGGTATCAGTGGGTCTCAAATGGCTCTTTGACCTTAGAGATTCCCCAAACAATAGTTTGCATGTTGGGAGGGCTTCACATGTTCTCATGCATAGTTAAAGCACAGGAATAGTAATTGAAGATTAATTATATTCAAAATCAGTATCTTTCCCACAGACGGAGTACAATAGCCTTTAATTACACTGAGCTTTGAGACTCAATGAGGAGGGTCACCACCTGTGTTTACAAATGGGCTTAGGGTTTGTCTCCAGAAGAATGATTGCTGAGATGTCATTGTCTCAACTGAAAGTGGACATCATGAATATCGAACAAAACCCAGAGACAGGGTTTTGTTTTGTATTCGCCAAACAATAGCTTTCCACAAGACAGGAATGTGTTAGTCATCACCCAACATTTTGCATAACCAAGCTCACATGCTCAGCTCACTGATACAAGACAGCCCACATACTGTGAAAGACACACTTCCTGTGGTTGACACACCCCCACAGCTGGAATGCAGGTATGATATTATCCACTGGAAATCACAGGGCTCACTCTCTCACATAGCTACCTGGCACCCAGCAGCATGGCTGCTTCATCCCCAGGACTGACCTCCAAGTGAAAGGCTAAGTATTAAATTCACATGGCTAGATAAGGAAATATAGACATATGGCTTTAAGGTCAATGGTGCTGGTTTAAATAGGATATTGTAACTTGTTTGTGTGATAGATCTGGGAATCTGTGATGGTAGCTGGGACATTAGACAACCTGTAGCATAGCATTTGTGGTATTTGTTTGCCTATGGTGATTTAAAATAGATGGGCTGGTTTGTTATAATATATCTTGTCAATCATGAATACCGCCATGCAGTTACTTGTGAATATGGGTTTTGTAGCAATGGCAGGCTGATATGTGTGGTTACATTGTGATCTGGTCTTGTGATAATTCATATAGCATAGCCATCATACCATATGCTCTGGTTATTGAGATACTGAGTTTGTTTGGAATGTGAAATTGAATAAGATGGTTCTAGGAAGTTGGATTGGAATGTGGAATAAGATTAGTTGGTTTGTAAGAAATGGCTGCTGCTGGGTGTTTTCCCCTCCCCCTTTCAACCATGTGTTGCAGTCTTTGGAATCATGGGAGTTTTCCCAAAATGGAGTCTAGCTTCTATCCCATGCGGTATTCAGCATTGACTAACTGCGCAGCGATTGTCTCTCACATGTGTAAGTTTTCTCCGCAATCATATTGTCTTTATTGTAATTATAAGCCATTCTCTCTCTCCTTCCCCTTTTAAAAGTAATTGTGTCTTTATTGTATTTTATGTGTTGTAACTTGGTTAGATATTCTATGTTATTTTGGTAGTGTATAGCTTGTATTGTATTATTCTTTTTGAACGTTCATTCTCTCACTAAAGGCATTAGAACCTTAGACCGGTATTTGATTGATTATTATAAATGCATAAAGGTTCTCAGAGCGTCATAGTCGCTCATACAGCTTTTAAGCTAACAAGGTTACACTGCATTACATCTACACATTGTCACTGCACAAATGTTTACAGTATAAGTACATTCCTTAAGGTATAGTTAAGGGCGTACCCTTGCGGTACTTTTTGCGCCAATTGCGTACTGTGTTCTTTAACCTTTAACGTGTTTTTAATAGGACAAATATTATAGACATTGTCAATTGGGAGCTCCTCCGGTCTTCACATATCTGCACTAGGTAACTTCAGCAGACATTATCGGTCAGCAAAGAGTGGAAGGTAGTATCCCTCGTTAAACCATTTGGAGGTCGGGGATACTGCAGTGCTGACCAGTTAATGGTCTGCTTCACTTGGTAAGGAGTGCTGAGGGAATTCGGGAACTGGAAGGTAGGAACAGTACGTTATTGTCTTTGAAAATCTGTTTTTCTTTATTTCTATTTGGTGCCAACTACACACGCAGATTGGATGGTTTATCTGTTTAAGTAGGTTTAAAAGTACATTTAAAAGTTGCTGTGATATAGTTTTTTTTTTTAAACTCAGGCCTAGAATAACTTTAGGAGTTTGAATGATGACTTTCTTTGTGACAAGAGGCCGCATGGTCTGTCCACCATTTTGTGTGGCCCTCATGGAGGTGAAAGGGGGAGGAGCAGCGGCCATTTTAGGAAGGTCACATTTTTTTTCTTCCCCTAAGCGGCTGATTTTCAGTTGACTCAGGAAATAATCAGCCATCCATTGTCAAAAAGAAATCATCATTTAATGAGTTTTTTTTAATGCATTTATTTAATCTATATCATAGTCAATCATAAGTAATAGTGATTGGTACTTATATGTAATATCTACATGCGTGTGCTTACATCAATGTATGTTATTAGATTAAATTTAGAATTGCATGTTCATTTGTGTAATCTTCACATCTCACTTTCCTGGTTGCCATTTCACAATTTGATAACGTGCTAAGAGAGATTTGTTGCTATTTAGTAGTTAAAGAGTAAAAGTAATACATTAAGGGGTAAATTGCAAAGCATGCACGCAGCTCTACCTAAAGATACAAGGAGAGATTGGTGTGGTGCTCGGTAGATGATCAAGGATCATCTACATTGATAAACGTGTAAAAATTGTGTTACGGTGGATATTTGCTTTGTGTACACGTGTCTCTAACAAAGGGTGAGACTCGCGTACGCAACTCAAAGGCCGACGCACGCAGCGTATATTACGCAACGGAGCGTCCGGGTACGCCCACGTAACTCAAATCACACGCTAGTGTTATTGTAACAGCCGAAAAGGTGGCAACGCGATAAATAGCGCAAATCTATTTTAGTGTCCGAAATTTAGACTAACAGATCCTTCTCCAAATTTACAACACATCTGGTCTAAAGGAAAGAAAATTTCTGTGCAGAAATAGAAATAGAAACAAAAGTGTACATGTGGTGAGTGAGTGTTTGCATATATAAGTTTATACAATTTTTTGAGGTTGAACCACAAGAAGTCGAGTTCTCGCAGGGTACATACATGTAAGTGACGTGCATGGTGGCAAGGGAGGCATCCCCTGTTAAACATAAAAATCTGAGCATTAGAGTATAGCAGACCAGGAGGTCTATTGTAGCACAGACCAGGAGGTCCGGAATTGACCAGGAGGTCCAGGTACAGCAGACAAGGAAGTCCGCTATAAATAGAGAAAAGAGCACAACCCAGGGGGTTGGTGCAGAACCCATATAGGCAAATAAAGCTCATGCTGAAGGAATTCGCAGCCGCAATTTTCGATTCCACTGGTCGCTCCGCACATAAGATTAGTTGCTTATGTGCTGAACAATTGTACCGCACGTAATTGTGTGCATTAGTTAGTAATTTGACCCAGTACCATTTGTGTACGAAACGGGTCATAAACGCTATTTGTACATTCTGACGTGATTTGTGTAATTTTTTATTTTCTGAAGGGAAGTTCGCTGGTCACTCAGGAATTATCCAACAACCAACAGTTACTGGAAAAGGTTAATGCTCTGCGGATCACACTCACATGTTCCAGTAAACGAAGCTTCATAGGGGCCCTGGGTCGAGTACGCCAGCACTAGGGCAGTGTGTAGGTCGTATTGGTCGGCGTGGGCGAGTGAGTGGGGTACTCGGTAAACCGCCACCGTCAGCCTATCTTGAACATTTTGGTTTTTGTAAGGGTTCGCTGATGACCCTGATTGAAGGTCAGAGGTGGTGAAAGCAACACCTGCAAGTTATGGGGGCCAATTGTTCAGGTAGGGGGCGATCAACCTCGGTTCAGGTTGATTCAGTAAACCGACCAATCGGGTCGGCAAGGTACGTAATGTGTGAAAAATACGGTTCACACACAGAGGTTTTATGTGATGAATGGGAGAGAATGACGGTGCATGACGGGGAGAAGTTCCCAAGAGTAGGCAGCTTTAGCCCAGATGTGTTACTAAATCTAAGGAGAAGGATAGGTCTCATTAAATCAGCAAAGAGACGAGTTAAACATTTTGATTGTTTACAGTTATGGCAACAGGAAAGTGAATTGCAAAGAGAGTTAACTGACATATCTGACTCTTATCTTGGGAGGAGAGACATGGCAATGGAGAGGATTATGGTTGCAGAGAAAGGCACAATGTTGTACAATAAAAATGCACTTAGCAACTGTATTATAGATGATAAGAATAATTGTAATAAACATAACAATGATAATTGTAATACTGTTAAATGTACAACTATTAACCTATGCAAGTTGCACCCCATGTTAAACTTCCCTCAGGAATACAAACAAGGAAGTGAGCCCAGCACGATATCGGCACCTCTTCCAGCAGCCAGCCTACCAGACATCCAGGTGGATGCGACCAAATCGGTAAAGGCAGTAATCAAACCCCCTAACGGAGGGTCAGGTGAGGTCGTGTCCACAGGTACGTACAGTGTTTTATATCACGCACAAACAAATGTACCCCATATTGTAAGACCAAAACAAGGTGATGTAATTGAGTTTAGTCCTGTCAGGGTGATCACAGTCCCCAATGGGAAGACTGACGATCAGGGAACCATTCCCGTCAAGGACAGTGCAATGCGCCATCCCTGGTCCCGGACAGAATTGAGATCAATCATGTCTGATTTCCCAGATCCTAGGAAAGATCTAAGTGTATGATCAAAGATTCACAGAAGGTATATCAACTCCCTAGACAACGACATAATCATGGTATCCAAGGAATCAGGGAGGTACAGGGAAAGCGGTTGATGGTGATGAGCATCCAAGCGTTTGAGGAGGCATCAAATCAACCAAAACCCCAGGCCATTGGCACATGGAGGAACTCAATGATTTGTTATCGTTGTAAAAGAGAAGGGCATTATGCCAGCAACTGCAACAGCCCACATAAAGTCAGACCCCCTAGACATGAAAATGAGCAAAAGTTAGGACACACCAAATTGTAACCAGGGATCAGATAGGAAGAATTTTGGCCCACACTCATGATATGTAGTCAGGAAAGGTGATCATTAGAACTGATGGTAAGCCTGAGGTAACAGTTAATAAATTGGGAGGTCATTCCCTGAAGACACAGGAATGACCGGGTGAAACGTTGTAAATGTATCTGTGAAATGTTTCTTTTCTCTCCCCATCTCTGACGATTATTGATAGGACTCAAACATTGCATATCTGCTTGGTCTTTGCAGAAGTCTACCAAACCCCAGCACGACCTATCCGCATCAATGTATCCTGGCCAGATACAGAGGGTGGAGTATGGAGGTGCTGGTGGGAGGGACTGCGCAAGGAAACCATTGGACATGTAGATATGACAGCCTGATGATCTGACAATATTTTAAAAATGTTTGAAAAATGTTTATTTTCCTGTTGTTTATTGTTGATTTATGTGATATATACATATATGAACGGTTCTCTCTCTCTCTTGTTGTTTTTTTCTCCTCTCCCTCTTCTTTCTCATGTTTTCATATTTTAAAGATGGTATGTCACACATCAGTTAGACAAATGGTAATGCAAGATTTTTGCTCCTTACAGAAAGATCGCTGGTTCGGAAGAAATATTGTATCACCGGAGTGTTCGGTTGGAAGACTGAGAGACAGCACCTTTGAGATGACAGCAGAACAAGAAGAACAACAAGACTAGAGAACTAATTATCGTAACAAGTTTCTCTCCCCCTCAAACTGTTTTTCTGTACCCCCATTACAAATTTCTCCTTTTCTCCTCCTGTAAGATGGACTTGCCCCAAGAGACTGTGATACGGATATTCCTGTTGACCATGATGTTGACCAGAGCAGTCTGTTCCGGCGAGAGTACCAGTGAGGTCGAGAAAGGATCCAGTAAGGTTCTGATGACTGAGACGGAGGTGTAAATTTCCAATAGCAACACAACCACCAAGCAAAGGCGAGTACCGGAAACGATCTAGCAGCCATGTTATTTGTAAACATTGTGAAGGATTGTTAGCTGAAAAGAGAACTGTATCTGTAGACTCTGTGACAATGTAGTTGAGGATGGATGCATCAAGAGATGCCAATCCAGTTTTAATATCCATATGGACAGGCATCCATTGAGTGATTATCACTCCTTAGTGGGTAAAGTGTTAAATCAGACAGATTGTTGGGTATGCTCTCAAGTACCTCAAGGCCACAGCAAGCCAGGACTAGTACCATTTCCTTTTAACGATAGGGGAGGTACTTGAGCTAAGTGGTGGGAGGCCGGTGGACAGGAGGTTTAATATCTCTAGTCCTCCTAGTTTGAAGCTCCACCAATATCATGTGGATAGACCCCTAGTATGTTTTAACATTTCCAATACCCGAAAGCCGGGAAATTGGGAAGTGTCATGGAGTAACCAAACCATGACCTTTTCATATAGAGCAGATAGAATGCCGACAGATACAGAGCTTATACGCCACATATCCAGTAGAGAAAAATCTTTCCAATATAGGTATACCCTAGGAAGTAGGATTACGAGAGTTGGAGAGGTATCACCTGGATACTGTGCACATATCGTACAAACTGATACGTGTACCAGACAGATGGGAGAATTAGGGTTAGGAGATTTCACATGGAAGATGTGTAATATGGTTATGTCCTACTCCGTCCCATATGTTCTCCCCGATGATGCATATTTCATATGCGGGAGGAAGGCGTATAAGTGGCTTGCCCCAAACTCTGAAGGATTGTGTTATATTGGAAAAGTACTGCCTGAAGTAATGACTGTATCACATGCCAAAATGAAAGATATACACCGTGGTGCCCAAGCTCCTTATACTCACACTCATTACGAGCACGTAGTTAAACGGCACCTGATAGAAAGAACAGAGCATCCGGCCTCTGACATGATCCATGAATCCACCGGGATTCAGGTTCTACTCGCGTTAGACATCACTCGCACCGCCAGAGGAGTGTTGAATTATAAATACATATCAGCGCTTGCAAATTTGTTAGACAATATCACAGAAATGTATGATGACACGTTTAGGTATACTGGAAGAGAACTTCAAGCTTATAAAACAGAACTGGTTCAGCATAGAATGGTTCTTAATTATCTCACAGCAGTAACAGGTGGATATTGTGTCACACTGGCAACGCAGTACGGCGTGAAATGCTGCACATATATAGCGAATAGTACCGAGGATCCGGTCGAGGTCATAGACCAAAAGATGGACGATATTCTCCAATTAAAGTGGGAATTTCGCAGGAGACACAATCTCACCCTTGCTGCTGTGGGTAATGAGCTGACTGGTTGGGTGTCATGGTTGAACCCGCGAAATTGGTTCTCTGGTTTAGGAGAATGGGCTCAAGGAGTCATAATGGATGTAGGGAAGTTTCTCCTATGTATCTTAGGTGTTGTCATAACGATTGGCTTGATATTTAGATGCGGTCAGGCTTTAACGAAGTGCAAACGTAGTACCAGGGTAATGAGTCTAAGGAGTGAGAAAATTGTAATTCCAATGGATTTGATTTATGACCCAACTGTAGAAACAATGATGTGATGAAAATGCGATTATACGGTCCGTTTCTTTCACCTGTTTTTCCGTTTTTTCCAAGGTAAAAAGACCCACTTTTGACGAGGAATTTGATGACCCTGTATACAGACAACTGATGGATTAAAGAAGAAGATTTGACAACCTTATACACAGATATTTGATGAACTATGCCATAGACCCCCAGTTTCCCTAGAAATTTTAAAATTACGCTAGCCCAACACTTTTGTAAGTCTATGGACATTGACAAAGCTTTTTGCCCACACCTTTTGGCAAAAGCCCAAAGAAGACTGCATTCAACAGACACCGAACAAGACTTCAACAGACAAATGTTCATTAACCTGACATAGAATACCACTGCATTTACCATAATTGTGTCTTATCTTCATCTCTACAACCTTCAGGTAATTACACACATAGTCGATAGGGAATACCCGCACAGATATCAGCAATCACATATTCCCCCATTCATGTATCATCAACTAAAATGTGCTCCCCCATTTTGTTACAATCAAAAGCCAAAGAGAGCTCGGTAAAGTTTGACAGCCCATCCACAGACCCGTACCACGGGATAAGAAGGAATTCAAATGTATACTTCGCAATACCTCGAAGCTTGATTTAAAACACGCACGGCACGATGATACATGACCCCCCAAACACGGATTCATACACACATGCTTCTGCTATCTCACTAGGTCATACCTTTTTCCCACCTTCTTCTCTCCTCCCTTACCCAATCATAGAAATGTATTTACATATGACATATATTTTTCTCTTTTTGAACTGTTTTAGGAAGTGGCAGTTATTGGTGACTGCCAAAGGGTGGACTGTCAAAGTCAGAAAAATATCATGCTGCACGTTGCCATATATGCACTTCATGCGTGTGCACGCTACATATTTAATCAAAATAATGGATTTTATAAGTTAATATTCCCCTGAGTCCAGCAGGTATCAGTGGGTCTCAAATGGCTCTTTGACCTTAGAGATTCCCCAAACAATAGTTTGCATGTTGGGAGGGCTTCACATGTTCTCATGCATAGTTAAAGCACAGGAATAGTAATTGAAGATTAATTATATTCCAAATCAGTATCTTTCCCGCAGATGGAGTACAATAGCCTTTAATTACACTGAGCTTTGAGACTCAATGAGGAGGGCCACCACCTGTGTTTACAAATGGGCTTAGGGTTTGTCTCCAGAAGAATGATTGCTGAGATGACATTGTCTCAACTGAAAGTGGACATCATGAATATCGAACAAAACCCAGAGACAGGGTTTTGTTTTGTATTCGCCAAACAATAGCTTTCCACAAGACAGGAATGTGTTAGTCATCACCCAAAATTTTGCATAACCAAGCTCACATGCTCAGCTCACTGATACAAGACAGCCCACATACTGTGAAAGACACACTTCCTGTGGTTGACACACCCCCACAGCTGGAATGCAGGTATGATATTATCCACTGGAAATCACAGGGCTCACTCTCTCACACAGCTACCTGGCACCCAGCAGCATGGCTGCTTCATCCCCAGGACGGACCTCCAAGTGAAAGGCTAAGTATTGAATTCACATGGCTAGATAAGGAAATATAGACATATGGCTTTAAGGTCAATGGTGCTGGTTTAAATAGGATATTGTAACTTGTTTGTGTGATAGATCTGGGAATCTGTGATGGTAGCTGGGACATTAGACAACCTGTAGCATAGCATTTGTGGTATTTGTTTGCCTATGGTGATTTAAAATAGATTGTGCTGGTTTGTTATAATATATCTTGTCAATCATGAATACCGCCATGCAGTTACTTGTGAATATGGGTTTTGTAGCAATGGCAGGCTGATATGTGTGGTTACATTGTGATCTGGTCTTGTGATAATTCATATAGCATAGCCATCATACCATATGCTCTGGTTATTGAGATACTGAGTTTGTTTGGAATGTGAAATTGAATAAGATGGTTCTAGGAAGTTGGATTGGAATGTGGAATAAGATTAGTTGGTTTGTAAGAAATGGCTGCTGCTGGGTGTTTTCCCCTCCCCCTTTCAACCATGTGTTGCAGTCTTTGGAATCATGGGAGTTTTCCCAAAATGGAGTCTAGCTTCTATCCCATGCGGTATTCAGCATTGACTAACTGCGCAGCGATTGTCTCTCACATGTGTAAGTTTTCTCCGCAATCATATTGTCTTTATTGTAATTATAAGCCATTCTCTCTCTCCTTCCCCTTTTAAAAGTAATTGTGTCTTTATTGTATTTTATGTGTTGTAACTTGGTTAGATATTCTATGTTATTTTGGTAGTGTATAGCTTGTATTGTATTATTCTTTTTGAACGTTCATTCTCTCACTAAAGGCGTTAGAACCTTAGACCGGTATTTGATTGATTATTATAAATGCATAAAGGTTCTCAGAGCGTCATAGTCGCTCATACAGCTTTTAAGCTAACAAGGTTACACTGCATTACATCTACACATTGTCACTGCACAAATGTTTACAGTATAAGTACATTCCTTAAGGTATAGTTAAGGGCGTACCCTTGCGGTACTTTTTGCGCCAATTGCGTACTGTGTTCTTTAACCTTTAACGTGTTTTTAATAGGACAAATATTATAGACATTGTCAGTGGCATGCCGTCAGGGTAGATTTCTATGAGCTGGCTGGCATGCCCAATGTGCTTGGAGCCATTGATTGCACACACATTGAGCTGAGACCACCTAGGGGCAGGCAGCACATATATACAAATAGACATCTAGAGCACTCCACAAATGTGCAGGTGGTTTGTGATGCAAATCTTAAAATAATGAGTGTTGTTGCTGGTTACCCTGGGGGCTGCCATGACTCCTTCATCCTCAGTCAGTCATCCCTCTTTGATAAGTTTGAGGACGGACAAATGCCAGATGGATGGCTGCTGGGTATGTAATTTGATATATGTAGGCCTGTGTATAGTTTGTCCAAATACAGGGGCAGATGTATTGACCTGTTGAAGGCATAAGCAAGTGAGAAACCAGTGATATGTGCAAGGTGATAAAGGCACCAGCCAATCAGCTCCAATATGTAAATGATTATTTAGGTACATATTGTCCGCTGCCTTTATTACCTTGCACATATCACTGGTTTATCACTTCCTTATGCCTTCTACAGGTTAATACATCTGCCCCACAGTATGTTAATTATGTGTTGCTGTATCTTAACATGAATCATGTTACTATATCTGTCTTTTAGGTGATGGAGGATATGGCTGTTTCTCTTGGCTTCTAACTCCATTGTCCCGACCTGATACCCCTGCTGAACACAATTACAATCATGCACATAAGTCCACGTGGAATGTGATAGAAAGATGTTTTGGTGTGCTGAAATCTAGGTTTCGGTGTCTGGATAAGTCTGGTGGCCTTTTGTTGTATAGTCCCTCGAAGGTGACTCAAATTGTGTTCTGCTGCTGCTTTTTTCAAAACATGTGTTTGCAACAACATCTGCCACATGTTGAGGAGGAGGAGGATGAAGAAAGCAGCCAGCAAGCAGAGGAATTGGAG
This sequence comes from Pseudophryne corroboree, assembly GCF_028390025.1. Lineage (NCBI taxonomy): Eukaryota > Metazoa > Chordata > Amphibia > Anura > Myobatrachidae > Pseudophryne > Pseudophryne corroboree. The sequence goes on from NC_086446.1 coordinate 640,430,033, forward strand.
ACATCTGGTGATACTTGGAGTACAGATGTAGGGAGGCAGGTTAGGCAAGAGCTCATCACTCACTATTTCTAAGGTAAGTTTGGTTTGCTTATTTCATTTGTTGTGTAATCATAAATAGATGTTTGGCCATTTATATTGCCAAAACCATTACACAGAATGTGTCTGTCTCCTTGACACATACAAACATAACCTCGCTTTATGCCAAACAAATGTTGCATGTGTATTGTGTGTATTTTAAAACTCAAAACAACAGATTATGAGTGGCATGCATTAAGTCTGGATAAGTGATCGTAAACTTGCAGTGCTAATTTATTACAAGCACACATAATCCATTTAGTATTTTACTTTATCATTGTGTGTAATGTCCTAATGCACAGGTTCACAAACTCGGCCCTCAGGACCCCACACAGTGCATGTTTTTCACGTAACCCAGTAGAAGCACAGGTGTATGAATTACTCACAGACATATGTTAAAAGGTTCACAGGTGGAGCTAATTATGTCACTTGTGATTCTGTGAGTAGACCTGCAAAACGTGCACTGTGTGGGGTCCTGAGGGCCGAGTTTGAGAACCTGTGTTCCAAAAAAACACTCCTCAACATATAATATGTTAGCCTTGAGGAATATATGTGTCCCTATGTGTGATGCTCCATCATATTTAAGGGACACAAACTTACTGTCATCAAAAATAATTTATTTCCTAATGTTTGCTGCAGTAAACTTGCTGATTTGTAAGTAAATACACAGTTTGACACATATATACATTATTATACACATTCTTTGTTTTTTTGTTAAAAAGTTCTTATTTGTTGGTTTCTGCATCATGTGTAATAACATTCTTACTAATTTTTAACACACACAAACATGTCCCAACAATAATGACATTCATTTTGTCAATGTTTTTTTAAAAATTCAATGCCAACATATTGAAAGCTTTTTACGCAACTCAATTGTGTTATTCTTGTAATGTTGTATAGAGAAGAAAGGTAAAATAGTTAACAATAACATTGTAATTTGGATTGTCTGCAGGATATGAGAATGATTGGAATCTAGAAAGAGTAATGATTAGAAAAAAAATCAAGTGGTCTGGTTACTTCCTGCTAACATGTATGTGGCTGCCTGGCAATGATTGTGTGTGCAGGAGAGGAGAATGATTGGAATCTAGAAAGAGTAATGATTAGAAAAAAATCAAGTGGTCTGGTTACTTCCTGCTAACATGTATGTGCGGCTCCATCAACATTTCCCTCCTCCAATACAAAAAAAAGATGGTAAAGAATAAATATGCGTACACATTTTATGTTGTTGTTTGTACCACTTATAATTAATGATGTTCTATAAATTGTCAAGGAGCTAAGTGTTATATATATTTTGCCAAACATACACTTACTAACTATTTAGAGTTACTTATCTGAAATGTCTAATTTGTATTTTTTTTCAAGTTTTTTTGGGTGGCTGCTTGTCCTGCCCTTTGCCTTTAGCACTGTCATGTTGTCGTGCTCTGGTGGAGCGTCTTGGTGGTGATGAGACTGGCGTGATATTTGGAGTAGTCGTACCAGAACTGCTGCTTGTTTGCTGTTGGTGCATGGATCTGAGAGTTTCATTTAGGTTAGTGAGGGTGGCATTGAGTTCACGTGTAGCAGCATTTTGATTGTCTACAATTCGGAATAAACTTTCATTAATCTTTTGACTGTTTTGAAAAATGTTCATATAACTTTGCTGTTGTCTGTGCTGTTCTTCCATTAGTCTGTGCTGTTCTTCCATTATGCGCTGTAAGTTGCCCATGACCTGTGTAATGTCTGTACGCATGAGTTCCATGGTATTGCCAATTCTGGTTGTTTGTTCATTTTGTCTACTCATATTTCTTGATATTCTTCTGAGGTGACATGGTAGGCTTGCAAACATTTGTGTCTGCCTACGCAGGCAATCTTCATTAGTGGCCTGCTGTCTAGCCCAAATGGTCCAAAACACCTGATAAGGCCCTTGTGTTACTGGTGTTGTTGGGCTGTGTTGTGGTGGTGGTGTGCTTTGGTGTGGTGGTGTACTCACAGGTGCTGGGGGGCTCATTACTTGTCTTAATGGCTGCATTTCTAAGATGATTGTCTCCTCCATGTCACTGTGTTGCTGTTGTTGCGGAGGGATGCTGTTACCAGGACTAGAAGCTGAAATGTTAAACAAATCTCCGTTAGCTATCCATATGTTTGAGAAATGTAAACAAATCACTACACATGGAACTCATGTCATTCACTGTTGCTTTCAAATATTCTGCCTAGCAACATCATCAATCATAACTTAAATACATACATATGCCTGTTTGTGGCAAATGTGTCTGGTTACTTAATTGTGAAAGCAAACACTTTAGTTTTATTGTAGCTCAGACATACTCCACCATAAAAACACATTGGAATCCATAATGCGTTACCTTATAGATTTGATAAAACAAACATAGTAATGTTTTTATATGTATTTTGCAATGTTAGCTCAAACACACATGTGAAATTTGGAAAAACAACCTTACTTTTTTCTAAAAATAAACATGATTTTTTTGTTGCAGCATCTTACACACAATGTGATACTGTATGGCTCAAGTGGACATACATATCATTTTGCTTGGATTCCATTTCAGGTTTTACTTACTGCGGTAAGTATCTAAGTTTTTGATGTGTCTTGACTTAATGCAGTTAAGAAAAAGTTTGATTACGTTCTGAAATTGTTTATATATATTTCAGTTTGATACTCACAATCAAGATGAGGGGAGTGTGGATGATGTCTTGGAGGTGTGTCCAAAATTTGGAGTGGGGGGACAGAATATACTGTCGATAATCTTCATGGCGGGGTAGCCTGCTGTGGTTGGCCCTGGACATCAGACCTTGCTTTCTTTTCGGTCACAGGTTTTTTGTGGTGATGTCTTACAGAAGTCCCACTTCTGCTGCTCCATACTTCTTTTGATGGACCTATTAATGAAAGTGCAATTTTGTTATGGCCATTCCTTTACAAACATACCCTATACTACAATGGACACTTTACCTGCTTCCGCAGCGTCATCATCATCAGATGTGATAGGAGTTACTGGACGACGAGTAGTACTGCTTTTTTCAAACACTGTATAAAAAAAATGTATTCATGCTATTGTTGATACATCCACCCATTATGCTTATAAACATTTATTCATTAAGAAATGCTTGCTTTATTTTTAATAAAATCATAAGGACCGGAAACAAAAAATACAATACATAAAACAATAAACATTGTCCAATAGCCATATGCACTATGGAAAAATCAACACAGGATAACATGTACAGGACACTGACATGGGCCACAAGTAAAAAAACAAACATTAACAACCAAAAACACACACATCTTCATTTTGTATTGAAAGGAAAAATATTACAGATGCAATATATAAATTGCTCTGTGATGTGGCACTCCAAACACACATTACCACTATATGAGCCAAACCAAAATGTTAATATTTTAAAAATTACACTGCAGTGTGGTGTCACGGTACAAATACAAACTAAAAATTATCAAAGAAATAGTGGTATTTTGTAAAAAAATATTACATTATGTAATAATGACATTACACATGTAAGTGGTTTCCAAACCACTTTCCACTACTCCAGCCTCTAACATGACAACCACTGTTTTTGAAACATTGCACATGGATCACATAAATATAAAACATAGTCACAATTATTAAAAAAAAAAGGTCCAAAAGGAAAACATTATTGCAGGACAATTCAGTGACACACCAAGTCCAAACTACACATGCAAAATATCTTTGATATAAACACATGACATACAATAAAGTAAGATGTTACATTGGCTTTTGTATAAAACATTAACCAAAACAATGTATTTGCTGACACACACTTGAAGATGGGAGTAATATGCAACGTGACATGACGCACATTTAAAAAAAAAAAAAATAAGGTCATAGAATGTTAATGCAAATACACATGCTCACCATTCTTCCTGGGCCTATCTGAATCCCAGACATGGGTTGCAGAGACTACTTCAGGAGGTATGACACTCCGCATGGGCTCCTCATACTCCAGATATCTTGCAATATCGGGCAGCCCACAACCGGTTTTTCGAGCCGACTTCGCCTCCTTGGCCATTTTGGACTTGACACGTCGCTTTATGTCATAGTACTGTTTGCGGCATGTGTCCTCCGTCCGCTTGACCACCCCCTCACTATTGACAGTAGCAACAACTTTCGCCCACAACACCGTCTTCCTCCGTGTTGGCACCTTGGCGGACTCAGGCCCAAATAGCTGCCTCTGATACTTCATCAGCTCACGCACCAATGCCACATTTTCATCAAACCTAACTTTACATTCCGCCCAGTCTTAGTAGTGGTGCTTGGCTGCGGAGCACTCTGACTGTCACTATCACTTGAGGCTACTGCAGCAACCTCACCCACCTCCTCCACCTCACTAACCTCACTAACACTCACCTCCTCCACCTGACTGACCTCCTCCCCCTCACTCACACCCACCACCTCACCCACCTCTGAGTCACACATAATTGTGTGTCTAAACAGTTAACACAGAAAAAAAATAGACAAACAACACACTCCTCCACTACCACTACACAACTCACACACACACACACACACACACACACACACACACACACACACACACACACACACAAACACTGACAAGGGACTATAAAGAAAAATAACTTGGACTAAAAATGAGACAAAACCACAAAATACAAGACTACAAGAATGACAAGACGACTTTCAACACAATACCACCGTATTTATATGGTTGCGCACAGACACTCCTACCATCTGAAACACAACCAATCACGAACGGGGATGAAAAACGAAACTAAAAGTGAAAATGCGGCGCGGGAAAAAAAAACCCTGCCGTGTTTAACTTAGAAAAAAAAAACAGAAAAAAAAAACAAAATCACGAACGCAAACGACAATGACGGCCGTTAATGTGACAAAAAAAAAACGACTGGCATTGACATCGGAAAACACGAAAACCATAAAGTCGACTGCTTCGTAACTTTGCGTATATGGATTCAAAAAGTTGCATGAAAATGCACCCGATACAAAACGAGTTTAAACACTACACAAACCGACTCAAACACGAATATTAGTAAATTTTGCCCAATAGCTCCAAAGGGCCTGAATGAATCTCATTGCCTGAATGTTTTTCTGTAGATACTTTATTAGTTATCTGTTAGGCTTTATATACGAGATGTCATCATGTGTTTACATGTATGTAATGTCTTCATTCACCATTAATTATTTACATGCTCCTTCTGGTCGACGATATAAAGTTCTCTGTTGTATGTATCCAAAAGATCATATATTGTAACCATTATGTGTGTTATGTATAGTCTGTAAATGATATTATTTTGATTAGAATGTTGTAGTATATCCTTTATTTTGATGTTAACTTTTTGTTGATTAAGAATTTTTAATGAAGTATGTTAACTGTCAGTGCTTTTTTACATATTGTATTTTTGGTATATTTCTAATACATATGTATTTTGATGTACTGTATTGCCATCTTGTCTCTATATAATGTATCTCCTTTGCATATTTTGTACACATGTATTTGATGTATTATGTGAGTTGGTTTATTTATTTATTGCCCCTGCATTATGGGTTCCCATGAGCACTTTTGGTGTGTGGTTATATGCACTATTTCCTTTATGCCTGCCCCGTCTACAGTACTGTTTTTGTTCCTTGGTTTGGCTGAATACAGCGCGGATGGAATGCATGGTGCCTCCCATATATTGCTGAGGTGGAACGCATGTGTGTCTGCCCTTCATAGGTAGCGCTGTTTGTGTTTCCTATCACAGTTTGGTATACCGCGGGTGGAACGCTTGGCAATGCCCACTTCCACTGCGGTGGAATGCATGGCGCTTCCGGCCTGGTATCCCCGGCGGGTGCTATAAAATATAAAGGACAGTTTGGATGGTCCTTTTATGGTTAGTGTAGGCAGGCTGGTCATTGTACTTTTATAATGTTGTTATCCAGGTAGATTCCGGCCAGTATATTAGTTTTATTTGTAAATATACGATTACTTCCGGTTCGCTCGCTAGCTGCTTTTAGCAGCCGTGCAAACGCTAAGCCGCCGTCCTCTGGGAGTGTATCTTAGCTTAGCAGAAGCGCGAACGAAAGGATCACAGCGCTGCTACAAAAAAAGATTGTGTCGTTTCTGAGTAGCTCCAGACCTACTCCTAGCTTGCGATCACTTCAGACTATTTAGTTCCTGTTTTTACGTCACAAACACGCCCTGCGTTCGGCCAGCCACGCCCGCGTTTCCCCAGGCACGCCTGCGTTTTTACACACACTCCCCGAAAACAGTCAGTTACCTCCCAGAAACACCCACTTCCTGTCAATCACTCTGCGGCCAGCAGTGCGACTGAAAAGCGTTGCTAGACCTTGTGTGAAACTACATCGGCTTTTGTGAAAGTACTTCGCGCGTGCGCATTGAGCCGCATACGCATGTGCAGAAGTGCCGATTTTTAGTCTGATCGCTGCGCTGCGAACAACGTCAGCTAGCGATCAACTCGGAATGACCACCCATGAGCTATATATTCAGTGGTTGTTTGACCATGGTTGTATGCTGTCAGCATGGTGTATACTGACCCTGTGATGTCCCTGTAAGTATCATGCATCTGATCCTGTTGTTACTTCTACTGCTTTATTGTTATTACTGATACCTCTATTTCTTGATGTGCTGCTTATAAGTTAAATGTTATTATATTTAGCTTCATCTTAGTGGATTTATTGAGGAATTGATATTTGACCTGTTGGATTCTGCATTAGTAACTGCCACATATACTTTATATTGGTGTCTATGTGTTTATTGTGTGGGGACTCACTATGTCTTAGATGTCTTCTTATGGATATCACTTTTGTCCCCTGTAGTGAGGATGCTGACAGCTCTCTGCTTATTGCGTATATCCTATATTGAGTCGTCATATGTTTGACCATAAGTGTTGTACACTGTGCTTCTATAGATAACACACAGCACTAATGGTGTATTACAACTTCTTTCTGAGGGCCAGATGTACTAAGCCTGAAAAGTGATAAATATCACAGTGATAAAGTACCAGCCAATTGGCTCCTAACTGTCATTTTTCAAACACAGCCTGTAATATGGCAGTTAGGAGCCGATTGGCTGGTGCTTTATCACAGTGATATTTATCACTTTTCAGGCTTAGTACATCTCCCCCTGAGCACGGTGTCTAAGGGAGTTGAGACTACCTTGAATTTAGTATGTTAGTTCTATTTTTCGGCACTCCTGGGAATCTGTAAGGCGTGGATGTATGTTTTCTTTTTTGATAGATGTTCACTTTATGGATTCATTTGATATAATATTTTTTTCTATTGTATTGACATGTGTGCCTAGTCTTGAGAAAGATCTCATTGAGGGGTTGAAATGTCGACATCTATGGCAAAATATGAACCTAATGAATAAAAAGAACCTTTTAAAATGATTTGTCTATGAGAGAGTGCCCTATTCCACACTGGTGGAAACGTCTGTATATATATATATATATATATATATATATATATATAAATCCGCAATTAGGGCAGCACTCCTAGTAACAAATACAACAAACACCCTCCTAGGTGCCCAAATAAGCCCACAGCATACTTCCAGGTACGGCGGCACTCGGATATAGATACGTTTAAGGCAGAATGTACATTCTGCCTTAAACGTATCTATATCCGAGTGCCGCCGTACCTGGAAAGATATATATATATACATATATATATATATATATAATTCTCACCGTGCGGCACTCAGCTTGTATGAAAAAGACACACTGGAAACCAGTAGCGTTAAACAACGTTTCAGTGCCTAAGCACTATCGTCAGGTTTATAAAAGAATGACACATAAATTACATACCTTTATACACAATCACCCGTGCAGTCTACCACGCCGGGAGTCCTCACGGACCCTCCTCCTTTCCGGCTGCGGCTGATGACATCATCAAGAAGTGCACCCATCACCAAGGTTACAAATAAACATGCAGCGATTCTACAGATATAACAATACATATAAGACAGATTGTCAATCAGATTGCCCCAATTGAACTGCGATCCAACCTGTAAGGCTAAGAAAAGCATTCAAAAGCAATTATAACTCAAATATTCATTTAATCCCCGCGGGGATAATACATCCAGTCGATGTATCCATTGAACCTCTCTCTGTATTAGTAATCGATTACGATCACCTCCTCTCACCGGTTTTTCTACCCAATCTATCATCCGATACCTAATGCTGGCTACACTATGCTTAAACTCCGCAAAGTGACGGGCAACTGGTTGATCCGATTTTTTGTCGCTACTCAATGCCGCTCTGATTGCTGATCTGTGCATTGACATGCGATCCTTAAATCTTCCCTGGGTTTTGCCTATATAGCTTAATCCACAGGGACAGATTATTTGGTATACAACATAGCACGTATTACATGTTAGATGATGTCGGATTAAAAACTTTTTTCCTGTGTGTGGATGGAAAAAAACATCGCCTGCAATTAAAAAACTACAGGTGGTACATCCACATTTGAAGCAACCCAACTTTTTCTTAGACAAAAAATGCTGGGTACCAGTTGGTTCCTGGTTGCTGATATCTGTGCGTACCAAAAGATCCCTAAGATTTTTACCTCGTGTAAAACACGGCATAGGATTTACTTTTTGGAATGGCAATTGCTGATCTGTTTTAATTACATGCCAATGTTTCTTAATAGCGGCATTGATCTCACCTGATTGTGTGTTATATTGAGTGATGATCGGGACTCGTTCCTTTACTGTATTAACCTGTACCTTATTTAATAATTCCTTCCGATCAATCAATAACACTCGCTCTTTCGTGTGATTCAGTAGATCTCTCTCATATCCCCTTAAATACAATTTCTCTATTAGTGCATCAATCTGTTTAGTGGCCGTCTCTGTGTTTGAATTAATTCTCCTAATTCTTAACATTTGTGAAAATGGAAGTGAATTTTTTAATTTTGATGGATGACAGCTGTTATATTGTAATAAGGTATTCCTGTCTGTTTCTTTCAAGAATACAGATGTCACAAATTGATTATTGATTAATTTGATATCAACATCCAAATAATCTATAGATTGTTGATTAATACGAAATGTGAATTTAATTGGACTTCCACTATCATTGATCTTTTCCATTAATTTGCAAAAGGTATCCTTAGAGCCCGACCACACAATAAACAAATCGTCTATATAGCGGGTATACAAGACAATGTTAGAATAAACCACCTCCTCAGAGAAAAATAAATGTTGTTCGACACTAAACATATAAATGTTAGCTATAGCTGGGGCCACAGCAGAGCCCATTGAGCAGCCGCTCAATTGAATATAATATTTTTTGTCAAACAAAAAGTAATTCTTCTTGAGGGTAAACTCCAAAAGACATATGCAAAATTCAACAAATGCCATATCATACAAATCACAATCTAACAAAAACCTTTTCACCGCCTGTAAACATTGATTATGTGGTATAACTGTATATAAGCTGACAACATCTGCGCAGACCATCCACGATCCTTCTGGGATGCTGCCCAGAGCTGTCAGCTTATTAATAAACATAGTGGTGTCCAGGAGGAAATTCTTGTGCCGTTGGACTAACGGTTGCAAGATGGAATCAAGATATGTTGAAATTGGTTGTGTCAAAGAACCCCTTGCAGCAACAATAGGGCGTCCTGGTGGGGGTGACACCCCTTTATGTATCTTAGGCAGTGTGTAAAGTACTGGGGTGATAGGATATTTTGGTAATAAAGCATCTGCCAATTTCTGATTAATGATGCCCTCATGTACCGCTGCCTTTAAAATAACACCCAGTTCTTCTTGAAATTTATTCACTGGATCGCCCGTCAGTTCTTTGTACGTTGTCTCATCATGTAATTGACGAAGAATTTCACTACGATAATCTTTAAGATCTTGCAAGACGATCGCTCCGCCCTTATCCGCCGGTCGTATAATTAATTCCGAATTTTTTGACAAAGTATCAATGGCCTTCCTCTCTTCTGGGGTTAAATTAGGATGTACTTCCTTAGGTCGTATTGTAACATTTTTAACCTCTTTGTCAACCAAACGCATAAATGTTTTTAAACTTGAATTATTTGTATTTGGATCGAATGTAGATTTTGGAATGATCTTTCTCAGCTGTTCCGGAATAGGGTTTGCTGTAACACTTATTTCTGGTGTAGTGGACTTACTGAAAAATTCTTTTATCTTTAATTTCCTAAACAATTGATGTTTCTCTTGTTGCCACTTAAAATCATCAAAAAAAGTAGTTGGAATATAAGACAGACCCTTACTCAATAAAGATCTTTCTGACTGAGAAAGATCATAGGAAGATAAATTTAAAATTATTTCTTCTTTGATGTTGGTGGTTTCTTTGCTTGGTCGGATCCTTTTGTATTGGCCCCCCCCTCCTTGTTGTTTTCCGTTTTTTGCCAGGAATTTTGCTCTAGTTTGGGCTCCAGATGTTGCTGTTCCGGGGGTTAACATTTCTGAGTCACTGTTAGTACTGCTGTCATTTTGTGATGAAAAGCCCAATCTTCCTGTTCTCTGCGGTCGACGGAAAAAAGGACGTCTATTAGTATTCCTTGTTTCTCCACAGGTCCATTGATATACTGTATGTAATTCATAGTCCTGTTGAACTTTAGAAAATTTTTCTTTTTTAAATTTCAATAAGTCTCTCCTGTACGTCGACACTTGAGTTTCTAATTTGGCCATCCAATCTCCGTTAGGATCCGTGCTCAGTTTGCTCGCATGCTGTTTTTCAAATAGCTGAATTTTTTCTTGTAGAGCCTTTTGTTCTTTTTTAGCGAATTCTATGATTAACAGCATGAGATCAAACGAGCATCGATTCATTATCCCCACCCATTTTTTGCAAAACTGTAAATCATGTCTGCCCACTGTCGGGCCATTTTTCATCCGTAATCCTCTCGGGATTATTTTGGCTTTATAATGATCACTCAAAGATATCGCATGAAAGTGGTAATCAATCTCTTTCCTTTTCATTTTCCATAATTCTTTGTAAAGGATGTCTCCCATAGCAGATTCTGGTTGCGTATTTAAACCTTGTATTTCCAAAATGATTTTAGCCTCTGCATCTGAGAATCCAAAGGTCTCACTTCCAGAAAGAAGCGCTGGATTAAACTGGATGTCAGCTTCTATTTCTCCCCCCTCCGCCATGCTGAGTTGTATGGGGGCTGATATGCTGATTAGTTATTCACAAATCCTGTGGGCAAATCTAATTGACCAAACTGTCTCAATAGCGGTCAAAAGTAAAGTCCAGGTAAGGTAAAATTCCCACCTCTGAACTCCTTAATCCTTGTAGAACCAGCTGCCACACATCAAAAACTGAGTGGATGATATAGTACCTTGATATTTCCATACATCATTACCAGGTGCCTTGCCAAATTAGGAATTTGAGCACAATCCCAGAATATATAAGCGTAGGGCCGGCACTCCTCGGTTACTTGGTTACTGCGCTGGTGCCTTCACATGTACAGCAGTACATACATATAATTCTCACCGTGCGGCACTCAGCTTGTATGAAAAAGACACACTGGAAACCAGTAGCGTTAAACAACGTTTCAGTGCCTAAGCACTATCGTCAGGTTTATAAAAGAATGACACATAAATTACATACCTTTATACACAATCACCCGTGCAGTCTACCACGCCGGGAGTCCTCACGGACCCTCCTCCTTTCCGGCTGCGGCTGATGACATCATCAAGAAGTGCACCCATCACCAAGGTTACAAATAAACATGCAGCGATTCTACAGATATAACAATACATATAAGACAGATTGTCAATCAGATTGCCCCAATTGAACTGCGATCCAACCTGTAAGGCTAAGAAAAGCATTCAAAAGCAATTATAACTCAAATATTCATTTAATCCCCGCGGGGATAATACATCCAGTCGATGTATCCATTGAACCTCTCTCTGTATTAGTAATCGATTACGATCACCTCCTCTCACCGGTTTTTCTACCCAATCTATCATCCGATACCTAATGCTGGCTACACTATGCTTAAACTCCGCAAAGTGACGGGCAACTGGTTGATCCGATTTTTTGTCGCTACTCAATGCCGCTCTGATTGCTGATCTGTGCATTGACATGCGATCCTTAAATCTTCCCTGGGTTTTGCCTATATAGCTTAATCCACAGGGACAGATTATCTGGTATACAACATAGCACGTATTACATGTTAGATGATGTCGGATTAAAAACTTTTTTCCTGTGTGTGGATGGAAAAAAACATCGCCTGCAATTAAAAAACTACAGGTGGTACATCCACATTTGAAGCAACCCAACTTTTTCTTAGACAAAAAATGCTGGGTACCAGTTGGTTCCTGGTTGCTGATATCTGTGCGTACCAAAAGATCCCTAAGATTTTTACCTCGTGTAAAACACGGCATAGGATTTACTTTTTGGAATGGCAATTGCTGATCTGTTTTAATTACATGCCAATGTTTCTTAATAGCGGCATTGATCTCACCTGATTGTGTGTTATATTGAGTGATGATCGGGACTCGTTCCTTTACTGTATTAACCTGTACCTTATTTAATAATTCCTTCCGATCAATCAATAACACTCGCTCTTTCGTGTGATTCAGTAGATCTCTCTCATATCCCCTTAAATACAATTTCTCTATTAGTGCATCAATCTGTTTAGTGGCCGTCTCTGTGTTTGAATTAATTCTCCTAATTCTTAACATTTGTGAAAATGGAAGTGAATTTTTTAATTTTGATGGATGACAGCTGTTATATTGTAATAAGGTATTCCTGTCTGTTTCTTTCAAGAATACAGATGTCACAAATTGATTATTGATTAATTTGATATCAACATCCAAATAATCTATAGATTGTTGATTAATACGAAATGTGAATTTAATTGGACTTCCACTATCATTGATCTTTTCCATTAATTTGCAAAAGGTATCCTTAGAGCCCGACCACACAATAAACAAATTGTCTATATAGCGGGTATACAAGACAATGTTAGAATAAACCACCTCCTCAGAGAAAAATAAATGTTGTTCGACACTAAACATATAAATGTTAGCTATAGCTGGGGCCACAGCAGAGCCCATTGAGCAGCCGCTCAATTGAATATAATATTTTTTGTCAAACAAAAAGTAATTCTTCTTGAGGGTAAACTCCAAAAGACATATGCAAAATTCAACAAATGCCATATCATACAAATCACAATCTAACAAAAACCTTTTCACCGCCTGTAAACATTGATTATGTGGTATAACTGTATATAAGCTGACAACATCTGCGCAGACCATCCACGATCCTTCTGGGATGCTGCCCAGAGCTGTCAGCTTATTAATAAACATAGTGGTGTCCAGGAGGAAATTCTTGTGCCGTTGGACTAACGGTTGCAAGATGGAATCAAGATATGTTGAAATTGGTTGTGTCAAAGAACCCCTTGCAGCAACAATAGGGCGTCCTGGTGGGGGTGACACCCCTTTATGTATCTTAGGCAGTGTGTAAAGTACTGGGGTGATAGGATATTTTGGTAATAAAGCATCTGCCAATTTCTGATTAATGATGCCCTCATGTACCGCTGCCTTTAAAATAACACCCAGTTCTTCTTGAAATTTATTCACTGGATCGCCCGTCAGTTCTTTGTACGTTGTCTCATCATGTAATTGACGAAGAATTTCACTACGATAATCTTTAAGATCTTGCAAGACGATCGCTCCGCCCTTATCCGCCGGTCGTATAATTAATTCCGAATTTTTTGACAAAGTATCAATGGCCTTCCTCTCTTCTGGGGTTAAATTAGGATGTACTTCCTTAGGTCGTATTGTAACATTTTTAACCTCTTTGTCAACCAAACGCATAAATGTTTTTAAACTTGAATTATTTGTATTTGGATCGAATGTAGATTTTGGAATGATCTTTCTCAGCTGTTCCGGAATAGGGTTTGCTGTAACACTTATTTCTGGTGTAGTGGACTTACTGAAAAATTCTTTTATCTTTAATTTCCTAAACAATTGATGTTTCTCTTGTTGCCACTTAAAATCATCAAAAAAAGTAGTTGGAATATAAGACAGACCCTTACTCAATAAAGATCTTTCTGACTGAGAAAGATCATAGGAAGATAAATTTAAAATTATTTCTTCTTTGATGTTGGTGGTTTCTTTGCTTGGTCGGATCCTTTTGTATTGGCCCCCCCTCCTTGTTGTTTTCCGTTTTTTGCCAGGAATTTTGCTCTAGTTTGGGCTCCAGATGTTGCTGTTCCGGGGGTTAACATTTCTGAGTCACTGTTAGTACTGCTGTCATTTTGTGATGAAAAGCCCAATCTTCCTGTTCTCTGCGGTCGACGGAAAAAAGGACGTCTATTAGTATTCCTTGTTTCTCCACAGGTCCATTGATATACTGTATGTAATTCATAGTCCTGTTGAACTTTAGAAAATTTTTCTTTTTTAAATTTCAATAAGTCTCTCCTGTACGTCGACACTTGAGTTTCTAATTTGGCCATCCAATCTCCGTTAGGATCCGTGCTCAGTTTGCTCGCATGCTGTTTTTCAAATAGCTGAATTTTTTCTTGTAGAGCCTTTTGTTCTTTTTTAGCGAATTCTATGATTAACAGCATGAGATCAAACGAGCATCGATTCATTATCCCCACCCATTTTTTGCAAAACTGTAAATCATGTCTGCCCACTGTCGGGCCATTTTTCATCCGTAATCCTCTCGGGATTATTTTGGCTTTATAATGATCACTCAAAGATATCGCATGAAAGTGGTAATCAATCTCTTTCCTTTTCATTTTCCATAATTCTTTGTAAAGGATGTCTCCCATAGCAGATTCTGGTTGCGTATTTAAACCTTGTATTTCCAAAATGATTTTAGCCTCTGCATCTGAGAATCCAAAGGTCTCACTTCCAGAAAGAAGCGCTGGATTAAACTGGATGTCAGCTTCTATATCTCCCCCCTCCGCCATGCTGAGTTGTATGGGGGCTGATATGCTGATTAGTTATTCACAAATCCTGTGGGCAAATCTAATTGACCAAACTGTCTCAATAGCGGTCAAAAGTAAAGTCCAGGTAAGGTAAGATTCCCACCTCTGAACTCCTTAATCCTTGTAGAACCAGCTGCCACACATCAAAAACTGAGTGGATGATATAGTACCTTGATATTTCCATACATCATTACCAGGTGCCTTGCCAAATTAGGAATTTGAGCACAATCCCAGAATATATAAGCGTAGGGCCGGCACTCCTCGGTTACTTGGTTACTGCGCTGGTGCCTTCACATGTACAGCAGTACATACATATAATTCTCACCGTGCGGCACTCAGCTTGTATGAAAAAGACACACTGGAAACCAGTAGCGTTAAACAACGTTTCAGTGCCTAAGCACTATCGTCAGGTTTATAAAAGAATGACACATAAATTACATACCTTTATACACAATCACCCGTGCAGTCTACCACGCCGGGAGTCCTCACGGACCCTCCTCCTTTCCGGGTGCGGCTGATGACATCATCAAGAAGTGCACCCATCACCAAGGTTACAAATAAACATGCAGCGATTCTACAGATATAACAATACATATAAGACAGATTGTCAATCAGATTGCCCCAATAAACCTGACGATAGTGCTTAGGCACTGAAACGTTGTTTAACGCTACTGGTTTCCAGTGTGTCTTTTTCATACAAGCTGAGTGCCGCACGGTGAGAATTATATGTATGTACTGCTGTACATGTGAAGGCACCAGCGCAGTAACCAAGTAACCGAGGAGTGCCGGCCCTACGCTTATATATTCTGGGATTGTGCTCAAATTCCTAATTTGGCAAGGCACCTGGTAATGATGTATGGAAATATCAAGGTACTATATCATCCACTCAGTTTTTGATGTGTGGCAGCTGGTTCTACAAGGATTAAGGAGTTCAGAGGTGGGAATCTTACCTTACCTGGACTTTACTTTTGACCGCTATTGAGACAGTTTGGTCAATTAGATTTGCCCACAGGATTTGTGAATAACTAATCAGCATATCAGCCCCCATACAACTCAGCATGGCGGAGGGGGGAGAAATAGAAGCTGACATCCAGTTTAATCCAGCGCTTCTTTCTGGAAGTGAGACCTTTGGATTCTCAGATGCAGAGGCTAAAATCATTTTGGAAATACAAGGTTTAAATACGCAACCAGAATCTGCTATGGGAGACATCCTTTACAAAGAATTATGGAAAATGAAAAGGAAAGAGATTGATTACCACTTTCATGCGATATCTTTGAGTGATCATTATAAAGCCAAAATAATCCCGAGAGGATTACGGATGAAAAATGGCCCGACAGTGGGCAGACATGATTTACAGTTTTGCAAAAAATGGGTGGGGATAATGAATCGATGCTCGTTTGATCTCATGCTGTTAATCATAGAATTCGCTAAAAAAGAACAAAAGGCTCTACAAGAAAAAATTCAGCTATTTGAAAAACAGCATGCGAGCAAACTGAGCACGGATCCTAACGGAGATTGGATGGCCAAATTAGAAACTCAAGTGTCAACGTACAGGAGAGACTTATTGAAATTTAAAAAAGAAAAATTTTCTAAAGTTCAACAGGACTATGAATTACATACAGTATATCAATGGACCTGTGGAGAAACAAGGAATACTAATAGACGTCCTTTTTTCCGTCGACCGCAGAGAACAGGAAGATTGGGCTTTTCATCACAAAATGACAGCAGTACTAACAGTGACTCAGAAATGTTAACCCCCGGAACAGCAACATCTGGAGCCCAAACTAGAGCAAAATTCCTGGCAAAAAACGGAAAACAACAAGGAGGGGGGGCCAATACAAAAGGATCCGACCAAGCAAAGAAACCACCAACATCAAAGAAGAAATAATTTTAAATTTATCTTCCTATGATCTTTCTCAGTCAGAAAGATCTTTATTGAGTAAGGGTCTGTCTTATATTCCAACTACTTTTTTTGATGATTTTAAGTGGCAACAAGAGAAACATCAATTGTTTAGGAAATTAAAGATAAAAGAATTTTTCAGTAAGTCCACTACACCAGAAATAAGTGTTACAGCAAACCCTATTCCGGAACAGCTGAGAAAGATCATTCCAAAATCTACATTCGATCCAAATACAAATAATTCAAGTTTAAAAACATTTATGCGTTTGGTTGACAAAGAGGTTAAAAATGTTACAATACGACCTAAGGAAGTACATCCTAATTTAACCCCAGAAGAGAGGAAGGCCATTGATACTTTGTCAAAAAATTCGGAATTAATTATACGACCGGCGGATAAGGGCGGAGCGATCGTCTTGCAAGATCTTAAAGATTATCGTAGTGAAATTCTTCGTCAATTACATGATGAGACAACGTACAAAGAACTGACGGGCGATCCAGTGAATAAATTTCAAGAAGAACTGGGTGTTATTTTAAAGGCAGCGGTACATGAGGGCATCATTAATCAGAAATTGGCAGATGCTTTATTACCAAAATATCCTATCACCCCAGTACTTTACACACTGCCTAAGATACATAAAGGGGTGTCACCCCCACCAGGACGCCCTATTGTTGCTGCAAGGCGTTCTTTGACACAACCAATTTCAACATATCTTGATTCCATCTTGCAACCGTTAGTCCAACGGCACAAGAATTTCCTCCTGGACACCACTATGTTTATTAATAAGCTGACAGCTCTGGGCAGCATCCCAGAAGGATCGTGGATGGTCTGCGCAGATGTTGTCAGCTTATATACAGTTATACCACATAATCAATGTTTACAGGCGGTGAAAAGGTTTTTGTTAGATTGTGATTTGTATGATATGGCATTTGTTGAATTTTACATATGTCTTTTGGAGTTTACCCTCAAGAAGAATTACTTTTTGTTTGACAAAAAATATTATATTCAATTGAGCGGCTGCTCAATGGGCTCTGCTGTGGCCCCAGCTATAGCTAACATTTATATGTTTAGTGTCGAACAACATTTATTTTTCTCTGAGGAGGTGGTTTATTCTAACATTGTCTTGTATACCCGCTATATAGACGATTTGTTTATTGTGTGGTCGGGCTCTAAGGATACCTTTTGCAAATTAATGGAAAAGATCAATGATAGTGGAAGTCCAATTAAATTCACATTTCGTATTAATCAACAATCTATAGATTATTTGGATGTTGATATCAAATTAATCAATAATCAATTTGTGACATCTGTATTCTTGAAAGAAACAGACAGGAATACCTTATTACTATATAACAGCTGTCATCCATCAAAATTAAAAAATTCACTTCCATTTTCACAAATGTTAAGAATTAGGAGAATTAATTCAAACACAGAGACGGCCACTAAACAGATTGATGCACTAATAGAGAAATTGTATTTAAGGGGATATGAGAGAGATCTACTGAATCACACGAAAGAGCGAGTGTTATTGATTGATCGGAAGGAATTATTAAATAAGGTACAGGTTAATACAGTAAAGGAACGAGTCCCGATCATCACTCAATATAACACACAATCAGGTGAGATCAATGCCGCTATTAAGAAACATTGGCATGTAATTAAAACAGATCAGCAATTGCCATTCCAAAAAGTAAATCCTATGCCGTGTTTTACACGAGGTAAAAATCTTAGGGATCTTTTGGTACGCACAGATATCAGCAACCAGGAACCAACTGGTACCCAGCATTTTTTGTCTAAGAAAAAGTTGGGTTGCTTCAAATGTGGATGTACCACCTGTAGTTTTTTAATTGCAGGCGATGTTTTTTTCCATCCACACACAGGAAAAAAGTTTTTAATCCGACATCATCTAACATGTAATACGTGCTATGTTGTATACCAAATAATCTGTCCCTGTGGATTAAGCTATATAGGCAAAACCCAGGGAAGATTTAAGGATCGCATGTCAATGCACAGATCAGCAATCAGAGCGGCATTGAGTAGCGACAAAAAATCGGATCAACCAGTTGCCCGTCACTTTGCGGAGTTTAAGCATAGTGTAGCCAGCATTAGGTATCGGATGATAGATTGGGTAGAAAAACCGGTGAGAGGAGGTGATCGTAATCGATTACTAATACAGAGAGAGGTTCAATGGATACATCGACTGGATGTATTATCCCCGCGGGGATTAAATGAATATTTGAGTTATAATTGCTTTTGAATGCTTTTCTTAGCCTTACAGGTTGGATCGCAGTTCAATTGGGGCAATCTGATTGACAATCTGTCTTATATGTATTGTTATATCTGTAGAATCGCTGCATGTTTATTTGTAACCTTGGTGATGGGTGCACTTCTTGATGATGTCATCAGCCGCAGCCGGAAAGGAGGAGGGTCCGTGAGGACTCCCGGCGTGGTAGACTGCACGGGTGATTGTGTATAAAGGTATGTAATTTATGTGTCATTCTTTTATAAACCTGACGATAGTGCTTAGGCACTGAAACGTTGTTTAACGCTACTGGTTTCCAGTGTGTCTTTTTCATACAAGCTGAGTGCCGCACGGTGAGAATTATATGTATGTACTGCTGTACATGTGAAGGCACCAGCGCAGTAACCAAGTAACCGAGGAGTGCCGGCCCTACGCTTATATATTCTGGGATTGTGCTCAAATTCCTAATTTGGCAAGGCACTTGGTAATGATGTATGGAAATATCAAGGTACTATATCATCCACTCAGTTTTTGATGTGTGGCAGCTGGTTCTACAAGGATTAAGGAGTTCAGAGGTGGGAATCTTACCTTACCTGGACTTTACTTTTGACCGCTATTGAGACAGTTTGGTCAATTAGATTTGCCCACAGGATTTGTGAATAACTAATCAGCATATCAGCCCCCATACAACTCAGCATGGCGGAGGGGGGAGAAATAGAAGCTGACATCCAGTTTAATCCAGCGCTTCTTTCTGGAAGTGAGACCTTTGGATTCTCAGATGCAGAGGCTAAAATCATTTTGGAAATACAAGGTTTAAATACGCAACCAGAATCTGCTATGGGAGACATCCTTTACAAAGAATTATGGAAAATGAAAAGGAAAGAGATTGATTACCACTTTCATGCGATATCTTTGAGTGATCATTATAAAGCCAAAATAATCCCGAGAGGATTACGGATGAAAAATGGCCCGACAGTGGGCAGACATGATTTACAGTTTTGCAAAAAATGGGTGGGGATAATGAATCGATGCTCGTTTGATCTCATGCTGTTAATCATAGAATTCGCTAAAAAAGAACAAAAGGCTCTACAAGAAAAAATTCAGCTATTTGAAAAACAGCATGCGAGCAAACTGAGCACGGATCCTAACGGAGATTGGATGGCCAAATTAGAAACTCAAGTGTCGACGTACAGGAGAGACTTATTGAAATTTAAAAAAGAAAAATTTTCTAAAGTTCAACAGGACTATGAATTACATACAGTATATCAATGGACCTGTGGAGAAACAAGGAATACTAATAGACGTCCTTTTTTCCGTCGACCGCAGAGAACAGGAAGATTGGGCTTTTCATCACAAAATGACAGCAGTACTAACAGTGACTCAGAAATGTTAACCCCCGGAACAGCAACATCTGGAGCCCAAACTAGAGCAAAATTCCTGGCAAAAAACGGAAAACAACAAGGAGGGGGGGCCAATACAAAAGGATCCGACCAAGCAAAGAAACCACCAACATCAAAGAAGAAATAATTTTACATTTATCTTCCTATGATCTTTCTCAGTCAGAAAGATCTTTATTGAGTAAGGGTCTGTCTTATATTCCAACTACTTTTTTTGATGATTTTAAGTGGCAACAAGAGAAACATCAATTGTTTAGGAAATTAAAGATAAAAGAATTTTTCAGTAAGTCCACTACACCAGAAATAAGTGTTACAGCAAACCCTATTCCGGAACAGCTGAGAAAGATCATTCCAAAATCTACATTCGATCCAAATACAAATAATTCAAGTTTAAAAACATTTATGCGTTTGGTTGACAAAGAGGTTAAAAATGTTACAATACGACCTAAGGAAGTACATCCTAATTTAACCCCAGAAGAGAGGAAGGCCATTGATACTTTGTCAAAAAATTCGGAATTAATTATACGACCGGCGGATAAGGGCGGAGCGATCGTCTTGCAAGATCTTAAAGATTATCGTAGTGAAATTCTTCGTCAATTACATGATGAGACAACGTACAAAGAACTGACGGGCGATCCAGTGAATAAATTTCAAGAAGAACTGGGTGTTATTTTAAAGGCAGCGGTACATGAGGGCATCATTAATCAGAAATTGGCAGATGCTTTATTACCAAAATATCCTATCACCCCAGTACTTTACACACTGCCTAAGATACATAAAGGGGTGTCACCCCCACCAGGACGCCCTATTGTTGCTGCAAGGGGTTCTTTGACACAACCAATTTCAACATATCTTGATTCCATCTTGCAACCGTTAGTCCAACGGCACAAGAATTTCCTCCTGGACACCACTATGTTTATTAATAAGCTGACAGCTCTGGGCAGCATCCCAGAAGGATCGTGGATGGTCTGCGCAGATGTTGTCAGCTTATATACAGTTATACCACATAATCAATGTTTACAGGCGGTGAAAAGGTTTTTGTTAGATTGTGATTTGTATGATATGGCATTTGTTGAATTTTGCATATGTCTTTTGGAGTTTACCCTCAAGAAGAATTACTTTTTGTTTGACAAAAAATATTATATTCAATTGAGCGGCTGCTCAATGGGCTCTGCTGTGGCCCCAGCTATAGCTAACATTTATATGTTTAGTGTCGAACAACATTTATTTTTCTCTGAGGAGGTGGTTTATTCTAACATTGTCTTGTATACCCGCTATATAGACGATTTGTTTATTGTGTGGTCGGGCTCTAAGGATACCTTTTGCAAATTAATGGAAAAGATCAATGATAGTGGAAGTCCAATTAAATTCACATTTCGTATTAATCAACAATCTATAGATTATTTGGATGTTGATATCAAATTAATCAATAATCAATTTGTGACATCTGTATTCTTGAAAGAAACAGACAGGAATACCTTATTACAATATAACAGCTGTCATCCATCAAAATTAAAAAATTCACTTCCATTTTCACAAATGTTAAGAATTAGGAGAATTAATTCAAACACAGAGACGGCCACTAAACAGATTGATGCACTAATAGAGAAATTGTATTTAAGGGGATATGAGAGAGATCTACTGAATCACACGAAAGAGTGAGTGTTATTGATTGATCGGAAGGAATTATTAAATAAGGTACAGGTTAATACAGTAAAGGAACGAGTCCCGATCATCACTCAATATAACACACAATCAGGTGAGATCAATGCCGCTATTAAGAAACATTGGCATGTAATTAAAACAGATCAGCAATTGCCATTCCAAAAAGTAAATCCTATGCCGTGTTTTACACGAGGTAAAAATCTTAGGGATCTTTTGGTACGCACAGATATCAGCAACCAGGAACCAACTGGTACCCAGCATTTTTTGTCTAAGAAAAAGTTGGGTTGCTTCAAATGTGGATGTACCACCTGTAGTTTTTTAATTGCAGGCGATGTTTTTTTCCATCCACACACAGGAAAAAAGTTTTTAATCCGACATCATCTAACATGTAATACGTGCTATGTTGTATACCAAATAATCTGTCCCTGTGGATTAAGCTATATAGGCAAAACCCAGGGAAGATTTAAGGATCGCATGTCAATGCACAGATCAGCAATCAGAGCGGCATTGAGTAGCGACAAAAAATCGGATCAACCAGTTGCCCGTCACTTTGCGGAGTTTAAGCATAGTGTAGCCAGCATTAGGTATCGGATGATAGATTGGGTAGAAAAACCGGTGAGAGGAGGTGATCGTAATCGATTACTAATACAGAGAGAGGTTCAATGGATACATCGACTGGATGTATTATCCCCGCGGGGATTAAATGAATATTTGAGTTATAATTGCTTTTGAATGCTTTTCTTAGCCTTACAGGTTGGATCGCAGTTCAATTGGGGCAATCTGATTGACAATCTGTCTTATATGTATTGTTATATCTGTAGAATCGCTGCATGTTTATTTGTAACCTTGGTGATGGGTGCACTTCTTGATGATGTCATCAGCCGCAGCCGGAAAGGAGGAGGGTCCGTGAGGACTCCCGGCGTGGTAGACTGCACGGGTGATTGTGTATAAAGGTATGTAATTTATGTGTCATTCTTTTATAAACCTGACGATAGTGCTTAGGCACTGAAACGTTGTTTAACGCTACTGGTTTCCAGTGTGTCTTTTTCATACAAGCTGAGTGCCGCACGGTGAGAATTATATGTATGTACTGCTGTACATGTGAAGGCACCAGCGCAGTAACCAAGTAACCGAGGAGTGCCGGCCCTACGCTTATATATTCTGGGATTGTGCTCAAATTCCTAATTTGGCAAGGCACTTGGTAATGATGTATGGAAATATCAAGGTACTATATCATCCACTCAGTTTTTGATGTGTGGCAGCTGGTTCTACAAGGATTAAGGAGTTCAGAGGTGGGAATCTTACCTTACCTGGACTTTACTTTTGACCGCTATTGAGACAGTTTGGTCAATTAGATTTGCCCACAGGATTTGTGAATAACTAATCAGCATATCAGCCCCCATACAACTCAGCATGGCGGAGGGGGGAGAAATAGAAGCTGACATCCAGTTTAATCCAGCGCTTCTTTCTGGAAGTGAGACCTTTGGATTCTCAGATGCAGAGGCTAAAATCATTTTGGAAATACAAGGTTTAAATACGCAACCAGAATCTGCTATGGGAGACATCCTTTACAAAGAATTATGGAAAATGAAAAGGAAAGAGATTGATTACCACTTTCATGCGATATCTTTGAGTGATCATTATAAAGCCAAAATAATCCCGAGAGGATTACGGATGAAAAATGGCCCGACAGTGGGCAGACATGATTTACAGTTTTGCAAAAAATGGGTGGGGATAATGAATCGATGCTCGTTTGATCTCATGCTGTTAATCATAGAATTCGCTAAAAAAGAACAAAAGGCTCTACAAGAAAAAATTCAGCTATTTGAAAAACAGCATGCGAGCAAACTGAGCACGGATCCTAACGGAGATTGGATGGCCAAATTAGAAACTCAAGTGTCGACGTACAGGAGAGACTTATTGAAATTTAAAAAAGAAAAATTTTCTAAAGTTCAACAGGACTATGAATTACATACAGTATATCAATGGACCTGTGGAGAAACAAGGAATACTAATAGACGTCCTTTTTTCCGTCGACCGCAGAGAACAGGAAGATTGGGCTTTTCATCACAAAATGACAGCAGTACTAACAGTGACTCAGAAATGTTAACCCCCGGAACAGCAACATCTGGAGCCCAAACTAGAGCAAAATTCCTGGCAAAAAACGGAAAACAACAAGGAGGGGGGGCCAATACAAAAGGATCCGACCAAGCAAAGAAACCACCAACATCAAAGAAGAAATAATTTTACATTTATCTTCCTATGATCTTTCTCAGTCAGAAAGATCTTTATTGAGTAAGGGTCTGTCTTATATTCCAACTACTTTTTTTGATGATTTTAAGTGGCAACAAGAGAAACATCAATTGTTTAGGAAATTAAAGATAAAAGAATTTTTCAGTAAGTCCACTACACCAGAAATAAGTGTTACAGCAAACCCTATTCCGGAACAGCTGAGAAAGATCATTCCAAAATCTACATTCGATCCAAATACAAATAATTCAAGTTTAAAAACATTTATGCGTTTGGTTGACAAAGAGGTTAAAAATGTTACAATACGACCTAAGGAAGTACATCCTAATTTAACCCCAGAAGAGAGGAAGGCCATTGATACTTTGTCAAAAAATTCGGAATTAATTATACGACCGGCGGATAAGGGCGGAGCGATCGTCTTGCAAGATCTTAAAGATTATCGTAGTGAAATTCTTCGTCAATTACATGATGAGACAACGTACAAAGAACTGACGGGCGATCCAGTGAATAAATTTCAAGAAGAACTGGGTGTTATTTTAAAGGCAGCGGTACATGAGGGCATCATTAATCAGAAATTGGCAGATGCTTTATTACCAAAATATCCTATCACCCCAGTACTTTACACACTGCCTAAGATACATAAAGGGGTGTCACCCCCACCAGGACGCCCTATTGTTGCTGCAAGGGGTTCTTTGACACAACCAATTTCAACATATCTTGATTCCATCTTGCAACCGTTAGTCCAACGGCACAAGAATTTCCTCCTGGACACCACTATGTTTATTAATAAGCTGACAGCTCTGGGCAGCATCCCAGAAGGATCGTGGATGGTCTGCGCAGATGTTGTCAGCTTATATACAGTTATACCACATAATCAATGTTTACAGGCGGTGAAAAGGTTTTTGTTAGATTGTGATTTGTATGATATGGCATTTGTTGAATTTTGCATATGTCTTTTGGAGTTTACCCTCAAGAAGAATTACTTTTTGTTTGACAAAAAATATTATATTCAATTGAGCGGCTGCTCAATGGGCTCTGCTGTGGCCCCAGCTATAGCTAACATTTATATGTTTAGTGTCGAACAACATTTATTTTTCTCTGAGGAGGTGGTTTATTCTAACATTGTCTTGTATACCCGCTATATAGACGATTTGTTTATTGTGTGGTCGGGCTCTAAGGATACCTTTTGCAAATTAATGGAAAAGATCAATGATAGTGGAAGTCCAATTAAATTCACATTTCGTATTAATCAACAATCTATAGATTATTTGGATGTTGATATCAAATTAATCAATAATCAATTTGTGACATCTGTATTCTTGAAAGAAACAGACAGGAATACCTTATTACAATATAACAGCTGTCATCCATCAAAATTAAAAAATTCACTTCCATTTTCACAAATGTTAAGAATTAGGAGAATTAATTCAAACACAGAGACGGCCACTAAACAGATTGATGCACTAATAGAGAAATTGTATTTAAGGGGATATGAGAGAGATCTACTGAATCACACGAAAGAGCGAGTGTTATTGATTGATCGGAAGGAATTATTAAATAAGGTACAGGTTAATACAGTAAAGGAACGAGTCCCGATCATCACTCAATATAACACACAATCAGGTGAGATCAATGCCGCTATTAAGAAACATTGGCATGTAATTAAAACAGATCAGCAATTGCCATTCCAAAAAGTAAATCCTATGCCGTGTTTTACACGAGGTAAAAATCTTAGGGATCTTTTGGTACGCACAGATATCAGCAACCAGGAACCAACTGGTACCCAGCATTTTTTGTCTAAGAAAAAGTTGGGTTGCTTCAAATGTGGATGTACCACCTGTAGTTTTTTAATTGCAGGCGATGTTTTTTTCCATCCACACACAGGAAAAAAGTTTTTAATCAGACATCATCTAACATGTAATACGTGCTATGTTGTATACCAAATAATCTGTCCCTGTGGATTAAGCTATATAGGCAAAACCCAGGGAAGATTTAAGGATCGCATGTCAATGCACAGATCAGCAATCAGAGCGGCATTGAGTAGCGACAAAAAATCGGATCAACCAGTTGCCCGTCACTTTGCGGAGTTTAAGCATAGTGTAGCCAGCATTAGGTATCGGATGATAGATTGGGTAGAAAAACCGGTGAGAGGAGGTGATCGTAATCGATTACTAATACAGAGAGAGGTTCAATGGATACATCGACTGGATGTATTATCCCCGCGGGGATTAAATGAATATTTGAGTTATAATTGCTTTTGAATGCTTTTCTTAGCCTTACAGGTTGGATCGCAGTTCAATTGGGGCAATCTGATTGACAATCTGTCTTATATGTATTGTTATATCTGTAGAATCGCTGCATGTTTATTTGTAACCTTGGTGATGGGTGCACTTCTTGATGATGTCATCAGCCGCAGCCGGAAAGGAGGAGGGTCCGTGAGGACTCCCGGCGTGGTAGACTGCACGGGTGATTGTGTATAAAGGTATGTAATTTATGTGTCATTCTTTTATAAACCTGACGATAGTGCTTAGGCACTGAAACGTTGTTTAACGCTACTGGTTTCCAGTGTGTCTTTTTCATACAAGCTGAGTGCCGCACGGTGAGAATTATATGTATGTACTGCTGTACATGTGAAGGCACCAGCGCAGTAACCAAGTAACCGAGGAGTGCCGGCCCTACGCTTATATATATATATATATATATATATATAGCGGGTTGGGTTCTCCCCCAAACTCCCCATGGTTTACACGGGTCCGAGGCAGGCTCGGTTCTTCCCGCCTGACTCGGAAAACCCAAACGAGGGAAAATGTCATCATCCCGCTGTCGGATTCTCGCAAGATTCGGATTCCATATAAAGAGCCGCGCGTCGACGCCATTTTCACTCGTGCATTGTAGAGAGAGCGAAGAGGACGTGGCTATGTTCTCTCAGTGGAAATCTCAATATCAGTGCTCAGCAGTGCTTACTTATTGCTGCTCAGTAATACCAGTAGTGTGTCTCTCCTGCTCAGTGTCAGTTCTAGTATCCTCATCAGTGCTCAGTATCGCTGCTCATTGTCTTGTGCTGCATTGTGTGGTGCTCAGTATACTACAGTACATTACTAATAGTCCAGGGCTGCATCTTGCTGCTCAGTGTCAGTTCTAGTATCCTCATCAGTGCTCAGTATCACTCTTCATTGTCTTGTGCTGCATTGTGTGGTGCTTAGTATACTACAGTAAATTACTAATAGTCCAGAGCTGCATCATGCTGCTCAGTGTCAGTTCTAGTTCCTCATCAGTGCTCAGTATCACTGCTCATTGTCTTGTGCTGCATTGTGTGGTGCTCAGTATACTACAGTACATTACTAGTAATAGTTCAGGGCTGCATCTTGCTGCTCAGTGTCAGTTCTAGTATACTCATCAGTGCTCAGTATCACTGCTCATTGTCTTGTGCTGCATTGTGGTGCTCAGTATACTACAGTACGTTATAGTCCAGTGCTGCATCTTGCTGCTCAGTGTCAGTGCTAGTATCCTCATCAGTGCTCAGTATCGCTGCTCATTGTCTTGTGCTGCATTGTAGTGCTCAGTATACTAAAGTACATTACTAATAGTCCAGGGCTGCATGTTGCTGCTCAGTGTCAGTTCTAGTATCCTCATCAGTGCTCAGTATCACTGCTCATTGTCTTGTGCTGCGTTGTGGTGCTCAGTATACTACAGTACATTTACATTATAGTCCAGTTCTGCATCTTGCTGCTCAGTGTCAGTTCTAGTATCCTCATCAGTGCTCAATATCACTGCTCATTGTCTTGTGCTGCATTGTGGTGCTCAGTATGCTACAGTACATTACTAATAGTCCAGGGCTGCATCTTGCTGCTCAGTGTCAGTTTTCAGTATCATCCTCATCAGTTCTCAGTTTCACTGCTCTTTGTCTTGTGCTGCATTGTGTGGTGCTCAGTATACTACAGTACATTACTAATAGCCCAGGGCTGCATCTTGCTGCTCAGTGTCAGTTCTCAGTATCATCCTCATCAAAGCTCAGTATCACTGCTCATTGTCTTGTGCTGCATTGTGTGGTGCTCAGTATACTACAGTACATTACTAATAGCCCAGGGCTGCATCTTGCTGCTCAGTGTCAGTTCTCAGTATCATCCTCATCAAAGCTCAGTATCACTGCTCATTGTCTTGTGCTGCATTGTGTGGTGCTCAGTATACTACAGTACATTACTAATAGCCCAGGGCTGCATCTTGCTGCTCAGTGTCAGTTCTCAGTATCATCCTCATCAGTGCTTAGTATCACTGCTCATTGTCTTGTGCTGTATTGTTTGATGATCAGCATACTACAGTACATTACTAATAGTCCAGGGCTGCATCTTGCTGCTCAGTGTCAGTTCTCAGTATCATCCTCATCAGTGCTCAGTATCACTGCTCATTGTCTTGTGCTGCATTGTGGTGCTCAGTATACTACAGTACAATACTAATAGTCCAGGGCTGCATCTTGCTGCTCAGTGTCAGTTCTCAGTATCATCCTCATCAGTGCTCAGTATCACTGATCATTGTCTTGTGCTGCATTGTGTGGTGCTCAGTATACTACAATACATTACTAATAGTCCAGGGCTGCATCATGCTGCTCAGTGTCAGTTCTAGTATCATCATCAGTGCTCAGTATCACTACTCATTGTCTTGTGTTGTATTGTGATGCACAGTATACTACAGTACATTACTAATAGTCCAGGGCTGCATCTTGCTGCTCAGTGTCAGTTCTAGTATCCTTATCAGTGCTCAGTATCACTGATCATTGTCTTTTGCTGCATTGTGGTGCTCAGTATACTACAGTACATTACTAATAGTCCAGGGCTACATCTTGCTGCTCAGTGTCAGATCTCAGTATTATCCTCATCAGTGCTCAGTATCACTGCTCATTGTTTTGTGCTGCATTTTGTTGTGCTCAGTATACTACAGTACATTACTAATAGTCCAGTGCTGCATCTCGCTGCTCAGTGTCAGTTCTAGTATCCTTATCAGTGCTCAGTATCACTGCTCATTGTCTTTTGCTGCATTGTGGTGCTCAGTATACTACAGTACATTACTAATAGCCCAGGGTTGCATCTTGCTGCTCAGTGTCAGTTCTCAGTATCATCCTCATCAGTGCTTAGTATCACTGCTCATTGTCTTGTGCTGTATTGTTTGATGCTCAGCATACTACAGTACATTACTAATAGTCCAGGGCTGCATCTTGCTGCTCAGTGTCAGTTCTCAGTATCATCCTCATCAGTGCTCAGTATCACTGCTCATTGTTTTGTGCTGCATTGTGTTGTGTTCAGTATACTACAGTATATTACTAATAGTCCAGGGCTGCATCTTGCTGCTCAGTGTCAGTTCTCAGTATTATCATCATTCCAGTCACAGTGGTATCTGGTATCTATCTAGTGGTATCTAATTCCAGACATTACCGCCGTCTAATTCCAAATATATTGCTGGCATATAATTCCACACATTAAAAAAATGGAGAACAGAAATGTGGAGGTTAAAACAGGGAAAGATCAAAATACACTTCCACCTAGTGCTGCTGAAGCTGCTACCACTAGTCATGGCCGAGACAATGAAATGCCATCAACGTCGTCTGCCAAGGCCGATGCCCAATGTCATAGTAGAGAGCATGTATAATCAAAAAAGCAAAAGATCAGTTAATTGACCCAAAAATGTAAATTAAAATTGTCTGAGGAGAAGCGTAAACTTGCCAATATGCCATTTATGACACGGAGTGGCAAGGAACGGCTGAGGCCCTGGCCTATGTTCATAACTAGTGGTTCAGCTTCAAATGAGGATGGAAGCACTCATCCTCCCGCTAGAAAAATTAAAAGAGTTAAGCTGGCAAAAGCACAGCAAGGAGAGTCCAAATGTGTCGGTGAGTGCGATGCCTGACCTTCCCAACACTGGACGGGAAGAGGTGGATCCTTCCACCATTTGCATGCCCCCTGCAAGTGCTGGAAGGAGCACCCACAGTCCAGTTCCTGATATTCAAATTGAAGATGTCACTATTGAAGTATACCAGGGTGAGGATATGGGTGTTGCTGGTGCTGAGGAGGAAATTGATAAGGAGGATTCTGATGGTGAGGTGGTTTATTTAAGTCAGGCACCCAGGGAGACACCTGTTGTCCGTGGGATGAATAAGGCCAATGACATGCCTGGTCAAAATACAAAAAAAATCATCTCTTCGGTGTGGAATTATTTCAACAGAAATGCGGACAACTGGTGTCAAGCCATGTGTTGCCTTTGTCAAGCTGTAATAAGTAGGGGTAAGGACATTAACCACCTAGGAACATCCTCCCTTATATGTCACCTGGAGCGCATAAATCAGAAGTCATTAACAAGTTCAAAAACTTTGGGTGACAGCGGAAGCAGTCCACTGACAACTAAATCCCTTCTTCCTTTTGTACCCAAGCTCCTGCAAACCACACCACCAACTCCCTCAATGTCAATTTCCTCCTTAGACAGGAACGCCAATAGTCCTGCAGGCCATGTCACTGGCAAGTCTGACGAGTCCTCTCCTAACTGGGATTCCTCCGATGGATCCTTGAGTGGAACGCCTACTGCTGTTGGCGCTGCTGTTGTTGCTGCTGGGAGTCGATCATCATCCCAGAGGGGAAGTCGGAAGACCACTTGTACTGCTTCCAGTAAGCAATTGACTGTCCAACAGTCCTTTGCGAGGAAGATGAAATATCACAGCAGTCATCCTGTTGCAAAGCGGATAACTCAGGCCTTGGCAGCTGTGTTGGTGTTAGATGTGTGTCCAGTATCCACCATTAATTCACAGGGACTTAGAGACTTTCTTGAGGTAGTGTGTCCCCGGTACCAAATACCATCTAGGTTCCACTTCTCTAGGCAGGCGATACCGAGAATGTACACAGACGTCTGAAAAAGAGTCACCAGTGTCCTAAAAAATGCAGTTGTGCCCAATGTCCACTTAACCACGGACATGTGGACAAGTGGGCAGACTCAGGACTATATGACTGTGACAGCCCACTGGGTAGATGTATTGCCTCCCGCAGCAACAACAGCAGCGGCGGCACCAGTAGCAGCATCTCACAAACACCAACTCATTCCTAGGCAGGCTACGCTTTGTATCACCGCTTTTCATAAGAGGCACACAGCTGACAAACACTTACGGAAACTGAGGAACATCATCGCAGATTGGCTTACTCCAATTGGACTCTCCTGGGGATTTGTGACATCGGACAAAGCCACCAATATTGTGCATGTGTTACATGTGGGCAAATTCCAGCACGTCCCATGTTTTGCACATACAATTAATTTGGTGGTGCAGAATTTTTTAAAAAATGAAAGGGGCGTGCAAGAGATGCTGTCGCTGGCCCGAAGAATTGCGGGCCATTTTCGGAATTCAGCCACCGCGTGCCGAAGACTGGAGCACCAGCAAACATTCCTGAACCTGCCCCTCCATCAGCTGAAGCAAGAGGTGGTAACGAGGTGGAATTCAATACTCTATATGCTTCAGAGCATGGAGGAGCAGAAAAAGGCCATTCAAGCCTATACATCTGCCTACAGGCAAAGGAGGGGGAATGCACCTGACTCAAGCGCAGTGGAGAATGATTTCAACGTTGTGCAAGGTTCTGCAACCCTTTTAACTTGCCACACGTGAAGTCAGTTCAGACACTGCCAGCCTGAGTCAGGTCATTCCCCTCATCAGGCTTTTGCAGAAGCAGCTGGAGAGATTGAAGGAGGAGCTAAAACAGAGCGATTACACTAGGCATGTGGGACTTGTGGATGGAGCCCTTAATTCGCTTAACCAGGATTCACGGGTGGTCAATCTGTTGAAATCAGAGCACTACATTTTGGCCACCGTGCTCGATCATAGGTTTAAAGCCTACGTTGTATCTCTCTTTCCGGCAGACACAAGTCTGCAGAGGTTCAAAGACCTGCTGGTGAGAAAATTGTCAACTCAAGCGGAACGTGACCCATCACAGCTCCTCCTTCACATTCTCTCGCAACTGGGGCTGCGAGGAAAAGGATAAGAATTCCTAGTTCACCCGCTGGCACTGATGCAGGGCATTCAGGAGCGAGTGCTGACATCTGGTCCAGCCTGAAGGACCTGCCAACAATTACTGACATGTTGTCTACTGTCACTGCATATGATTCTGTCACCATTTAAAGAATGGTGGAGGATTATATGAGTGACAGCATCCAAGTAGGCACGTCAGACAGTCTGTATGTATACTGGCAGGAAAAAGAGGCAATTTGGAGGCCCTTGCACAAACTGTCTTTATTTTACCTAAGTTGCCCCCCCTCCAGTGTGTACTCCGAAAGAGTGTTTAGTGCAGCCGGTCACCTTGTCAGCGATCGGCGTATGAGGTTACTTCCACATAATGTGGAGAAAATGATGTTCATCAAAATGAATTATAATCAATTCCTCCGTGGAGACATTCACCAGCAATTGCCTCCAAAAAGTACACAGGTACCTGTGATGGTGGATGCCAGTGGGGACGAGTTAATACTCTGTGAGGAGGGGGATGTACACAGTGAAAGGGGTGAGGAATCGGAGGACGATGATGAGGTCGACATCTTGCCTCTGTAGAGCCAGTTTGAGCAAGGAGAGATTGATTGCTTCTGTTTTTGGTGGGGCCCAAACCAACCAGTCATTTCAGCCACAGTCGTGTGGCAGACCCTGTGGCTGAAATGATGGGTTTGTTAAAGTGTGCATGTCCTGTTTATACAACATAAGGGTGGGTGGGAGGGCCCAAGGACAATTTCATCTTTCACCTCTTTTTTTTATTTATATTTGCATCATGTG
Organism: Pseudophryne corroboree; assembly: GCF_028390025.1. NCBI lineage: Eukaryota > Metazoa > Chordata > Amphibia > Anura > Myobatrachidae > Pseudophryne > Pseudophryne corroboree. The sequence goes on from NC_086446.1 coordinate 640,463,273, forward strand.
ATGTTTGGGGACAATTTTTTTGAGTGCCATCCTGTCTGACACTGCAGTGCCACTCCTAGATGGGCCAGGTGTTTGTGCCGCCCACTTGTGTCGCTTAGCTTAGTCATCCAGCTACCTCATTGCACCCTTTTTTTCTTTGCATTATGTGTTCTTTGGGGCCTAGTTTTTAAAACTGCCATCTTGTCTGACACTGCAGTGCCACTCCTAGATGGGCCAGGTGTTTGTGCCGCCCACTTGGGTCACTTAGCTTAGTCATCCAGTGGCCTTGGTGCAAATTTTAGGACTAAAAATAATTTTGTGAGGTGTGAGGTGTTCAGAATAAACTGGAAATGAGTGTAAATTATGGTTATTGAGGTTAGTAATACTTTAGGATCAAAATTACCCCCAAATTCTGTGATTTAAGCTGTTTTTGAGGGTTTTTTGAAAAAAAAACACCCGAATCCAAAACACACCCGAATCCGACAAAAATTTTAAGGGAGGTTTTGCCAAAACGCATCCGAATCCAAAACACGGACGCGGAACCGAATCCAAAACCAAAACACAAAACCGAAAAAATTTCCGGTGCACATCTCTACTCAAAACTGTCACTTTTGTCAAGCAGAAAGTAGAGGAAAACTTTTACAATCAATTGTTGCACTTTTTTGAGCAGTTAGTTTTTCATTATTATGCAGGCATGCATTATTATTTTAAATCTGATTAATAACAATTATTCAGGGTACACCATGCAGTGCACCCAAAGTGGTACCTCTCCCATCTGCTTTTGTAGCATTTAGCCCTTCTGGGATCTCATGCTGGTACGCAGAATCCTGATTTGTTCCCCTTAGCACTGGGGTATGGTAACATAAAAAATGCCGGCCGGCTCAGCAATCTCAGGATTAAGCAGATGAATACTGCAATGCTTTGGAAAGGATGTCCTGTCCTGTGTATCATGCCTGCACAATAATAAAATACTAACTGCTCCAGAAGGTGCAACAAATCTGGAAAAAGCTGTATATGAGATTAATTGTGCTAAACATCTTAGTGATATTTGGTGGACCCCTTTCTTTGAAAGTAAAGCATTCATAACCATAACCAGAAATAACGACACAGAGACTTGAATTTGGCAGAAAATTGCTAGCTATTTATTTGTCCCTAACCATTAGGAAACCTGTAATAAAAGAGATTAATTTAATATGCCGCTCCAGCTGGCATATGGTGGCGGCCCAAAAGAACGGCTCCTTAATCTAAATTAAACTTAAATAACTCAATCCTATAAATTTACTAAAAGCTTACCATAAACCGGTAATAGGTGACAACTCAACCCCCACAGTGACTACCCACCGCTCCTGGGTGCCCTGCCGCTGCCTTCCCGGACGGGTGGTCAAGCGGCCATAAGTCGATGGAGGTGAGTGCACCTAAACCACAACAAACTGTAAAACACTACAGTTTTCTCTACCATACGAAACTGCCGTTCTTTTCCGCCAATAAATAGCCAACGAAAAACAGCCAACAACTTAGAGCCAAAGCACCACGTGCCACCATTTCCAACTACCAGGGCGGGTGGGTGGGAAACCGAATCACCAAGAGACTTAAAATGGCTTCACCTTCCCTATATATATCAAGCCCTCCCCTTAAAGAAGGCTGTACTTTCCTTACAGCTAGGTCCACCCCTCCCCAGATGTTTAACCCTTTCCTCTCCTATGCAGTCAATACTCTCTTCTAAACATCTTAGTGATATTTGGTGGACCCCTTTCTTTGAAAGTAAAGCATTCATAACCATAACCAGAAATAACGACACAGAGACTTGAATTTGGCAGAAAATTGCTAGCTATTTATTTGTCCCTAACCATTAGGAAACCTGTAATAAAAGAGATTAATTTAATATGCCGCTCCAGCTGGCATATGGTGGCGGCCCAAAAGAACGGCTCCTTAATCTAAATTAAACTTAAATAACTCAATCCTATAAATTTACTAAAAGCTTACCATAAACCGGTAATAGGTGACAACTCAACCCCCACAGTGACTACCCACCGCTCCTGGGTGCCCTGCCGCTGCCTTCCCGGACGGGTGGTCAAGCGGCCATAAGTCGATGGAGGTGAGTGCACCTAAACCACAACAAACTGTAAAACACTACAGTTTTCTCTACCATACGAAACTGCCGTTCTTTTCCGCCAACAGCGAAAGACTCATCCCCAACAGTCTTTCGCACCGCCACCATAAACCTACCCTAACTCCTGCAAAGCGAAACCTAGATCCTCCAGAAAAAACATCATCCCCTCATTGGATAGATGTACTCCATCACGCCGGAAAAGGTGGCTGTCTTTTAACCGACTCCTCGGGTGGCGAACCACCCTCCCACCGTGGGACAGCACCCACTTTGCTACCGCTCCGTTCACCTTTTTCCGGGCCTCATCAATCTGGCGACCATCCGCCACACCCCTCCAACACAATCTTGGCACCATCATGGAAAAAACCAACACACAATCGGTCCATGCCGCGGTCACACTTGCCAGATCCTGTATCATGGCCCACCGCAGATCCAAGGATGTCCTCTTCCCCAGGTCGTTGCCACCTAGATGGACAACCAAAAACCCTAGGGACTCCATGCTTGCTGGCCTGACTCACTAACCTACTCCTCAGCTCACCCCACATCATTCCTCGCCAGCCAAGCCATCTGACACCCTGTGCTCCAAGCAATGCCTGAGACCCTTCCGAGGCCACAAACCTGGCCGCCCAGTAAATGTAAGAGTGGCCAACCACCCAAATGGGCAAATAGTCTCCGAACCATCCTGAAGGGAAAAAGAGGGGTAGAATTGATTACTAAGAGGCTTATTAATTGTTTATACTGAAGGATCTGCCAAAAAAGAAAACTTTAGATCTCGCTATTGCAGCAGTCACGGCCTAGCCGACTGCACCATGTTTCGTAGCCAATTTAAAAGCGCAATTAAAGACACAAAGGGGAAAGATCAAATAAAATAAACGAAATAAAAACAGGGGGGGGTGGGGGGGGGGGGGAGGCGGGGGTATAAAATGGGAAACACATGTAATAACTCAGCTGGAGGTGAAACGTAAAGACCTGCTGAGGGACTCTGATTAGACCAAATTAGCCGAATTGTAGATTAGAATTCAGTCCGTCAAGTCAGGCAAAAAATCGCAAATAACTCCAGACCCCCGCTGCCGACTCATGCCAGCAACGGCGAGTAGCTAATCCCTGAGTAGGATAAAAAACAAAAAAAAACAAAAGGGGTAACACCAACAGACGCACAACACCATAAAATCACAGAACTGTAACAACATAATACATTGCAAATTTAAACAAAGCCCAAGCGCAAACCGACCTCTCATGTGACGGGGCGAATATATCGTCTATAACTTGACGACTTCCATCGCCCCACCGCCTGTATTTCAGTTCTGGAGCAACCCGCCGCAGCAGCCAACGTCGCTGCGCCTATGCGAAAGGAATGGGTACCAAAAACAGTGGGTGGGAGGCCCAAGCCCGCCAAACAGCGACTCAGCATCCATCGAAACTGGTATTTCGTGACTGGCAGCCCATCATAATGCAACAGCCAAGACCCCTCCTTAACGGGTCGCACCACCACGTATTGCCTTGCCAGCCCCACCGGGCAAACGCTCTCCTCCAGCGCTGGAACCATTGTAACCCAGCGCCCTCTCCCCCCTTGATCCGTCTTGGAGCGTCGCAACCTGCACAGCAAGGACCTCTCACCCACTACTACGTCTCCGACCAGCATGCGCGAATCTGCTCTCTTGGAAGGCGCTACCAACTCAGAAACTCGAAAGGCCCCGTGGTAAGCCATTGAGAACGCCAAACTAAACAAAAGCGTCTCAAACCTGGACGACGCGACTCGCCCTACTGCCTCGATGACGGCCGGCAACAACGCCGCATCGATGGGCCGCCTCCTATCCGGTGGCGACGGCGCGACTCGCGCCCATCCTTTCATTGCCTTCCGCAGAACCTCGCTTTTTGTTACGTCAGGGACGCCTCGCTGCTTGCAGAAAAATGAGATGCCTGCCAAATACCGCGAAACCACTGCTCGTGACCTACCGGAGACGTAAAGCTGCCACATAAAAGAAAGCATCAGCCGATGCCTGCTCTTACCTTGTTGCTGACGACCTTGGACAAACTCGTCCCACTCATTCCAAGCATGTCCGTAAGCCTTGAGCGTGGCTGGCGCGACTGACCGCAACGCTATACCCTCCAGTCCGGCCCGATCACCTGCCAAACCTAACCGGGACAGTGAAAACCCTGCTCGTTGGCCTCAGGTGCCAACAACCAACACCTCTCCCACTGTCCTCGCGACAAAGCGTCGACAATACCATTCTCCAAACCGGGCACATGTTGCGCGCGGAACCACAGGTTCCTACGCAAGCATGTCAAAAGCAATTGCCCTAGCACCCGCATAACCACCAACGAATTTGCCCTTTGGTTATTAATCGCATGCACCACGCCCAGATAATCGCATCTAAACAAAATGCTGCGATTAGCCAGCCGATCGCCCCAGACCTCCAACGCCACCATAATGGGAAAAACTCCAGAAGCAAAAGGTCCTTCGTGAAACCCCCGCGATGCCATTCTGCCGGCCACGCGCACCAAGATCCCTCCAGATGGCAACCGAATCCAGAGGCGCCCGCTGCGTCGGTGAACAGCTGCAACCTAGCGCTGTCCGCCATTGGGGCCTGCCATATACACACCCCGTTGAAGTCCTCGAGGAACGAGGCCCATATTGCCAAATCCCTCTTAATCTCTGAGGACAAACGCACGAAATGGTGCGTTCTGGCACACCCCGCAGTCGCCCTTCACAGCTTCCGGCAGTACACACCTAAAAGCGAACTCAAATGAGCCGGAAGGCGCCTGGAGCCTTCTTAGGAACCACCCCCACTGGAGAGATGACCAAGTCATCCCCCGAAGGAACACACCGCGTTGTTAAACGCGAAACATTTTCCTTTTGTGGTGGCACGCCCCCCTGCGCGGACTGCCGACCTACCTGACTTGGCCAATCCGCCGTCCGCGCCGAACCCCTGGGAGGACGACCCTGCGTGGTGCCCGTCCGCCCCCGGCTTCCGGGGCTCCTCCGCCTGTAGCGAAGCCCGGGTGACCTTGAGCCCAACCTCAACGTCCTTGAACCCGAAGTCCATGACCTGCAAACCTTCCTGTTGTTCCCTGAATTCCTGATCGTACCTGCGCCACTCCGATCCCGAAGACGTGCGCTGCATGTCATGTATGAGATGCAGGTACCTTATTATATTCGTGTGCTCTGCTGGCCTGTCCTCCAGGTAAGATGCCGCGAAGACCCAGAACCCGGCCAGGCAATTATCGAAGGTACGGAATGCCTCAGCCCCGATGCCCTTCTTTGCGCCGCCACCTTATACTCTTTCTTCGCGACCTTCGTCAATACGAACACGTCCACGAAGTCCCCCCTCCAAATCTTCTTGCGGCAGCTATCTCGCAGCCCCCGCAGTACAGCAGTATAGACGAATCGCACGACACCGGGCAAATTGCGAGCTTCTTGGCCCTACGCGCTTCCTCGCTAAGCCGCTTGCGCCTGTTCCGCTGCCCTCTTGGCGAATTTAGTTGCCCGCTTCTTTGCCCTATTTGTGCTACTGACTTCGGACGCCTGTGACGACATTGAAGATGAAGAGGAGGAAGAGGAAGAACTACGCGAACTAAAGCTCGTGGAGGAACCCGAATACCGACTGCACCACCTTACCTGATGCCGCCGACTCCCCCGACATGGAATCTTCCGGCGCGTCCAAATCGTTGCCTTCCTCCTCGAAATCTGCCATCGCCTCATCCCCGAGCTCCCTTGAAAAAGAGGAAGAAGCGGAGGACCCCTCCAGTACTCGTGGCACATGCCGCGGCCTCCGTGCTGGGGGCGTTGCGGCCGTGAGCTCCCCCGCGTCCTGCCCTGGACCCTGTTGTAATTCTGCGGCGACCGTCCCGAGCTCACGGCAGGCGCGTGCCACCCGCTGCGCCGCCATAGCCCGCCGGAACGAACAGCCGTTCTAGGGGAGGCAGCCGCGGCTAGCGGCCCTAACACCTTCACCGCTGTGGCCAGGGCCGAGCCAGCGCTCCGGAGGGGTCGTGACTGCCCCAAAGCGCGGTCCTGGGTCCTTCGCCGGGGCCCGCGTGCGACCACGCGCTCGCCGCCCGACATGCGTGTGCCGGGCATCCGACGCACGCTGCCCTTGCGGGAAAGCGGAGGCACCGCTGTCGGCGCCCGCACTGCCCTTGCCTCTGAATTTGTCCCCTCTTCCCGTGTATCGGAACTATCCGATGCCGCAGAGGGGGGGGGTGACCGCCGCGAGTTCCTGCGGCGCGTGCAGCAGCCCCGCGGCCACTAACCCATTCCCTGTCCCCCCTCCTCCCCCGCAGGCCGCTAGATTCCGGCCCCGGGGGAGTGATCTGAAAAGACCGGGAACCCCGCGGCGCAGCAGAGCGCGTGCGCACCGCTCCGCTTGCAGTGGACACGGGCTCGCGCACCTCCTGTGCACGCACCCCGTGACCTCTTGCTGCCGCACCCCTTCTCCTTGGTATCGCACTGCCCTGCCAGTGATCATAATTGCCCTGTCTCCCCTCTATCCCCGGCTCCCGCCGGATTCCGGCTGCCTGGGAGATAGCAGGGGAGACAGCAGGGCCGGCGGCGCTGCTGCGCACACACGTGCGCGGCTAGCGGCGCCAAAGGTGAGCGTGGGCGCGCGCGCACCTCGGGCGCGCGCCCCACTGCTCTCTGTCACCACAAGGCCTCTTGTCTGGGCTCCTGCATTAAGAGCCCCATTAGCTTAACCTGGTTGATCACTGCCTCTCCCCCTCCCTCCCTGCTCCACACCGTGTTCCGGCTGCGGGGGAGAGGGCTGAGGAGACAAGGAGGAAAGCGGCGCCGCTGCGCGCACACGTGCGCGAGCGGCACCGCCGGAGCCGCGCGTGGGCGCGCGCGCGTCCCACCGCTTCCGGTCCGTGCTCTCTCAGCCGAAGCGTTTGGGGATGACGTCGTGCGAGGCCCTGCAACAGGCCTCGCTCAGCTGGCCACCGTCCCCCGCCCAGTGCCCTCCCCCCGCCTGGAACCACTAGCCGGCCCCGGCAAGGGGGAAGAGCTGGGCATCGAACTCAGTCTCCGGTCCCTGGATGAGCGCCCAGTGCGGCGCGCTCCCGCGGGCACCCGGCACTGGGGCTTCCCCGGCCATGCCCGGAGGCAAGGGCTGCTGCCCGCCCACCTCCGTGCGGCCTGACTCCCTCTCTGATCCTCCTCGTCGGCCGCTCCCGCCAGTCACAGCCGGCCCGGCTTCCGCCAGATCCCTCTAGGAGGCCCTAGCCAGCTCGCCCCCGGAACCAGCCCCCACCGCCAGATGAGCGGTAACGGGCTGGGGTCCCGGCGGACCGTCGTGGGCGAGTGGCAGCCAGAGCACTGATGTGTGACCTAAATGCAGGGGGCTGACAATAGAGATGGCTACTGACTCTCTGTCTCAACACAGTAGCTGGAATCATCAGGAAGTGTGAATGACTCGAGTCACTCACTGTTTCATGAGTGGAGACAGCAGCAGCAGCAGCTTCTCTCAGACAGAGGGAGGAAACTCTGTGTCCTGTGTCCTTCAGTCAGTGTGTTCTGCTGTCTTTAGCTGTGATTGGCCAGAGGCTATACCAGGTGACACCCAGTGGGAGGGGGGAGGGAGCAGTCACGACTCACCAGTCAGTGAGTGCTGTGCTGCTGTGCCTGATCCATGTCATGAATCATGATTCATCCTGAGTCTGCCAGTGAGTGAGACAGTTGTACACTGTGTAGACTCAGTGACTCAGTGGATGGAGCTGATTCATGCAGCAGGAGGTGGAGCCCCTGTGGTACAGGGCTCTCAGCTCAGTGCTCACTGATCCTGCTCAGTGTGATTGTGGGTGGAAAACTCCCTGGAGGCTAGATAGTGGATAATATAATAAATCCAAGGCCACCTAAAATCATCCAATCAGCAAAGTATGCAAGATTAAAAAAAAAACGTTTTTATTTGGTTTAGTTACAGAATGAATGATGTGTTTCATGGCTGTTAAGCTTTCTCTCCTCAGCCAGAAGTAATGTCATATTCTATAACTAGTATGCAATAAGTGGTTATTAATAATATATCAACATAACAGTAAATCTATGTTAATATATTATTATCAGGGCATAAGCAGCTGCCTCCCCCAGATACACTGTACAATCACTGCAGCTGAATAACTCCATGAGTCCAGCACTGATCCTCCAGCCCTGGCAACTCACTGATTCATGTGCAGTCTCTGCAACACATTCCACTACAGATGAGTCATGACTCATGTGCCGAGACACTGACTCCAGACACTTCACTGAACTGTAACTGTAACTTGCACAGCAAGAATCCCCTAATAAAACAAAGTTTTGCTTGCACTGCAGCACTCACCTAACCGAATCACCAAGAGACTTAAAATGGCTTCACCTTCCCTATATATATCAAGCCCTCCCCTTAAAGAAGGCTGTACTTTCCTTACAGCTAGGTCCACCCCTCCCCAGATGTTTAACCCTTTCCTCTCCTATGCAGTCAATACTCTCTTCTTATAAACCACAACTGCATATTTGGAATAAAACCATCAAAAGTGGATAGAACGGTGGGACAATTATAAGTGGAAACCCCACTAGGACTGAGATATAATATAATTCTCCACTAGAGACACTAGATAAATAAGCTACTTGTATATGCTGCTAAGCCTGATAGGCTCATTTGGTAAAGACCATCCAAAGTTTAGTATTTCAGACTAAAAATAATATGCAATATATGTAATGTACTTTTATGATACTGGGCGGTATATGTATTTTATTGTGTGTTTTTATTTATTTTTCTCATAAAAGTGATCAAAGTGAGAAGCGCAGTCTCATATTTTTTGTATTGTTTGTTGTTGGAGGTATTGGGACTGAATCCTCGGAACAAGCTGCTGACACTTTGATTAATGATAGCACCAGGTGTATGTTCGTAGTAAAAATTACCGACACTGCTGGCACTACTGCACTGAGGACACCGCTGGCACCCGTACACTGCTGACACCACCGCACTGAGGACACCGCTGGCACCCCTGCACTACCAACACTGCTGGCACCACAGCATTGAGGACACCGTTGGCACCCTGCACTGCCGGCACCACCGCACTGAGGACACCACTGACACCCCTGCACTGCCGACACTACCGCTCAAAGGACACCACTGGCACCCCTGCATTGCTGACACTGCTGGCACCACCACACTGAAGACACCGCTGGCGACCCTGCACTGAGGACCCTACCCCTTTCACATCGCACTAAAAACCCGGTATCGAAACGGCATATTGCCGTGTCGAAACGGGTCAGTGTTAGAGATGAGCGGGTTCGGTTTCTCTGAATCCGAACCCGCCAGAACTTCATGTTTTTTTTCACGGGTCCGAGCGACTCGGATCTTCCCGCCTTGCTCGGTTAACCCGAGCGCGCCCGAACGTCATCATGACGCTGTCGGATTCTCGCGAGGCTCGGATTCTATCGCGAGACTCGGATTCTATATAAGGAGCCGCGCGTCGCCGCCATTTTCACACGTGCATTGAGATTGATAGGGAGAGGACGTGGCTGGCGTCCTCTCCGTTTAGACACTTGATTTACTAATTTTGGGGAGCATTAGGAGTACTCAGTAGTGTACAGTGCAGAGTTTTGCTGATAGTGACCAGTGACCACCACTTTTATTTATAATCCGTTCTCTGCCTGAAAAAAGCGATACACAGCACACAGTGACTCAGTCACATACATACCATATCTGTGTGCACTGCTCAGGCTCAGGCCAGTGTGCTGCATCATCTATATATATTATATATCTGTCTGACTGCTCAGCTCACACAGCTTATAATTGTGGGGGAGACTGGGGAGCACTACTGCAGTGCCAGTTATAGGTTATAGCAGGAGCCAGGAGTACATAATATTATATTAAAATTAAACAGTGCACACTTTTGCTGCAGGAGTGCCACTGCCAGTGTGACTAGTGACCAGTGACCTGACCACCAGTATATAATATTAGTAGTATACTATCTCTTTATCAACCAGTCTATATTAGCAGCAGACACAGTACAGTGCGGTAGTTCACGGCTGTGGCTACCTCTGTGTCGGCACTCGGCAGCCCGTCCATAATTGTATATACCAGTGACCTAACCGTGGTTTTTTTTTCTTTCTTTATACATACATACTAGTTACGAGTATACTATCTCTTTATCAACCAGTCTATATATTAGCAGCAGACACAGTACAGTGCGGTAGTTCACGGCTGTGGCTACCTCTGTGTCGGCACTCGGCAGCCCGTCCATAATTGTATATACCACCTAACCGTGGTTTTTTTTTCTTTCTTTATACATACATACTAGTTACGAGTATACTATCTCTTTATCAACCAGTCTATATATTAGCAGCAGACACAGTACAGTGCGGTAGTTCACGGCTGTGGCTACCTCTGTGTCGGCACTCGGCAGCCCGTCCATAATTGTATATACCAGTGACCTAACCGTGGTTTTTTTTTCTTTCTTTATACATACATACTAGTTACGAGTATACTATCTCTTTATCAACCAGTCTATATATTAGCAGCAGACACAGTACAGTGCGGTAGTTCACGGCTGTGGCTACCTCTGTGTCGGCATTCGGCAGCCCGTCCATAATTGTATATACCAGTGACCTAACCGTGGTTTTTTTTTCTTTCTTTATACATACATACTAGTTACGAGTATACTATCTCTTTATCAACCAGTCTATATATTAGCAGCAGACACAGTACAGTGCGGTAGTTCACGGCTGTGGCTACCTCTGTGTCGGCACTCGGCAGCCCGTCCATAATTGTATATACCAGTGACCTAACCGTGGTTTTTTTTTCTTTCTTTATACATACATACTAGTTACGAGTATACTATCTCTTTATCAACCAGTCTATATATTAGCAGCAGACACAGTACAGTGCGGTAGTTCACGGCTGTGGCTACCTCTGTGTCGGCACTCGGCAGCCCGTCCATAATTGTATATACCAGTGACCTAACCGTGGTTTTTTTTTCTTTCTTTATACATACATACTAGTTACGAGTATACTATCTCTTTATCAACCAGTCTATATATTAGCAGCAGACACAGTACAGTGCAGTAGTTCACGGCTGTGGCTACCTCTGTGTCGGCACTCGGCAGCCCGTCCATAATTGTATATACCAGTGACCTAACCGTGGTTTTTTTTTCTTTCTTTATACATACATACTAGTTACGAGTATACTATCTCTTTATCAACCAGTCTATATATTAGCAGCAGACACAGTACAGTGCGGTAGTTCACGGCTGTGGCTACCTCTGTGTCGGCACTCGGCAGCCCGTCCATAATTGTATATACCAGTGACCTAACCGTGGTTTTTTTTTCTTTCTTTATACATACATACTAGTTACGAGTATACTATCTCTTTATCAACCAGTCTATATATTAGCAGCAGACACAGTACAGTGCGGTAGTTCACGGCTGTGGCTACCTCTGTGTCGGCACTCGGCAGCCCGTCCATAATTGTATATACCACCTAACCGTGGTTTTTTTTTCTTTCTTTATACATACATACTAGTTACGAGTATACTATCTCTTTATCAACCAGTCTATATATTAGCAGCAGACACAGTACAGTGCGGTAGTTCACGGCTGTGGCTACCTCTGTGTCGGCACTCGGCAGCCCGTCCATAATTGTATATACCACCTAACCGTGTTTTTTTTTTCTTTCTTTATACATACATACTAGTTACGAGTATACTATCTCTTTATCAACCAGTCTATATATTAGCAGCAGACACAGTACAGTGCGGTAGTTCACGGCTGTGGCTACCTCTGTGTCGGCACTCGGCAGCCCGTCCATAATTGTATAATAGTATCCAATCCATCCATCTCCATTGTTTACCTGAGGTGCCTTTTAGTTGTGCCTATTAAAATATGGAGAACAAAAATGTTGAGGTTCCAAAATTAGGGAAAGATCAAGATCCACTTCCACCTCGTGCTGAAGCTGCTGCCACTAGTCATGGCCGAGACGATGAAATGCCAGCAACGCCGTCTGCCAAGGCCGATGCCCAATGGCATAGTACAGAGCATGTCAAAACCAAAACACCAAATATCAGTAAAAAAAGGACTCCAAAACCTAAAATAAAATTGTCGGAGGAGAAGCGTAAACTTGCCAATATGCCATTTACCACACGGAGTGGCAAGGAACGGCTGAGGCCCTGGCCTATGTTCATGGCTAGTGGTTCAGCTTCACATGAGGATGGAAGCACTCAGCCTCTCGCTAGAAAACTGAAAAGACTCAAGCTGGCAAAAGCACCGCAAAGAACTGTGCGTTCTTTGAAATCCCAAATCCACAAGGAGAGTCCAATTGTGTCGGTTGCGATGCCTGACCTTCCCAACACTGGACGTGAAGAGCATGCGCCTTCCACCATTTGCACGCCCCCTGCAAGTGCTGGAAGGAGCACCCGCAGTCCAGTTCCTGATAGTCAGATTGAAGATGTCAGTGTTGAAGTACACCAGGATGAGGAGGATATGGGTGTTGCTGGCGCTGGGGAGGAAATTGACCAGGAGGATTCTGATGGTGAGGTGGTTTGTTTAAGTCAGGCACCCGGGGAGACACCTGTTGTCCGTGGGAGGAATATGGCCGTTGACATGCCAGGTGAAAATACCAAAAAAATCAGCTCTTCGGTGTGGAGGTATTTCACCAGAAATGCGGACAACAGGTGTCAAGCCGTGTGTTCCCTTTGTCAAGCTGTAATAAGTAGGGGTAAGGACGTTAACCACCTCGGAACATCCTCCCTTATACGTCACCTGCAGCGCATTCATAATAAGTCAGTGACAAGTTCAAAAACTTTGGGTGACAGCGGAAGCAGTCCACTGACCAGTAAATCCCTTCCTCTTGTAACCAAGCTCACGCAAACCACCCTACCAACTCCCTCAGTGTCAATTTCCTCCTTCCCCAGGAATGCCAATAGTCCTGCAGGCCATGTCACTGGCAAGTCTGACGAGTCCTCTCCTGCCTGGGATTCCTCCGATGCATCCTTGCGTGTAACGCCTACTGCTGCTGGCGCTGCTGTTGTTGCCGCTGGGAGTCGATGGTCATCCCAGAGGGGAAGTCGTAAGCCCACTTGTACTACTTCCAGTAAGCAATTGACTGTTCAACAGTCCTTTGCGAGGAAGATGAAATATCACAGCAGTCATCCTACTGCAAAGCGGATAACTGAGGCCTTGGCATCCTGGGTGGTGAGAAACGTGGTTCCGGTATCCATCATTACTGCAGAGCCAACTAGAGACTTGTTGGAGGTACTGTGTCCCCGGTACCAAATACCATCTAGGTTCCATTTCTCTAGGCAGGCGATACCGAAAATGTACACAGACCTCAGAAAAAGAGTCACCAGTGTCCTAAAAAATGCAGCTGTACCCAATGTCCACTTAACCACGGACATGTGGACAAGTGGAGCAGGGCAGGGTCAGGACTATATGACTGTGACAGCCCACTGGGTAGATGTATGGACTCCCGCCGCAAGAACAGCAGCGGCGGCACCAGTAGCAGCATCTCGCAAACGCCAACTCTTTCCTAGGCAGGCTACGCTTTGTATCACCGCTTTCCAGAATACGCACACAGCTGAAAACCTCTTACGGCAACTGAGGAAGATCATCGCGGAATGGCTTACCCCAATTGGACTCTCCTGTGGATTTGTGGCATCGGACAACGCCAGCAATATTGTGTGTGCATTAAATATGGGCAAATTCCAGCACGTCCCATGTTTTGCACATACCTTGAATTTGGTGGTGCAGAATTTTTTAAAAAACGACAGGGGCGTGCAAGAGATGCTGTCGGTGGCCAGAAAAATTGCGGGACACTTTCGGCGTACAGGCACCACGTACAGAAGACTGGAGCACCACCAAAAACTACTGAACCTGCCCTGACATCATCTGAAGCAAGAAGTGGTAACGAGGTGGAATTCAACCCTCTATATGCTTCAGAGGTTGGAGGAGCAGCAAAAGGCCATTCAAGCCTATACAATTGAGCACGATATAGGAGATGGAATGCACCTGTCTCAAGTGCAGTGGAGAATGATTTCAACGTTGTGCAAGGTTCTGATGCCCTTTGAACTTGCCACACGTGAAGTCAGTTCAGACACTGCCAGCCTGAGTCAGGTCATTCCCCTCATCAGGCTTTTGCAGAAGAAGCTGGAGGCATTGAAGAAGGAGCTAAAAGGGAGCGATTCCGCTAGGCATGTGGGACTTGTGGATGCAGCCCTTAATTCGCTTAACAAGGATTCACGGGTGGTCAATCTGTTGAAATCAGAGCACTACATTTTGGCCACCGTGCTCGATCCTAGATTTAAAGCCTACCTTGGATCTCTCTTTCCGGCAGACACAGGTCTGCTGGGGTTGAAAGACCTGCTGGTGACAAAATTGTCAAGTCAAGCGGAACGCGACCTGTCAACATCTCCTCCTTCACATTCTCCCGCAACTGGGGGTGCGAGGAAAAGGCTCAGAATTCCGAGCCCACCCGCTGGCGGTGATGCAGGGCAGTCTGGAGCGACTGCTGATGCTGACATCTGGTCCGGACTGAAGGACCTGACAACGATTACGGACATGTCGTCTACTGTCACTGCATATGATTCTCTCAACATTGATAGAATGGTGGAGGATTATATGAGTGACCGCATCCAAGTAGGCACGTCACACAGTCCGTACTTATACTGGCAGGAAAAAGAGGCAATTTGGAGGCCCTTGCACAAACTGGCTTTATTCTACCTAAGTTGCCCTCCCACAAGTGTGTACTCCGAAAGAGTGTTTAGTGCCGCCGCTCACCTTGTCAGCAATCGGCGTACGAGGTTACATCCAGAAAATGTGGAGAAGATGATGTTCATTAAAATGAATTATAATCAATTCCTCCGCGGAGACATTGACCAGCAGCAATTGCCTCCACAAAGTACACAGGGAGCTGAGATGGTGGATTCCAGTGGGGACGAATTGATAATCTGTGAGGAGGGGGATGTACACGGTGATATATCGGAGGGTGAAGATGAGGTGGACATCTTGCCTCTGTAGAGCCAGTTTGTGCAAGGAGAGATTAATTGCTTCTTTTTTGGGGGGGGTCCAAACCAACCCGTCATATCAGTCACAGTCGTGTGGCAGACCCTGTCACTGAAATGATGGGTTGGTTAAAGTGTGCATGTCCTGTTTTGTTTATACAACATAAGGGTGGGTGGGAGGGCCCAAGGACAATTCCATCTTGCACCTCTTTTTTCTTTTCTTTTTCTTTGCATCATGTGCTGATTGGGGAGGGTTTTTTGGAAGGGACATCCTGCGTGACACTGCAGTGCCACTCCTAGATGGGCCCGGTGTTTGTGTCGGCCACTAGGGTCGCTAATCTTACTCACACAGCTACCTCATTGCGCCTCTTTTTTTCTTTGCGTCATGTGCTGTTTGGGGAGGGTTTTTTGGAAGGGACATCCTGCGTGACACTGCAGTGCCACTCCTAGATGTGCCCGGTGTTTGTGTCGGCCACTAGGGTCGCTAATCTTACTCACACAGCTACCTCATTGCGCCTCTTTTTTTCTTTGCGTCATGTGCTGTTTGGGGAGGGTTTTTTGGAAGGGACATCCTGCGTGACACTGCAGTGCCACTCCTAGATGGGCCCGGTGTTTGTGTCGGCCACTAGGGTCGCTAATCTTACTCACACAGCTACCTCATTGCGCCTCTTTTTTTCTTTGCGTCATGTGCTGTTTGGGGAGGGTTATTTGGAAGGGACATCCTGCGTGACACTGCAGTGCCACTCCTAGATGGGCCCGGTGTTTGTGTCGGCCACTAGGGTCGCTAATCTTACTCACACAGTCAGCTACCTCATTGCGCCTCTTTTTTTCTTTGCGTCATGTGCTGTTTGGGGAGGGTTTTTTGGAAGGGCCATCCTGCGTGACACTGCAGTGCCACTCCTAGATGGGCCCGGTGTTTGTGTCGGCCACTAGGGTCGCTAATCTTACTCACACAGCTACCTCATTGCGCCTCTTTTTTTCTTTGCGTCATGTGCTGTTTGGGGAGGGTTTTTTGGAAGGGACATCCTGCGTGACACTGCAGTGCCACTCCTAGATGGGCCCGGTGTTTGTGTCGGCCACTAGGGTCGCTAATCTTACTCACACAGCTACCTCATTGCGCCTCTTTTTTTCTTTGCGTCATGTGCTGTTTGGGGAGGGTTTTTTGGAAGGGACATCCTGCGTGACACTGCAGTGCCACTCCTAGATGGGCCCGGTGTTTGTGTCGGCCACTAGGGTCGCTAATCTTACTCACACAGTCAGCTACCTCATTGCGCCTCTTTTTTTCTTTGCGTCATGTGCTGTTTGGGGAGGGTTTTTTGGAAGGGCCATCCTGCGTGACACTGCAGTGCCACTCCTAGATGGGCCCGGTGTTTGTGTCGGCCACTAGGGTCGCTAATCTTACTCACACAGCTACCTCATTGCGCCTCTTTTTTTCTTTGCGTCATGTGCTGTTTGGGGAGGGTTTTTTGGAAGGGACATCCTGCGTGACACTGCAGTGCCACTCCTAGATGGGCCCGGTGTTTGTGTCGGCCACTAGGGTCGCTAATCTTACTCACACAGCTACCTCATTGCGCCTCTTTTTTTCTTTGCGTCATGTGCTGTTTGGGGAGGGTTTTTTGGAAGGGACATCCTGCGTGACACTGCAGTGCCACTCCTAGATGGGCCCGGTGTTTGTGTCGGCCACTAGGGTCGCTTATCTTACTCACACAGCGACCTCGGTGCAAATTTTAGGACTAAAAATAATATTGTGAGGTGTGAGGTATGCAGAATAGACTGAAAATGAGTGTAAATTATGGTTTTTGAGGTTAATAATACTTTGGGATCAAAATGACCCCCAAATTCTATGATTTAAGCTGTTTTTTAGTGTTTTTGGAAAAAAACACCCGAATCCAAAACACACCCGAATCCGACAAAAATAATTCGGTGAGGTTTTGCCAAAACGCGTTCGAACCCAAAACACGGCCGCGGAACCGAACCCAAAACCAAAACCCAAAACCCGAAAAATTTCAGGCGCTCATCTCTAGTCAGTGTGCGATGTGAAAGCTCCTTTTCAGAATTAGCGGGTCACCTGACCCGGTAATTCAACCCGGTAAAAAAGAAGGGTTATTACCGGGTTGATTACCGGGTCAGGCGCAGTGTGAATGGGAGCCGTTCCGATGCGACACGGCTCCCATTCACAGCATAGGGAGAGGCGGCGCAGGAGATGAGCTCATCTCCCAGCGCTGCCTCCACCCCCGCCCCTGCTGCGCCCTCCGCTGCTATGGCAACCGACCCGGTATATTGCCGGGTCGGAAAGCCAGCAACGGAGCGCAAATGCCGGATCCCACCCGGTAAGTACACGTTTCTCTTACCGGGTAGGATCCGGCATTTGCGATCTGAATGCAGCATAAGTGTACTATTGGTGTATGTAACCTGCACTGTAACCCATGCTGTATCTGACCCACACTGTATATGGCCCACATTGTATTTGACCTGCACTGTATCTGACCTACACTGCATCTGACCCACATTATATTTGACCTGCACTGTATGCAAACCACACTGTATTTGACCTATGCTGTATCCAACCCACACTGTATCCAACCCATACTGTATCAGATCTGCGCTGTATCCAATCCACACTGTGTCCAACCTGTGGTGTATCCAATTAACATTGTATTTGATCCGCACCTTAACTTGCACTTTATCTGGCCCATGCTGTATTTGACGCACAATATATACAATTCAAAGTGTATGCGACTCATACTGTATCTGACCTGCACTGTACAGATGGAGCCACACTAATCGTGGCTCCATCTGTGACTGAGTTTGCCTGGCGAAGTGAACTGCTGGGCACAAATGGGATGTGCACGCACCCCAGTCAAAGTGAATGGGAGCATCTCTGTGCACTCCCTGGCATGCCTGGGCGCAGGCGTGCTCAGGCACGCCGGGCGCCCCTGCCTGTGATGTACAATAGCTGCGCTTGATGACCGTGGCTCCATCTGTATCGCGCACTGTATCTGTTGTGCACTGTATCTGACCTTGCACTGTAGCCAACCCTTACTGTATGCTACATACACTGTATCCAACACACACTCTGACCTGAACTGTATCTGACTCAAACTGTATCCTGCACTGTGGGGGTAATTCAGAGTTGATCACAGGTGCAGGTGTGGTAGATATAACATTTGCAGAGAGCGTTAGATTTGGGTGGCTTATTTTGTTCCTGTGCAGGTAAATACTGGCTGTTTTATTTTTACACTGCAATGTAGATTTCAGTTTGAACAGACCTCACCCAAATCTAACTCTCTCTGCACATGTTATATCTGCCCCCAGCCCCCCCCCCCCCCATTGCACATGGGGGGTAATTCTGAGTTGATCGCAGCAGGAATTTTGTTAGCAAGTGGGCAAAACCATGTGCACTGCATGAGAGGCAGATATAACATGTGCAGAGAGAGTTAGATTTGGGTGGGTTATTTTGTTTCTGTGCAAGGTAAATACTGGCTGCTTTATTTTTACGATGCAATTTAGATTGCAGATTGAACACACCCCACCCAAATCTAACTCTCTCTGCACATGTTATATCTGCCTCCCCTGCAGTGCACATGGTTTTGCCCAATTGCTAACAAAATTCCTGCTGCGATCAACTCAGAATTACCCCCATGGTTTTGCCCAACTGCTAACAAATTTGCTGCTGCGATCACCTCTGAATTAGCCCCGGTATTTGACCTGCACTGTATCTTGCACTTTATCCGACCTTGCGCTGTAGCCAACACGCACTATATCTAACCCGCACTCCAACCTGCACTGTGGGGGTCATTCGGATCTTATTGTATGATCAGTTACTCAGACATGTGGGGGGACACCCAGCACAGGGCTAGTCCACCCCGCATGTATGGCCCTACCTTCCCCCCTGCACAGGTGTGAAAACATTGCACGGTGGCAATGCTTTTGCATCCGTTGAGTAGCTCTCTGTCTGCTCAGCCTAGCTGCACTGGCAGGTGGCTACCCGCCGTGTCCAGGGTCGCAGCGGCTGCGTCTGATGTCATGCAGCTGTTGTTGCCCGCCCATGCAATGGTGCAGACACACCTGAATTGTCCAGACCACACCCCACCAATGGCATTCTAACACCTTTGGCATGTCCCCTCCCACCCAGTCACCACCTCTGCCTGTCAATTAGGCAGAGGTGATCCCAGCACTCACATCTCACTGGGCTTCATGGGGTGTGCGAGCGCACTCCTTAAAGGGCTTCAGACTGCGCTCGCTGCCGATGCAGCGATCCAGTCTGAATGACCCCCTGTGTGCAATCTGCACTATATACAACCCACAATGTATACCACCTACACTGTATCCGAGCTGCCTTGTAGCCACCTGCACTGTATCTGACCCACTCTGTAACCTGCATTGTATCCGACCCGGTTTGTATCCAACATGCACTGTAACCCGCACTATGTCTGACCCGCACTGTATCTGACCAGTTCTGTAACCTGGTCAGTATTTAAAAAACCACTTAACTGGCATGGTCAGATTTCATGCAACTGCGCTGTCCAACCCTGTCCCCACATTTTTGATGAGGTGATCCGTTTTGCAGATGTGCATAATATACTGTTTAAATATTTTAAAAAAATACTTTTTCAATTTTATTAAATAAAATACATTTTAAAAAACAATGTTGTTAACGCTTTTGAAGGGAAAAATTGTCAGTTAAGTGGTTTAACTGTGCGTCCCAAAGTATTCCGCACTGTACTACGCAGGTACAGAATGCTGTTTTTTTGTGATTGGGGAGAATTTGGGGAGCTGCTCGACAAAATGGCTGATTGATCGGGACAGAGTGCCAGTCATCAGTGACCCAGGGCCCTAGAATAGGCATGTTCTGGGGGCACATGCACTTGTGTAGGGGGCATCAATGTCTGGTGTTGCTATTTTACACATGGTTTCATTTTTTTTTCTTGCTGTTTGGTAACTACTTTAGAGCAATTATATTGTACATACAAGTCTCTGGAATTTTCTGTGTTGGATTGTTTTCTATTGATAGTACTTGAGAGTTGGTTTGATTGGTTATTGCTAATACAGTACTAGTTTGTAAAACATTTTTAACAGAAATAACTGCCGTGTGTTTGTGCCGCTGCTCTGTTTCTTAGTTTAGCCAGCCAGGCTTTGGCCTATGCTGGTGAACAATATTTTGAGGTGGGAGGTAGACAAAATTGACTGGAAATGAGTGGAAATGAATGTTATTGAGGTTAATAATACTGTAGGAACAAAAATACCCCCAAATTCTGTTTTTTTTTAGCTGTTTTGAGGATTTTTTAAAAAAAAATCCAGATCCAAAACCAAAACCCGAATGGGTGGTTTTGGCAAAACCAATTTAGATCCAAAACACGAAAGGAGATCCAGATCCAAAACCAAAACACAAAACCCGAAAAGTGTCCGGTGCACATCTCTACTTCAAATGTAATGCCCCCTCTCTCAAAGTAATAATGGTAGAGTGCTGTTTATTCGATTCAGTCTTAATATAATGGCACTACTGTGCCCTTCTATTACAGATAAACAACTTCAAATACTGCTCAACTGTTCAATGTAAAGCCCAGTACCCACGGGCCGACGCTGGAGAGATGTGTGCTGAGCGAACCGCTCAGCACACATCTCTCCTGCCGCTAAGCACAGCGCGATCTGTGCTGAGCGTGCGGGGGGAGACAGGGGGGCCGCTCATTTCACCCAGCGGGTGAAGTGAGCGACCTGCTAGATTGGCCTGCATGCAGGCCAATCTAGCAGCAGCGATAGCGATGTGCGGGGACGCGCATCGCTATCGCCGAGGGGGCTACACACGGAGCGATCATGCCGATATTCTAAGCAATCTAGTCAGATTGCTTAGAATATCGCTCCGTGAGTACCCCCCTTTATAGTACTCATCCTTTATTATCTCCATATTTTATCCACAATGTTTTCTCTCCCAGAAAATTAAGAGAGCTAATTTATCAATAAATATTTCCGTTGTATGTTTGTTACAGGAAGAACCTATTTTTGGAAGTGAAATACATGATACATGTGATCTTCAAACATAGAACATTTTTTTCTATTTCTGTATATGGATTGAACCTACTGTATATACTGTAGTTTGACTTTAGCATTACAACAGTTCTAGGAATCATGAAAACAGTATGCCATTTGCCCTGACCCTGAACCTTTTATGTATTTGCTATCCCTTTTACCTGCACATTTACCATCCATTACCTGTAGTCTTTGATTCAATTTCCTAAAGGATAGACAGCTTTTTATTTTCTTATTAAATTCTGCTTACCTCCTGTTGTTGGATTGGAAACAAGATAAAGAATTATGGAGTCACTTTTCAATTGACAAACTCATGTGAACTCTGTAACAACCTAAAGGTAACAATAAATCCAGCTGCTCAAATTGCATTCAACATTTTATTATTTCCCTATATTTGAGAGTAATTGTTAAGAAAACGCTCACAGCATACAGTAATTTATTTTTCTTCTTAGATGGTTCAAAATGCACAAAATAGATTTTATTGTCTATCATACTAGGTACTGCAGCTGTCAATACATTGGTATATGCAGCAAAATTTCTAAATTTTAACAAATGTTTTCCACTTTTTTGGGCATATTATTACAGCGTAAAGAAAAAGTTAACTCTTACATTTTATATACAGAAGATTACTAGCAGGTTAGAATTTAAATTGTTGATTTGTTTTGTAAATATAAGATGTGTACTCCTTAGTGATATCTATATTTAAACAGAAAAGGTGAACAGAACTGGTCAAGCATAATAAAGCACAGTGGGCCCCAGACTCACACGGGCTCATCTTATACCGAGGTGGATGCCTCATCTGCAGGATGCTAATTTATCTCAGCACACATCGTCAGGGGACCTTTATTCTTGTGGGTTATTTTACAGTAACATAAAAGTACTACTGTTTGATCTTCTTGACAATTTAAATCGGTCTAGGTGGCACTGGAAGTATAGAGACATCTCTTAAGCTAGCCATACATCAGACCAACTATTCTCCAACACTCCAAACTTCCAACCATCCAACTTGTCTGTTCAACTAAAACAGTGCCCCATACATCTCACCAACTTTTTACCAGTGCTCCACACATCTAACCAACTTTTCATCAGACCAACCAACCTTCCAACTTCTGTCCAACTTGTGATGTCACCGAAGTAGGCGGACAGTGCCTTCCTACAGTTCTTCAGTTTTGTTTTGTTTTTTTCATTTCAAAACATGCAGAATTGTCTTTTTTTCAGTGAAACTGGGCTTTTCTTTCACCACCATTAGATTTACTTATTTTTATACTGAACTATGGATACCAGCATGGTTGGGCTGCCAAGGCAAATTATACATATATATATATATATATATATATACCAGATGTAGATATACGGCACTCCCAATGTAGTAAAATGTACAGCTTGCCTGGTGCCCTCCTGAGCTTGGTGCTGCGCCTGGTGCTGGTGCAAAAAATATGGGGGACAAAAAGAGTAGGGGTCCCCGTATTTTTTACACCAGCATCGGGCTCCACTAGCTGGACAGATAATGCCACAGCCGGGGGTCACTTTTATACAGTGCCCTGCGGCCGTGGCATTAAATATCCAACTAGTCACCCCTGGCCGGGGTACCCTGGGGGAGTGGGGACCCCTTCAATCAAGGGGTCCCCCCCCCAGCCACCCAAGGGCCAGGGGTGAAGCCCGAGGCTGTCCCCCCCATCCAAAGGCTGCGGATGGGGGGCTGATAGCCTTGAGAAAATTGAAAGAATATTGGTTTTTTTCCAGTAGTACTACAAGTCCCAGCAAGCCTCCCCCGCAAGCTGGTACTTGGAGAACCACAAGTACCAGCATGCGGGAGAAAAACAGGCCCGCTGGTACCTGTAGTTCTAATGGAAAAAAAATACCCAAATAAAAACAGGAGACACACACCGTGACAGTAAAAATTTATTTCACACATGTCGACACACACATACTTACCTATGTTGACACGAAGCAGTCGGTCCTCTTCTCCAAGTAGAATCCACGGGTACCTGAAAATAAAAGATAATTATACTCACCTGATCCAGGGTCCAGATTATAATCCACGTATTTGGCAAAACAACAAACCGAACACCCGGACCAAACGGACTGAAAGGGGTCCCATGTTTACACATGGGACCCCTTTCCACGAATGCAGAGACACCCTGGCGGGCGGGCGGGGGGGGGGGGGAGGGGCTGAATTACCGGTGCGGGCTGGAGCTGGCCCTGGTGGTGGTGAGCGGGAAGGGGTGCTGCGATCTTGGGGGGCAGTGACTGCAGGAGGGGAGCAGAGGTCCCGCGATTGCGGGTGATATGCGGGGGTGCCACGATTGCGGGTGATATGCGGGGGGTGCCGCGATCGCGGGTAAGCTGCGGGGGGTGACGCCGATTGCGGGTAAGCTGCGGGGGGTGCCGCGATCGCGGGTGGGGTGCGGGGGGTGCCGCGATCGCGGGTGGGGTGCGGGGGTGCCGCAACCGCAGGTGGGGTGCCAGTGATCGGGGGTGGCGTGCGGGGGTGCAGCAATCATGGGTGGGGTGCGGGGGGCGCCACAATCATGGGGTATCGCGGGAAGGGTGCCACTGCTGGGTGTCCTCCACTACCACTGCCTGTGGTCTGTTGTGACAGGGGCAGCCCGGCAGCAGCGATGTACTGCCGTAGCTGCCCCTGGTCCTCCTCCCGCTCCGCCGCCGCTGCTGAGGGTCCCGTTGTGACAGGGGCAGCCCGGCAGCAGTGATGTACTGCCGTAGCTGCCCCTGGTCCTCCTCCCGCTCCGCCGCCGCTGCTGAGGGTCCCGTTGTGACAGGGGCAGCCCGGCAGCAGCGATGTACTGCCGCAGCTGCCCCTGAACCTCCGCCCGGCTCATGGTCCACAGTGCTGCCCCGCAGGCAGTGATGGTGACAGAAGTAGGTGGACACTGCTGGCCAGTGTCCGCCTACTTATCGTTCAGTTCTCCCTACACCTGAACGATTAGTTGGGAAAATCAAACAAGTTTGATTTTCCCAACTAGTTGGACAGACCGTTTCTGGCCGTTTTCTAGGGTGTGGGAGCAAACGGCTGATCATCGTTTGCTCCCACACACTGCCAGATTATCGTTCCAACCAGCCAACTAGTTGGCTGGTTGGAACGATATCTTCCTGATATCTTCTAATGGCTAGCATTAGATGGACAATGCTTTTGTTCACTGTGTACACAGTTCATAAGAACCTTATTTACCTGCAGATTTCACAGTTTATTTATACCTATTAGGCCAGTTTGTCACTCTACACTTCTTTAATTTGGTAATGACTATCAATCTGGGAAGCAGTTAGTTTTGCCGGAATCCCGACATCCAAAGGAATCCCGGCGGCCGAAATCCCTGCCGGGGGCCTTGAATGCCCACTTGGGGAGGGGGTCCATGCCGCCCTCTGAGGGGGAGTAAATTAGTGGATATTTTCCTGCCACTCATCACTCCTCCTGGGAAAATTAATATTTCCTCCAATCTAAGACCAAGATTTAGTTGGGTTCATTCTCTTCATTTTTAAGGTTATGCTAGAGTCAATAGAATATAAGAGCTCATAGCCAACAATTAACGGTGGATTCTAGGGGATAATTCAGACCTGATCGCTGTTCAATGCGCACGCAAGCAGCGTTCGCAAGTGTGCAAACGCAATGCTAAACTGCGATCAGACAGAAAACAACGCCTACCATGCATGAGTGCAAAAAAATGTGCAGCAGTGCACAAAAGAGGTATTTACTATTTTGCTTCGCATGGGAGCGATGCGTTCACAAGGTTGCTATTTCCATCGCTTACAACATGGAGCTTGTCGTACATGTGCGTTGCATTCACTAGCTTGCAAATAATCACACGTTTTTGTTTGTTTGTTTTTTTAACAATTACCTTAAGGAATTGTAATATGATTGAACAATTAAGTGATCAAAAACTGGAAAATTAAGAGTTTGATAAACCTAATTGCTCAATAACATTCTGCAATTAAAGCAAGAAACATATCAGTTTAATATCTTTGTTGTCGTATTTGCACAATACTCAGAATTTTTTGACATTTCAATTTTTTTTAAGTGGTTCAATATGTCATTTATTATGATATTGAAAAAACAGTGACTGTATGACATACATTATATACACATTATTTTCTGTTGCATATATGCTTCATCTTTTTGAAAGTGTTTAAAAGGGGAGTGATAAAGTTGCAAACAATCTGCTCCTACCTGCCATGTCACAGGCTGTGTATTTAAAATGGCATTTAGGAGTTATTTTGTTGGTACTTTATCACTCTCCATTTTAACACTTGAAAAGTGATGCTACATCTCTACATATATGATATTGCCCCTTTAAAAAACACAACACACAACATTTTTGGTATAAATTGTTAATGAAAAATTAACCTAAAATATATATATATTTTTAAAAACAATAAAATCAACCAAAAATATTTTGTAAAATAATAAATTGTTCAAGGACACCCAGCGCATGTTCCTCCATATGGATCTCCAACCTCGGCATGTGTAAATAATGTTTTAACAATTATTATAATTAATTTCAGACATTATGGAATATAGAAGCAATGTACCAAACACACTTTAATAGCTCACTGTCTAGGTCAGGGATGTTGAATCTTTGGCCCTTCAACTGTTGTTGAACGACATATACCAGCATGCCCTGCAACAGTTTTAGCATGGCCAAATAGTAAAGTTGTTGCAAGACATGCTGGGATGTGTAGTTCCACATCAGCTGGAGGGCCAAAGGTTCCCCATCCCTGGTCTTGCTCCTGGGTCAGCAAACTGCGGCCCTTCAGCCGTAGTTGAATGACACATACCAGCATGCCCTGCAACAGTTTTAGCATGACCAAATGGAAAAACTGTTGCAGAACATGCTGGGATGTGTAGTTCCACAGCAGCTGGAGAGCCGCAGGTTGAAGACACATGTTGTAGTATATTTTTAAAAGAATGGAAAAAAAAATTCTATTAATTAAAACTAAAAAAAAAAAGTACTCTCCTCAATAGCCCCATACTCATCCTCCTCTTCCTCACCGTGGGATCATGGCTGCATTTCCACATTGCTAACTCCAAACTCAGCATCTGAAAAAGATGTTAACCAATTTTACATGAAATATTTCAGTCATTATGCAATATAGAAGAAATGTACAAAGCACACTTCAACAGCTCACTGTCTAGGTCAGGCATGGTAAACCTTTGGCTATCCAGCTGCCGTGGAATTATACAGCTCAGCATACCCTGCAAAAGTTCAAACATTCCCAAACTGCACAACTGTTGCAGGGCTGTGTAGTTCCACAACAGCTGGATATCTGCAGGTTGAAGACACATTTATATTTAAAAAAAACTTAAGTAAAACACAAAAAACTTACAATCCTCCATAGCTTCATACTCATCCTCCTCTTCTTCACCACCGGGGGATGTTGTTTGGATTGGGGAACGAGCTTGACTAAGGGTTGGATGGGGGAAGGGGCTTGAATGGGGGCGGGAGGTTGAGGGGGAGGTTGAATGGGGGCTGGAGGTTGAGGGGGAGAGGAAGGTTGAGGGGGGAGGGAGGTTGTGGGTGGCGGCCACTTCTCCTTTCTGCTCTTCCTAAGAAGTTTTTGTTTTTTTGAAAATATATGTTTTAAATACACATTCCCTACTCAATAACCAACATGAAAACATCTGTATTTTGTGTTTTTTTTTAACAAAAAAAAACATTATACTAAAATTGAACACAAAATTATTACTGGTATGCAAAATTAAACATGTTAGTATGTCTGATCTACTGTGCACATTAGTCAACATACAACCCACACACATACTCTATACATCCATACAAACATCTTTGTATACTTACATACATTTTCAAGATCTACAGGCTAAGCAACATACACACACTTATGGATGCATGTATGACAAAACTGAAAACACACTCATGCGCACACAAATGCTACAGTATGCATTACTTATGGTCTCAAATTAGCTGACATATCTCCACCAGCAACCGTGGCTGTCTGCAGAGAAGTTCGGACCACCATCTTCCCAACTGGACGATGGCCCGCCATGTGCGGAGCATCCCCCACAGATTTCTGCGGACCTCGGCAAAAAGCTAATGGGCATTTTGACACTTAAGGGCCCATGCTGCCTACGTGGCAGTCCATTACTGAGGTGAGGACAGGGCCGGTGTAAGGTTTCTCGACGCCCTAGGCAAAACTTCAGCCTGCTGCGCCCCCCCCAAAGGGGTGGGATGTAGGGGGAGGTGTTGTGACCAGCAGTCACATAACTACATCCCGTGCCTGCTGTTTATCCAATACCTTGTGTGTATATATATTTCCGATGTCTCATTCAGAGCAGACACGGCACTCCAGGTCTTTCATATAAGCAGATTTAATAGCCACAACAGCAAAGCATGTATACATATCCAGGGTTGCAAGTTCAGGAGTGTATTTCATGTGAAGCATAAAGTAGTAGTAACATCAGCACAACCATAATCACAATGCAGCATTTCAGGCCACAGCGGGACCCTTCATCAAGCTTTACAAGTGCTCAGATAAGACAAACATGAACATAACACACAACATTAATCTTATTACATAAATAGACCCAACAAAAAAACATATATATTAAACATCCATGTTTAATATATGTTTTTTCGTGGGGTCTATTATCTCAGTGTTTTTATGTTTTATCACAGTGTCTCCCTGTATGGTCGCCAGCCTCGGGGCGACGTAGGAGCGTCATGTGCGGCTGGGTTGCTATGGTTACCATTGCTTTTTGATGACAATGCAGGATCAAGCTGTTGGGGGAAGGCTCGGAAAGGAGTAGTGGGCTATAGAGGAAAGGGAATGGCGCCAGCCACAGCGGGGGCGGACAGAGAGGGGACTGTTACTCTAGTGTATATACATAAATATATATTTATATAACCACACACACTCATAATATATGTACATATACACCTACTTACATTATATATATATATATATATATATATATATATACATACATATGTCCATGTCCGTGCGTAACAAAATATAATTATTCACATGTCCAGTCAGCAGCAGTACATACCTTTCACGGAAGCACTGCTGGACGCTGATACCCCTTCCCTGACAGCTGCAGCCTGGGTAGCTCGGTCATAGAGGCCTCCTTCACGGAGCTGAGGCTGAGATGGCTGCTGCAGTTGTAGTACATGTGGTGGGGCGGCGCTTGGTTTCGTGTCACATGTCGGAGTTTGATGTGACATCACGGCGCTGCCCCGCTGGATAGAGAGGTACTGTGCGGCACTGGGAGGGCTGTGAAACCTTCCGCTGCGCCTCTATTACCAAAATGCTCATGTCCGCTTTTTCAACCTCGGGAAAGTGGGTAAGGGGGGGGTTGCCGCTCCAGTGGGTGGGGCCTTAGGCAGCTGCTGTAACAGTGAAGAAAAAATATTCCTGTGTACAGCAGCGCAGCAGATCTTGTGGGCTTATGCATGTGGAGTGAGATCGCGGGAGTCTGTGGTGCGGGGCGGCAATATGTGGATCGTTTCCGTGGAGAGGAGCTAGAAGCACTGTAACAATAGGCGGCAGTGCGCTGCTTATTCTATGTGGATAGAGTAATTGAGCCGCCGCCGATGGGTTATATTCACACTGACAGCGCTGCATGAATACCGCGGTGGCCCATCTGTTATCAGCCGCAAGCGCTGTCAGTGTGAATATAACCCATCGGCAGCGGCTCCATTACTCTATGCACATAGAATAAGCAGCGCACTGCCGCCTATTGTTACAGTGCTTCTACCTACTGTCTTCTCCTCCGCGCCGCGGTAACATTCCACATATTGCAAGGGACAAGAATGGAAGCATTAATCGGCAGCGTGACCGCCCTCTAGTGGCTGCTGCCCATAGGTAGCTGCATAAAGATGCCCTGGGTACTGCCGTATATGTCCAGCCCAATCGCAGGGTAGGGTGGGAGCGGGCAACATGATGTGGGAGCCCAATCATGGGGGTGGGAGGGGGTAACATGCAGGAGCCCAATCGTGGGGGTAGGGGGAGCAGGTAACATCACGCGGGAGCCCAATCCCGTCGGGGAGATCAGGTAACATGCAGGAGCTTAATTGTGGGTGGGGAAGAGTGTGTGACATGGTGCTGAAGCCCAATCGTGGGAAACAAGCGGGAGCCCAATCGTGGGGGTAGGGGGGGAATCAGGTAACAATATGCGGGGGCAGTGGGTAACACGTTGGAGACTAAATGCACCAGGGAGACGAGGAAAAAATGATGCAGGGGGGCGAGGGAGAGGGGGGTAACATGCAGAAGCCCAATCGTGGGGGGAGTGGGAGCGGGTAACATCATGCAGGAGCCCAATCTCCATGTGTGTGTGTGTGGGGGGGGGGGGGGGGTCCACATCAGGATTGCAGGGAGAAGATAGATGTCAGAAGAACAGTCAGTGTTAAGAAATATATGTATTTACTGACATTATATACATTAAGGTAACGCCCACCTGGTACTTTCTTGGCCCTTGCCCCTGGGTGCTCCTGATCAAGGGGTGAGCTGGTAACAAGGTGAAGGAAAGGGGGCGGCAAAATGTGGGAGCCCAAATGCGGGGGGGGGGGGAGAGAGAGAAGAGATGAACCTAGGATCTGGTAATAATATGCAGGAGGGGGGGACTCAGGGAGGCAGCAGCAGGTCGCGTTTGGTGAGTGCCAGTGGTTTTCAGATGCGGGCGGGAGCCAGTCGCGGGACTGCATAGAGTCGAGGCTGAGCGCGGATGGGATGACATGCAGTTGATCGTATGGGGGAGGCGGCGCCGGAGCGGCAACATGACCCGCAGCGGAGCGGACCAGGCCAGCGGCAGCGGGTGACTGCTTCGTCATGTGCCCAAACAGCCCACTGCCCAAATGCAGGGAAGATTGTGGGGGGGGGGGGGGAGGGAGGGGAGTGGAAGCCGGAGACCATCGCAGGCAGCACTGATAACATAGCGCACTGCGGGGACTCAGGAGCACATGCGGCAGCAGCCTGAACATAACATGATTCAACTATGCGGGCTATCGCAGAGGTGGGGGGAGGCGTGCCGCCCCCCTCACCTCTGCGATAGCCCGCATAGTGGAATGTTATGTTCAGGCTGCTGCCGCCTGCCGCATGTGCTCCTGCAGGGTTGAAGAATGAATCAGGCCAGGACTCACACAGACCGTCAACTCGATCATTGATTAAATACAGTACAGACGCCCACGAGCTGCTCCTCTATTAAAGAAAAGGAAGAGTTTGGCTGGGCTGAAACGAGGGCGAGGCAGCTGATAAAGAAAGTGTTCCCTTGAATTCTCCTGTGCGGTGCCGCCCTCTAGTGGTCGCCGCCCATAGGCAGCTGCCTAAAGCTGCCTAGTGGTAGCGCCGGCCCTGGGTGAGGAGCCCCAGCTCCCTGATTGTGAATGCGGCAGCTTGCATGGTGCCAATAGCGAATCAATCATAATTGCGGATATTTATACTGTCTGGCTGCTGTTGATTGGTCGACAGCTGTGATGCTCATAAATACAAATAATCTTTATTGCTAGTAATGCATATTAACAGTATGGTCGTGTTCTTAGTTGCGAACACAATTGCTAGTGTATGCTACTGTAAGAGGAGAATTTGCAAAATACCAAACATCTCTGTTCCTCACCCAACTAAACATTGCAGGATTGTTGTACTTGTTTGATCATATGTGTTTAAAAAAAAGGGATTTTTTTTTTTAAATACTTTAAACATATACATGCATAACAAACAAACAACACATATTAAAAAATACTCATTGTAATGTGTAAATAAACACATAGCTTCATTGTTTTTATGAACAATATATATGTTGACAACACAACACTACTTGTACAGTAATGGTCTTCATTAACTCATGACATGCTTATTTTGTTATTAAAAAAAAACATTACAATATGTTTTAGGTACAGCCACTAACATTGCTGTAAGTAGGAATATTTTACACACAAATGCAGTAATAATGTTTTAAAACAACTTAAAATCTAACATCAATTTTGCATTTTAGAGTAGCTAAATATTTCAACCACAAACATTTCTAATATGGATTTTACAACACCAATAAACACCTGCCTGACATGCTCATAACTCAAACATACCTGAAAAATTGTGCCACAATTCTGTCCCTTTGGGCATGGCTGCATTGGGTTTCCGAGCCGCACCTCCATGTACGGCCAACCCCTGGCTCTTCATTCTCTGGGCCCAAAATTTTGTTTCGGGACAGCTCCACACGCATCCTTACAGCAATATTGTGCCGCATTGCATACAGGACCAATATCTCACTAACCATTTCCGTAAAATACATGAGGTCGCAGCAGTACAGTGGAGCACACGAAAACAGCCTTTTAATAGGCCATTCGATCGCTCCACCACCTGTCTGGTGACTGTAAGTGTGGAATTAAATGCACATTGTGGTCCTGGTGTTGGTGTGCTGTAAGGAGTCATGAGCCAAGGGGTGCAAGGATATCCACTATCTCCTGCAAAAAACACAAATTGTAAAAAAAACCCATAAATATGGAAAACACTTAAACAACAAAAAAAATGTATAATTTCTACATGATGTGGCTCAAACTCACCCAAGATCCATGCATCATGGCCTTCCAACATGCTTAATTTTTTCAATATACCTGATTTCCGAATCACATGAGAATCATGGGCACTTCCTGGCTACTGGGCATTCAGGGAAAGGATCTGAAGGGATGGTCCACAAACAACCATAACATTCAAAGAGTAGAACATTTGTCTATTCCTAAAGATTATTTCATTATGTGATGGTACCACAGGTGGAACGTGTGTACCATCCACTACCCCAAAAATGTGTGGGAAGCTACCATGTTCACAAAATTGGCACTTCACTATAGCTAGGGACTCCACAGCCAATGGCATTGATATGAACTGCTAAGTTCTTTTGAAGAACGCAGCAATGACGTGCCTCAGGATCCTGGAGAATGAGGCCTGGGAGATGCATCCCAGGACTCCAACTATATGCTGGTAGGACATGAGGTGCGAAAATGTAAGACAGCAATGAATTGTGTCAGTGGTGGAATTGCTGTAGGAATGCAAATTGTACTCTCTAGGTCACTCTCTATTATTGAGAGATTTTCTAGGATGACATGAGGGTGCAGTCTATAGCGCTGCACCACCTCATCATCTGGCATTCAAAATAGGGTGACATGGGTTCAAAAGAAACTAGGCTTGCACACCTCCTTTGCCTTTGAGGATGAGGGGCAGGTTGGGGTTGGCTGTATAACGCATACAGGTATGCCGCCGTCGCCAAATGAAATGCACATTTAACAGAGTGTTAATTCATAAAGCAATGATTGTTGCCAAAAATTCTGTTCAACCTAATCCAATGTCTAAAATCCACTTACAGGTGTGGTGTTTTCCATCTCTAAACTGTGCACAACAGGAGGAAAGGAACATTGTATAAATTTTCCAAAAATTGAAAAACAAGTTAAGAAAAAAAGAAACCACACACACCAAACCAACACAATGAGCATGCATATACCAGACGAAGACACCCCCCAAAAATAAGGCTGATATATAAAAATAACTGCTCTTCACTTGACTGCAGCCAGATCCTGTTTCAGAGCCACACCCAGCTCCTATACAACTTTACAGCAAAAATGAAACAGAACCATGGCGCTGTCTGGATATACTGCCAGGAATCCAATCTTTTCCTAACAAGGTAAGTAAACAGCCGGAAAAACTTCAAATCCTCACAGGATCTTCACTCCTCATCAAGGAGTTTGTACCAAAAAAAGGGGAAACAACCAGAAATGTAAGAAAAGGTCTTTCAACAGGTATAATTCAAAGAAACCCTTTAGGCACTGACCTTAAATTAGTGCTCTATATGCACCAAAAGGTTTCCTTTATACGCCCAGCTCACAGACCTTCTTTTCCCTCTATATACTAATGTAGATTCTTGAATAGAGTGAAGATTGTAGGTAAATACCTACCAGGCACTGACCTTAAAAAAGTGCCCTATGTGCGTTGAAAGGTATCTTTATATACAGCCCTCAAATTTCCCCTGTGTCTTCAGGAAAATGCAGAGGTGGACTGACCTTCATACAATTTCCTATATTCCCATAAAGGATTCTTTTATGCTGATATTGATAGTGTCAAAGTCAGAAAAATATCATGCTACACGTTGCCATATATTCACCTCATGCGCGTGCCTGCTGCACGTGCACATTCTCTCCCGTGCGTGCGGATACTCGCAGCCGCGTGATGGCGCCTCGGCCATGCGCTCGAGCGCGTGGTATGTGCATTTACGGTAGAGTTTGTGTGCGTCTAGCGGGCGACTCAATCGTTAAATAATAACACCAAATAGTATGTTTTATAGATAATGTTCCCCTTAATAATGACTGTAAGTTTGTTTAATGTAAATGGTCGCTGGACAGAGGAATTCCTCTTTGTATGGTACGAAGGGTCAGACAGGGTTTGAACAGCTGTGTCTGGTACCTAACTAAAGAACATTTTAATAGCAACAATCCGGTGTTGGTTAGGTAAAGATTAATCGCTCCTGCGTATAGTTATGGCCATTAGTAGATTCTGGACATTTCATATATTTGCGATTCATTACCCATGCGGCGGGAATCTTCATATTCCCTCCCACCTGAGCAGTTTGATATAGTCACAGCCCACCTGTTCAAACTAACCTATGACCTTTTGTTATGATGCGAGGAGACATTCCTGTGTCCAATGAACAATGAGATTATAGGTCCCTTTGTAGTATACTGTACTCAGTGTATATAAGATCAGCCAGCCTGGGCAGCTCTCCCACTCTCCACAAACGGTTTTCATCTTGACTAACTCGGAGCTGGTACCAGAAGGCTGCGCAGCGATCATTCCCAGTGTGTGTAAGTAATTCTCTGTAAACATCTCGCTCTTTGCTTGTATTGGCCATATTCTCTCTCTCTCTGTTATAGTATAGGATTGTGACGCTATTGTATATTTTCGTCTAGATATTCTGTTAGAATTATATGTTAGTTTGTAGTGTATGACTTGTGAACTGTTTTACCTTTTTCGATATAACTTAAAAGCTTGTTAGTAAAGGTGTTGGAACCTTAGCACGGTATCGTGTGTTCATTACATTGCAGTGGGTAATAGGAGCGTCTCGATCGCTCAAACAGCTTTAGTATTAACAAGGTTAAGCAGCGTTATATCGCTACAGTGTTTCAGTACAAGGTTTACAGTATAAGAGTATCCTTTCTGTGTGTTACATTCAAGGTTTACTGATTGTCATCTTGTGAGCGTCTGCGCCGCTCGTGATCTCCTCGTGGTCTCGAGCGTCCGCTACGCTGGTAGCGTAACATTATGGTAGTCGCCCGCCTATAGCGTGCTCGACACCACGCATTACGCTGTGAGCGAGCGTGCCGCATGTGCGTCTCGATCACGGCCGAGCGTATGCTACACTAAGTGCGTACCCTTACGGTACCCCATACGCCAATTGCGTACTGAGTCTCTTACCCATATAATGAAGGTTATAAGGTAATCAAATCAGCATTATCAATTGAGGGCTCGTCCGTCCCCCACATATCCGCACTAACGAAAACAAACGTTATCTGTCAGCAAGGGCGGGAAGGCAGTATCCCTTCGTATTGGGATACAGTAGTGCTGGCTAGATAAGCGTCTGTTTTGCTACGTTGAAGGAGTGCTGGTGGAATCCGGAACCGGAGGTAAGAACAATACGCTAGTGTCTTTTAAAACTGTTTATTTCTGTTTCGTTTCATTTGTGTATTTTCACATATCACTTTCCTGGCTGCCATTTCACAATTGATAACGTGCTGAGAAATATTTGTTGCTATTGGTAGTTAAAGAGTAAAAATAATACGTTAAGGAGTAATTTGTAATACATGCGCACGGCTTGCCTAAGATACAAGGAAGTTTGGTGTGGTGTTCAGTAGATGATTACAGTTAAAGATCATCTACATTGATATAAATGTGTTAAATAGTATTTCTGTGGATATACCTGGCTGGCGTACACGTGTCTCTAACAAAGGGCGGGACTAGTGTACGCGACGCAAGGGCCGACGCACGGAGCGTATATTACGCAACGGAGCGTCTGGGTACGCCCACATAATACAAATCACACGATAGTATTGTTTTAATTAGGCGATAAGGAGGCAATGCGAAAATAGCGCAAATCGATCTCAGTGTCCAAAAATTTTAAGCTAATAGATCCTTCTCTAGTTGTAACTCCTCGGGATTAGCCTGCGATACTGAATGAAAGGGATTTCTGCGCAGAAACAAAAGTAAAGAGTACATGAGGTGAAAGAGTGTGTATACATATATATATAAGTTTCTAATTTTTGGGGTTGAACCAAGGAAATCATCGAGTTCTCGTGAAGGTACATACGTGTAAGTGACTGCATGGTGGCTTGGGAGGCATCCCTTGTTAAACATTTAAAAAAAGAGCATTAGAGTATAGCGGACCAGGAGGTCTACTGTAGCACAGACCAGGAGGTCCAGACAGACCAGGAGGTCCAGGTACAGCAGACTAAGAAGTCCGCTATAGATAAAGAGTAAAGGAGCACAACACCAGGAAGGGTTGGTGCGGTACCCATATAGGCCATTAAGCTCAGGCTGAAGGAATTCGCAGCCACAATTTTCGATTCCACTGGTCGCTCCGCACATAAGATTAGTTGCTTATGTGCAGAACGATTGTACCGCACGTAATTGTGTGCATTAGTTAGTAACTTGACCCAGTACCATTTGCGTACGCTAGAGGGGTCATAAACGCTATTTGTACATTCTAACGTGATTTGTGTAATTTTTTATTTTAAGGGAAGTTTGCTAGTCACTTGGGAACTATCCAACAACCAATAGTTACTGGAAAGGGTTAAGTGCTCTTCGGATCACACCCACATGTTCCAGTAAATAGAGGTTCAGGTCGCAGGGGCCCTAGGTCGAGTACGCCAGCGCTAGAGCAGTGTGTGGGCGTATTGGTCGACGTGGGCGAGTGAGTGGAGTACTCGGTAAACTGCCACCGCAGGCCTACCCCGGACATCTTGGTGTTTGTAAGGGTTCGCTGAAGACCCTGATTTGAAGGTCAGAGGTAGTGAAAGCAACACCTGCAAAGATGGGGGCCAGTTGTTCAGGTAGGGGGCGATCAACCTCGGTTCGGGTTGATTTAGTAAACCAACCAATCGGGTCGGCAAGGTATGTAATGTGTGAGAAATACGGTTCACACACAGAAGTTTTGTGCAATGAATGGGAAAGAATGACTGTGCACAATGGGGAAAAGTTCCCACGGGTAGGCAGTTTTAGTCCCGAGGTGTTACAGAATCTAAGGAGAAGGATATGTCTCATTAAATCTGCAAATAGACGGATCAAATATTATGATTGTTTACAATTATGGCAACAGGAAGGTGAAATACAAGGAGGATTAGCTTATACAGCTGACTCTCACTTTGGTAAGAAAAATATGGCAGCGAGAGAGAGGGTGGTTACAGAGAATGGCACACTGGTGTTTGATAAACATGCACTTAGCAACTGTATTATAGATGATAAGAACAATTGTAATAAATGTGACAAGAATAATTGTAATACTGTTAAATGTACAACTATTAACCCATGCAAGTTGCACCCCATGTTAAACTTCCCTCAGGATTACCAGCAAGAAAGTGAACCTAGCACGATGTCGGCATCTTTTCCAGCAGCCATCACACAAGACGTCCAGGTGGACACGACCAATTCGGTAAACTCAATAATCAAACCCCCTAACGGAGGGTCAGGTGAGGTCGTGTCCACAGGTACGTACGGTGTTATATATCACGCACAAACAAATGTACCTCATATTGTAGAACCAACACAAGATGATGTAATTGAATTCAACCCTGTCAGGGTGATCACAGTCCCCAATGGGAAGACTGACGCTCAGGGAATCATTCCCGTCAAGGACAGTGCAATGCGCCGTCCCTGGTCTCTGACAGAATTAAGGTCAATTATGTCTGAATTTCCAGATCCTAGGAAAGATCTAGTTGCATGTCAGAGATTATTAAAGAACTAGGAAATTCCACAGAACCCACCAACAAAGATTGGCGGACAGCGCTGAGGGCAGGTTTGCCCTCCAGTGTTGACCCTGCGAAATTTATTGCTGATTGTAAAATAGACACAGAAGTACCTCAAACGGAGGAACACAATCAGGAATGTATTAAGCAGATCAACAGACAGTTAGCAGTATATTTCCCAGCCGTTGTCGAGTGGAACGAAATCTTCTCCATAAGACAAAACGAAGGGGAAAGTACTTCTAATTATTTCCATCGGGCATTGCAGGACATGACTAGGTATACCGGTATAGCAAACATTAAAACAAATGTGAAGCATAGAGAAGTAGCGGTTAAGGTATTAATGAATGGTTTAAAGGAAGTGTTGAGAACAAGGGTACAGACCACCCACCCAAACTGGAGAAATATCTCGGTGGCTGCACTAAGAAAGTCCGCTGTTGGGCATGAGCAAAACATCAGCAAGCACAGGGAAACACAGAGACGTAAGGAGCCTCAGATCCCTGTGGGTAAGTCCAAGGTGATAAGGTGTTATAATTGCCAGAAGGAAGGTCATTATGCAAGAGATTGTAGATCAAGAAATTTACAGAAGGTATATCAACCCCCTAGACAACAACATAACCATGGTATCCAAGGAATCAGGGAAGTACAGGGAAAGCGGTTGATGGTGATGAGCATCCAAGCGTTTGAGGAGGCATCAAATCAACCAAGACCTCAGGTCACTGGCACTTGGAGGAAGCCCAGGGCTTGTTATCTTTGTAAAAGACAAGGGCATTATGCCAGTAACTGCAACAGCCCACATAAAGTCAGACCCCCTAGACAAGAACACGAGCAGAGTTACGACACTCGGAAGTATAATCAGGTATCACACATGTCAAATTTTGGTCCACACATATAATTTATGATTAGGAAAGTTGATCATTAACCTTGATAAAGCCTGAGGTAACAGTTAATAAATTGGGAGGTCATTCCTTGAAGACACAGGAATGACCGGGTAAAATTTGTAATGTATCTGTAAAATGTTTCTTTTTCCCCATCTCTGACGTTCACCACAACAGCTCCAACATCACCTGACTACCTGACCTTTTCAGAAGTCTACCAAACCCCAGTATGACCTACCAGCATCGATGTATCCTGGCCAGATACAAAGGGTGGAGTATGGAAATACTGGTGGGAGAGACTATGCAAAGATACCATTGTACATGTAGATGTGACAGCCTGATGGTGAACGGAAGATCTGACAATGTTTTTTTTTTCCCTGAAAATGTTTTTTTTCCTGTTGTTGTTTATTGTTGGTTTATGTAACATATATATATGAATTGTTCTCTCTCTCATTTGTTTTTTTTTCCTTCTCTCTCTCTCTCTCTCTCTCGTGTTCTCATGCTTTAAAGATGGTATGTCACACATCAGTTAGACAAATGGTAATGCAAGATTTTTGCTCCTTACAGAAAGAGCACTGAGCTAGAAAGAATATTGTATCACCAGAATGTTTAGAAGACTGAGAGACAGCACCTTTGAGATGACAACAGAACAAGAAGAACAACAAGACTAGAGAACTAATTATCGTAACAAGTTTCTCTCCCCCTCAAACTGTTTTTCTGTACCCCCATTACAAATTTCTCCTTTCTCCTCCTGTAAGATGGACTCGCCTCAAGAGACTGTGATCCGTGTTTTCATGTTGACCCTGATGTTGACCAGAGCAGTCTGTTTCGGTGAGAGTACCAGTGAGGTCGAGAAAGGATCCAGAAAGGTTCTGATGACAGAGATGGAGGCGTAGATTTCCAAGAACAACATAATCACCAAGCAAAGGCGAGTATCAGAAAACGATCTGGTAGCATTGACCATAGAAGGAATTGTGAAGGATTGTTAGCTGAAGAAAATTGCATCTGTAGGCATTGTGATAACTTAGTTGAGGATGGGTGCATCAAGAAATGTCAGTCCAGTTTTAATGTCCACATGGACCGGCATCCATTGAGTGACTATCACTCCTTAGTGGGTAAAGTGTTAAATCAGACAGACTGTTGGGTATGCTCTCAAGTACCTCAAGGTCATAGCAAATCAGGACTAGTACCATTCCCATTAACGATAGGGGAGGTACTTGAGTTAAGTGGTGGGAGGCCGGTGGACAAGAGGTTTAATATCTCTAGTCCTCCTAGTTTGAAGCTCCACCAATATCATGTGGATAGGTCCATAGTGTGTTTTAACATTTCCAATCCCCGAAAGCCGGGAAATTGGGAAGTGTCATGGAATAACAAAACCATGACCTTTTCATACAGAGCCGATAGAATGCCTACAGATACAGAGCTTATACGCCACAGTGGAAAATATTTCCGATATAGGTATACCCTAGGAAGTAGGACAATGAGAGTTGGAGAAGTATCACCAGGATACTGTGCACAGATCATACAAACTGATACGTGTACTAAACAGATGGGAGAATTAGGGTTAGGAGAGTTCACATGGAAAATGTGTAACATGGTTTTGACATATTCAGTCCCATATGTTCTCCCTGATGATGCATATTTCATATGCGGGAGAAAGGCTAATGAGTGACTGGCCCCAAACTCAGAGGGATTATGTTATATTGGAAAGGTACCGCCTGAAGTAATGACTGTATCGCATAACAAAATTGATTTGATTTACGACCCAACCATTGAGACCACGCTGTGATAAAATGTGATTCCACGATCCGTTTCTTTCACCCGTTTCTCCTTTGTTTTTCTCCAAGGTACAAAGACTCGCTTGGAAGAAGGACTTGAAGACCACATTTATACAAAGATTTTTTATGGACTATGTTGCCGGCCCCCAATATCCCTAGTGACTTTAATGAAAACGCTAGCCCAGAACTTTAGTGATTTAAAATTTTATGGACATTGAAACGGCTTCGCTCGCATTATAGCAAAAGCCCAAAGAGACATCAGGCAACATGTACATCGAGACCAGACTTCAGACAAGACCTCAATCAGCAAATGTATATTAAACTCACATAGTTTATGACTGCATTTACCATAATTGCTTCTTATCTTCATTTCTACAACCTTCAGGTAATAACACACACACATAGTCAATAGGGAACATAGGCACAGATATCAGCACTCACATATCCCCCCATTCATGTATCATCAACTAAAATGTGCTCCCCCATTTTGTTACAACAAAAAGCCGAAAAGAGCTCGGTAAAGTTTGACAGCCCATCCACAGACCCGTAATACGGGATAAGAAGGAATTCAAATGTATACTTCGCAATACCTCGAAGCTTAATTTAAAAAACGTACGGCACGATGATACATGACCCCTCAAACATGGATTCATACACACATGCTTCTACTATCTCACTAGGTCATACCTTTTTCCCACCTTCCTCTCTTCTCCCTTACCCAATCATAGAAATGTATTTTTCATATATTTTTCTCTTTTTGAACTGTTTTAGGAAGTGGCAGTTATTGATGACTGCCAAAGGGTGGACTGTCAAAGTCAGAAAAATATCATGCTACACGTTGCCATATATTCACCTCATGCGCGTGCCTGCTGCACGTGCACATTCTCTCCCGTGCGTGCGGATACTCGCAGCCGCGTGATGGCGCCTCGGCCATGCGCTCGAGCGCGTGGTATGTGCATTTACGGTAAGTTTGTGTGCGTCTAGGGGGCGACTCAATCGTTAAATAATAACACCAAATAGTATGTTTTATAGATAATGTTCCCCTTAATAATGACTGTAAGTTTGTTTAATGTAAATGGTCGCTGGACAGAGGAATTCCTCTTTGTATGGTACGAAGGGTCAGACAGGGTTTGAACAGCTGTGTCTGGTACCTAACTAAAGAACATTTTAATAGCAACAATCCGGTGTTGGTTAGGTAAAGATTAATCGCTCCTGCGTATAGTTATGGCCATTAGTAGATTCTGGACATTTCATATATTTGCGATTCATTACCCATGCGGCGGGAATCTTCATATTCCCTCCCACCTGAGCAGTTTGATATAGTCACAGCCCACCTGTTCAAACTAACCTATGACCTTTTGTTATGATGCGAGGAGACATTCCTGTGTCCAATGAACAATGAGATTATAGGTCCCTTTGTAGTATACTGTACTCAGTGTATATAAGATCAGCCAGCCTGGGCAGCTCTCCCACTCTCCACAAACGGTTTTCATCTTGACTAACTCGGAGCTGGTACCAGAAGGCTGCGCAGCGATCATTCCCAGTGTGTGTAAGTAATTCTCTGTAAACATCTCGCTCTTTGCTTGTATTGGCCATATTCTCTCTCTCTCTGTTATAGTATAGGATTGTGACGCTATTGTATATTTTCGTCTAGATATTCTGTTAGAATTATATGTTAGTTTGTAGTGTATGACTTGTGAACTGTTTTACCTTTTTTGATATAACTTAAAAGCTTGTTAGTAAAGGTGTTGGAACCTTAGCACGGTATCGTGTGTTCATTACATTGCAGTGGGTAATAGGAGCGTCTCGATCGCTCAAACAGCTTTAGTATTAACAAGGTTAAGCAGCGTTATATCGCTACAGTGTTTCAGTACAAGGTTTACAGTATAAGAGTATCCTTTCTGTGTGTTACATTCAAGGTTTACTGATTGTCATCTTGTGAGCGTCTGCGCCGCTCGTGATCTCCTCGTGGTCTCGAGCGTCCGCTACGCTGGTAGCGTAACATTACGGTAGTCGCCCGCCTATAGCGTGCTCGACACCACGCATTACGCTGTGAGCGAGCGTGCCGCATGTGCGTCTCGATCACGGCCGAGCGTATGCTACGCTAAGTGCGTACCCTTACGGTACCCCATACGCCAATTGCGTACTGAGTCTCTTACCCATATAATGAAGGTTATAAGGTAATCAAATCAGCATTATCAATAGTCAAGAAGGGGTTGATATCCTCATGCGTCTTTTAATTCCTCATGTTCTCAGATATATGCATAGAGACTCATGATTTTCCAAAAAATATAAAAAAATGCATTGGTTCTAAAACCACGAGACACAAGGTTACATATAAAAACAAAAATAAAAAATGAAATAACAACCCCTAACTGGAGGCATCAACCACTGGCCAATAAGGTGGAATGCAAGGTAGATGGAAAACTCCTAAGTCTGGAACTTCAGGAGAATTTTAAACAACCTATACCAACAAGTATTAGGATCTAACATGCACCAATCAGCCAAGGAGGATGTCTCCAGTCCAGTTCCCATAGTACACTGACGCGTTTCAGACCATAGTCCTTTTTCAAAGTGTAATGGTGTATTAACCGGGAGCCATATTTATACCCCTTGAACCCGGTCACATGATGAATGATTGACAATATGATATCATGAATAACTAATATTACAACTCACATTTAACAGATCCTCATCTATAAATCCATATTATTTCATATAAGCTAAATTAATTTCATAAATATAAATGGTATAACAAAGAAGTGATAAAAAAAACTTGTAATAAAAAGTAATGATGTCATCGGGAGGCGGAATCTTATATCATGACTTCAGGTGTCCAATATTAGCCAAACTTTATAATAATACATCTCCATGGAACCACATATTCCACCTAGAGGGTTCTCTAGTGTGGCAATCAATCCCAAGTCCAAATAGATGGAGAAAGTTCCC
This sequence comes from Pseudophryne corroboree, assembly GCF_028390025.1. NCBI lineage: Eukaryota > Metazoa > Chordata > Amphibia > Anura > Myobatrachidae > Pseudophryne > Pseudophryne corroboree. The sequence continues at coordinate 640,505,929 of NC_086446.1, forward strand.
AAAGAAGTTCATCATATCTGACATCCGGTATTTGGAATGTATGACGACAGTTCTTATTGAAATGCACCGTCCCAGATACTCCCGGAATACTTCCTGAAGTGAATGTGTAACCCCGGAAGTAAATCCATCCATACACTATGGTCTGGCTCTTGTGGAACACATTACGCAGTAACTCCCCTCGGGTCGAGATACCGCTCCTCGACCTCCCTGGTTGCTTGCCGACGTAAACAAATGTCCTTATTGGCGGCCAGGAATGAATTCATTTACAATAAATAATAAACACGGATGTATGGTCCCTTCTCACCAAGGACCTCCCCCCCCCCCCCCCCCCCCCCCCCCCCCCAAAAACGTTAGAATTTTCAGCATAAAAACCATAACAGCACTACAAAAACTATTTTAATTCAAATTCTGCATTTAACCCATTGGGTACCATTGTTTTCATTTTATATATGCTACGCATCTCTGCCTTAGCTAAATCCTCCTCCCTTGTATCGGTACGCCAATTAGGTTTAATACACTGCGTACCACAAAAAAACCACTAAATCTTTTATGTTGCATGCATGTACATCAGGGCTGGCCAAACCAGTTCTCGAGATCTACCAACAGTTCACATTTTCCAGGCCACCTAGCTGGTGCACAGGTGTAGTCATTACTAATTAAGATGTGCTGCATTCATTCCTAACTGACAATTCTACAGATTTCCAGGAGGACTGGAAAACATGCACTGTTGGTAGATCTCGAGGACTGGTTTGGCCAGCCCTGATGTACATCCTTAAAATGAGAAGAAACTTTATGTGTCAGAAGACCCTTCCATATATTTATGACATGCTCAGCCAATTGTTCTTTAAGCTTATGCTAAGTTTTTCTGACAGATTGTCGTCCACAACTGCATTCCAGCAGGTAGACACACCATTGGCTGTAACAGGTGATAAAATCTTTTATCTCATACACTTTTTCCGTTTGATTAGATTTGTAACTAGTAATTTTGGAGACCCCATGTTTGCATGCTTTACACATGCTGCATGTCCCACACCAGAAAAAACCCTTGGAAGTAATTTTCCCCTTATTTGTATTAGATGGCATAACACTTTTGACAAGACAATTTTTAAGGTTTTTTGCTCTCCGATAGGTGAAGGTGGGTTTCTCAGAAATATATTCCTTTAACAGTGGGTCCTTGGTGAGTACACTCCAATGCTTTTTAAATATGTTTTCCACTTGTTTATACTGGCTATTGAATTCCATAACTTTGCCTACATTTTCAGTTCTAACTCTATTTTTTATTTTTGAAACAATTAATTGGGTCCGATCAAAACCATAACATGCTTGACGTGTATGTTCAATATGTGTAGGATTAAAACCTTTTGTGATAAAATGGTTTTTCAGGGACTCAGATTGATGTGGTTATATTTCCTTTTTAGTACAGTTACATCTTATCCGTTGAAACTGAGTAGTTGGTATACTTTTTAGCCAGTTTTTATGGTGATTGCTTTCATAATGAATAAAAGAGTTACAATCTGTGGGTTTAAGTAATTTTTTTTGTCAAAAATTGTCCTTCTTCCACCTATATAGTAAGGTCTAAAAAATTAACCCGAGACTCATCTATATCAAAAGTAAATTTAATATTGCAGTCATTCTGATTCAACTCACTGCAAAATGTATTAAGTCATAAGCGATCCCCTTTCCATATAAACAACACATTGTCTATATACCGATGCCAGGACACCAGGCCTGCACCCTGGGAGAGATGTTGCTAGATGTTGTGCTCCTCCCAGTATGCCATAAATAAATTAGCATAACTGGGCACAAGCCCGGTGCCCATGGCAGTACCCTTTAACTGTAAGTAAAAAAAAGTCCTCAAATTTAAAAAAGTTATTGTTCAGAATGAGCAAAATTCCCACAAGAACAAAGTTCCTTTTATCAGCAGAGGGACTGTTCTAAAAAAAACTTGACAGCCTCCAGTCCTTTACTGTGATCAATGATCGTATATAATGACATTACGTCAGCAGTCACAAGTAAAAGGCCCAATTGATGCAATCCAATTTATTAATAACATCAATGGTGTCCTTAAGATATGCTGGAGTTTTGATTACTAACGGCTGTAACATATGATCAATGTAATGCGACAAGTTAGCCAAAATTGGATTAGTACCTGCCACTATGGGCCTGCCTGAAGGTTTGGTCAAAGTTTTATGAATCTTTGGCAATAAATATTAAACAGTTATAGAAGGATTCTCCACAGTCATATATAATTGTTCCTTGTCAGTTATAACTAAAGAAAACTGATGTTCCCTTGGGAACAAATGACATAAGAGATTAAAAAAATATATATATCAGTCAGGTCAACCACACTACAAACATCCTTAAATACAAACATAAAAAGCCATTAACAAAAACAAATACAACATGCATTGTTTGTCCTACTGTACATGCTGTGCGACCGCAATACACCACATAAATGCACCGCATCCCAAAACACACTACACAAGGCCATGTTGCAAACACATGCTGTGCAGAATAACACAACCATCTCCATACCACATTCTTACCAGAAGAATGACAAGAAAAAGCAAGACCTGCACGACTCTTCATAACACATTACATTAACTTTACTCCAAGGAAATATGATTAAAATCACTACATATGTTTAAAAAAAGAACCAAAAAATCACTTACCTCTAAAGACCCCTCTACACCTCTCACCACTACAAAAACCTCTTATCCTCCATACACCCACAAACCGCAGATGGCTCGAATATGCTTAAATAGTGTAAGCACTCACAGCAAATGTACCAAATGTACTTGCATCACCTGTGCGAAACTATGCTAAACATGCATACGCAGGTACAAAACAACACCCCCAGAACCATATGCACATGCTACCAGCATCATGGATTCTGATACTGAGATCACACTCGAAATGAAAAGATTAAAAGAACACTATGCATCCGTTAGACAAAGAGAAAGGAGAGAAAGACAAGGCCAAATGGCACAGCAACAAGCACCTGGCTTTGCAGAGGAGAGAGGAGCAGGACCCAATAGTGAAGTACCCCTATCTACTGTGCAAACACAACAAGACTGGTCTCAGATCCCTGGCTGAGGAAGGTGTGGTGCAAACTGAGGAATATTCTGTGCCCACTAACCAAATGCAACAATCAGGCCCACAAACTGAAGATGAAGGTGTGGTAAGTTCACAGGCTACTGCATCACAGCCAGGGAAAGGATAGAGAAGATGCCAACCCCCATTTGGCAGGAGGGAGTTGGACATTCTTGTCCCACAAGATACTGACAAAATCCATTTTGGAAATAAGAACATGGGCGCGGCAACCAACGAACATAGCCGGAGAGAAATCACTGACGTGGTGAATGAGGTGGCCCCAATTATCCGCACACCCCAAGAAGTAAGGAGACGGTAAGTACATACTTAATCACACTCAAAAACACTATTGTGAGCATTTACTAAGATGGTAGTTCCTATTTTAGATGTGATGTTGCCTATAGCAACCAAGACTATTACATATATAACCTTCTAGAAGGTGTAAGAAAAATTAGCAGTTTAATGTTTGTTTGCTATGTGCAAAATTCTATCTTGAAGTAAAAATAACATCTTACATATTACTGCTATGTACAGTATGTGTAGAAGTAGAAGTTGACCTAAGTAATTTAGGTTATGATATTTGTGATTGTTTGATGTATACAATTGCACCAATAACTAAAAAAAAAAGAGACAGAATATTAAAAAAAGTAAACTTATAAAAATGAGAAACAAGGTAACAATGCAAAATTACATTTTGTTTTTTTTTAATGCAAAAACATCTCTAGTTAGGCAGACTTCAGGTGCCGGCTGAAAAACAAGATGGTGTGGTGGAGAGCTGCGAGTGAGATGGTGAATCCCTGAGAGTCAAAATACACGGCCTTGGAGGAGCAAGCCTTAGTCGGTGTGGCAGATGAAGAGGTGGCAGGTGTGTCCAAAATGGACACAGACATGCTGCCCTTGAATCTCCACATGCGTTGCCAGGTAAATTTGAATAATTGTCTTTGTGTTATGATTTAAACATTTATGGTTTATGATTAAAAAAGTGTGTTCCTCTTACACTCTGTCCACAAATAGTGTTTATTTGATTGTGATAAATGGTAATAGCTGATTTATTTTTAAAAACATAATACTATGACTATTTTTTATAGGTTAATAAAAGCCCATAATATTAATCTAGTACCTGAAGCATCATTACTAAACATTATATGTAAACGTGCAGTATGGTGGTAATGTTGTAATATGAGTCACACACCAAATGTATTCCTCCAGAAAACATGTCATGTACTGATGGGTCCATGTTTATCTTGACCTTTAATAAGTTTAACTGAGGCTGGGCAGTCGGACTTAATCCCCTGCTGTAATGACTTAATACCCTGCTGTATTGTTCTCTGTATTGTATTGCAGCTGAGAACAATAGATGAAGGGTTTATGTTAATAAACCATGTTGTGCCTTGGCGCAGCAAACTAGCCCATCTGTATGTGAGTGACATCAATACAGTATGTGTATTTTGTTAGCACAAAGCAGCTTGATAGACAGCTAAAAGCAATGTGAACACAGAGAGAGGGCCTTTAAAATATGACACACAAGTCAACTGTGAAAACATGGAATGTGTGTGGGTGACATCCATACAGTACTGTATGTGTATTTTAATAGCACAATGCAGCTGGATAGACAGCTTAAAGCAATGTGAACACAAGAAAGAGGGCCTTTAAAATGAGTTAATGTGTTTTGTGTAATGTGTACAAGTGTTTGTCAAACGACACATGTAGTACATGTGCAGAACACATTTAATAGTTGTAAACAAACGTGTGTAGATTGTGTGTTGCACATATCCAGGGAGTGAGAGGCTACATACCATTTCACAGAGAGCTAGAGATGTAATGAGATGTTGAGGCATTTGCATTGCTAACAGGTGTGTGTTTTGTAATTATTTGCTAGGAGACCACTGACCGGACACCTGTGCTGAGCGTTCGCATGCTGTGCGCAGCCCTAGACTTACAGTGCTCGGCATCTGCAAACGCTCAGTGTGCACTAACAGCAATTTGATTTGCATTCGTGCAAAAACCACACCTGCAGCCCATAGCACACTCCCCCGCAAGACACCCACCTCTTCACGCCCCTTTTTCCTAGCCTGCGAAACTATGCCACCACATCGCCTTCACCACGCCTCTCTGTCGTTGCGTGTCAGCTTTCACAATTTTCATGTGTATGTCTGCACATTTGTCGCACGGCGAGGCCGGCACATGCGTCCTCGTGACTTTGCGCGTGCCCATTCAGAAAAAAAATGCTGCTTGCAATTTGATTTGTAGCAGTGATCAGGTCTGGATTAGCCCCTTATTTTGCTGCAATGTGAAGACATTTGTTGCAGCCTGTATACACTGATCTTAACATACAGTATGACATATTAGAAGCTTTCTCTTAGACCTTTACTACTTCCACAGATCTAACAAGACTGGTCTCACATTTCAATGTATTTTTTGTTTACAATACATGGATGCCAGCATTAAATTGTCTCTGATTGAGGAGTTCAGTGTATTTCCAATTTATGGAGTAGCCTGCATAAATGTTTTAATATTTAAACAAACTTCTCTATGTCAAATGCATAGACAGAGAGTGTCACCATGATTCACCATGAGCGTCACCATGAGATTTTTCTGAGGATTTTAATTTCAAATAGTAAAGATGATGGCATGGAACAAGACATTCTGTACTCCAGTTTACTAATGGGAGATAGAGGATGATTATCCACTCAAAACTTATGCCTCAAGTTCCCAACATAAAATTTGTCTCGTAACTGCATATTGCTCCCTTTGAAATTCTGCAACTCATCACTTCAGTATCTTTTAGTTTGAAATGACTAGCTTATTTATGGGTGCCCAATGTTTCTCCTGCACCCCTTTTAATACCACTTCTTGTTAAAATATATTCATTCATTAGTTCTTTACCTTTTTATTGCTTCTTAAATTATAGTGCATTTTTTGTTATTTTTTATTATATTTTTACTTAATAAATTATTTTAATATGTAAGCACTATTCATGCAGTAATTTTATATTTTTACACCTTATATTATTTTATACTTTTTTATATTTATTGACCTATTTTTGTCAATACTAACTGACAGACATCGGGAATTAAAAATAAATGTCAAAAGCACTTTGAAATTCAAAAAGGGTGAGTATAATGATCCACTTATGCTCGTCAAATACAATGACTAAACTTTGAAAGAGTATCCCTAACAGAAGCCCCTAAAACAACAATTTATTTTATCTTTATTAAAGCAAATAATATGTGCTATGTTATTGGAGTAAGCCATTTAAATTTTAGTTATTTAAACATCAGCATAGTAACATCTACCATAGTAACAGGCCGCTGATTGGATCTAACAGGCAGAAGTGAGGGGACCTGTCAGTCAGCTTGGAAACGTGGGCACATTCATGGACAGAGGACAGCTGCTGCTGTGGGTGACCCTGGAGCAGCAGGAGGCGGAAGGCTGCAAAAGTCAGCAGCTGGAGGTCACCATGGCACCATGCGGTTTGTGTCTTAATGCACTCACTGGAATCAAGAACTGAGGAGCAGGAACGGTCAGCATGGATAACACCTACCAGCATTCCCAGTGCAATTGAGAGTGGGGGCAGAAGAATACATACAACAGCCCAGAGGCATTTCTAGAGAGGAGGGGACGCGTGTGCAGACTCCGTGTGTGGTGGGCCCCCTCCTCTGCTCTAGCCATCCCCGCCACTGTTAGCGTTCTCAGCACTGAGACTCTGACACAGTGCCAGAGTCTACAGTGCATGCGCAGGACTCCAAAAAAATGGGTGGCGCACCATTTTTTCAGAGTCCTGTGCATCCGCTGTAGACTCTGGCACCGTGTCAGAGTCTCTTGTGCTCAGTGCGCTAGCAGCGACGGTGACAGCTATGGGAGAGGAGGGGGCCCACGCTCAGTCACCAATGGATGCTGGAAAGGTGAGTATAGGAGAAATGGGTGCAGTGTGTGCGGTGGGGGCCCCCTTTGAACCCAAGGGCCCATGTGCACTGCACACACAGCACCCATTATAGATACGCAACTGCAACAGCCAGGTAAGCGCTACTGATTAAGGGGTGAGAAGCCGCCAGCTGAACTGTTATGACCATCATTACAGATCCATGCATTGCAAAGTGGAGTGATATAAACATTTTACAGGTGCACCAAGGACTTAGTAGCCTGTTAGGGCGGTATTTGGATGATAGGTCAACAATAAATGGTTGACATGCATATGGTTGATTTGATCAAAAGGTTCACAAGTTCAAATTTTCAACATGTCAATGTTCAACACATCATATGGTCAACATGAGGTTGTTTTGTTTTTAGTTTTTAGTATGTTTTCATACTTTACCATCCAAGTAGACTACAATTGAGAATGGTAACCTGCCCAAAGCTTGTTCACCATGCGAGGACATGAGGTGCTCTAATTGTGGGTCCACGTGCTAAAAGGGAAATTTTTACACCCCAAAAAAATCAAAAACTCGTGTCAACCTTTTCAACCGTCGACAATTTCCCTGTCGGCCCTGTCGACCTTTTGACCATGTCAAACATGTGCATGTTGTCAATTTGGTGTTGACCAGGACATTGTCGACTTTCTGACTGTTGATCCTTTGATCCATAACTGTTATGGCTTGTGATACCTAGTACATACCTTTTACTTATTGTTCTAGATTGTGCTACTTTGTGATTCAATAAAGTTAATACTTTTTACCCAATTGCCATTGTATCAGTGATTTACATACTGTAGCAGCCATACACTGTCTTGAGCACAGGTAAAGCTTTACTTACTTCCTTATGCCCTGTAGATAGGGTCTTCTCTAGTGTACCCTGTAGCTGGCATTTCCATTAGGTTGGGTGAGCAAGGTTCCACTTTTTAATATTGTAACCTATCTCGGTGCTTGGTGCAGCGACCTATAACGTCCTTGCATCCTCGCAGCAGCCATGCACACAGTCTTGGGAAAAAGGAGGGGGGAGGGAGGAGAAAACAGTACTTATAATCTAAAGGTTTGATAACATTAATACACTCCCATATAACTTAAACCACCTTCAGAGATAGCATTAATATACCCTCACTGTTTCCAGACATAGGTGTCGATTCTGTGGGTGTTCCTGGGCCCGAACACCCACAGAAAATGAGGAGCACCCACGGAACTGCTGCCTCTGTACAGGTACTGATAGCCCCCGCAGCCCCCACAGTGGATTCAATTTAAGATGCGCTGGTGGCTGCGGAAGCGCTTCTGTACATTGCAATGTAAAAAAACCCACCAAAAATGGCCGCATTTTAAGTTTTTTTTGTACACTGCAATGTACAGAAGTGCTTCCGCAGCCCTCAGCATGTCTCAATCCACTGCAAAGGCTGCGGGGGCAGTGGTGGACAGGGCTGGATTATGGTCTGTGGGGTCCCCGGAGCAACACACAAGAGGGGGCCCCATCAATAACATTTTCAAAGTTATTATAAAAATGTTTTATTTATATATATATATATATATATATATATGTACGTATATATAAAAAAGCATCAGGAGAGATGGCATGGGGACCGCAGGAGACGTAAGTTATACCCCCACCTTCCCCTTGTTCACTGTCCTGAGAATATTGCTGGAGAGCGGGGGGGAAGGGAGTTGCGGGAGTTCACCGGCAATGTGCATTAAACCCCTGGCAACAGGCTGGAGAACCCTGACAACAGGCAGGTAATTTAAAGTAATTGGAAGCCTTACTGTGAGTCATCATTTGTAAGGGTCACTGTTGTGTGTGGGACATAAAATGGTATCATAGACATAACTATGTGTGGCATAATATGTAAGTCACGTTATAGTATGTGGCATAACGCATAATGGGCATTATGGTGTGTTGCAGACTGTGTAATGGGCATTACAGTGTAATGAGAGAGAGAGAGAGAGAGTCCAGGGAGAGGCAATGACCAGCTCTGTCTGCCTTCCATCTAGTATGTCAAGATGTTTCTGGAGCAGAAGGTGGGGCCGAGCTGCAGCCAATAAGGCTGCATAGAAAATGGGCCCTGTGAGGCTATCATATCTGCTTGAGAGGGATGGGGAGGGGGTGGCCTGTGTTCACACCTACCTGGCTGGCTGCAGCACAATCTCAGCATCCTCTCTTCCCCATGCTCCCCGCCCCCTTCCCATGCTGCCGATGGAAGAGCCGGTCCTGTGGAAAGCCCAGCACCATTGTCAGTGGGGGAGGATTCAGCAGCAGCAGCTGAGGACAAAGGAGCAGCAGCAGCTAAGGATCCACTGGGAGCCTGTGACAGGAGGTAGCAGTATGTGCTCCCAGTGCATAGTTTCACATAGCAACAGTCTAACATCAGATACTGTGCCTATCCTTCCCCTCCTCCTCTCGCTCCATACAGTCCCCTGGCAGTGCATCGCCCTGTGTTATGTGTTACCCTGTGGCACCCCTGTGCCATGTTTCACTCTGTTCCCCTGGTGCAGTGTATTAACTTGTGCCCCCATCTACCATGCATTACTCTGTGCCATGTGTTACCCTGTGACCCTATGCCATGTGTTAACCTGTGCTCCCTTGCTATGTATTACCCTATGTTACCCTGAGCCATGTTTTGCCCCACTGTGCCATGTGCATTCCATGCTATGTATTACCCTGTGCCATTTTACCCTGTACCCCCGTATGCTATGTATTACCATGTGCCCCCTGTGCTAAGTTTTACCCTGTGCCATGTGTTGCCCCACTGTGCCATGTGTTGCCCCACTGTGCAATGTATTTTCCTGTGTGCTATGTATTACCATGTGGTACACTGGAGGCAGAGTGATCTGTGAGAAGGGGGGCAGTATGAAGGCAGTGTGATTTGTGAGGAGTCATATAATGTCATCTCAGGACTGTGATTGCTGCCCATTGCTGTGCTGCTCGCAGATGGGATGGACTCAGGAGCTTTTCTATAATGGGTGATATGTGTGTGGTGCACATGGGCCCCTGCATCCAGGAGGCTCACACTGTACACACTGCACCCATATATTTTACTTACCCCTCTGGAGTCCCACGATGGAGGCCATGCTGTGTGGGCACAAACCACCTTCCAAAAATGCCGCCGTGGCCATTTCCGAGTAATTTGCGCATGCGCACTGGAGGTGTCCCCAGGAACAAGTCACGTGTCTACTACTGCTGGACAGTAAACTCCCCTGGATGTACTATATATAGGGTGGTATATGGAGTAAATCTGGCTCTGATACTAGCCAGTGCTTGCCCAGCCATTGATCTCACCGCACATCACTACTTTACACTGACTGTGCAGCTCCAGTACAGGACAGGGCCAGGCAATGTGACTAAGTGAAGGAGACAGAAGCGGTGGGGTCACAGGAAGTGGGTGCTTGGTTTATTTCTTAACATAGGCAATACAGAGATGAGCGGTCAGTTTTGCCGAACACACCTTAACTTCGGTGTCCAATGTGAATCAAGTCCCGGTTTGGGTCGTTCTAAGGATCCTAATTAGCATCAGTTGCAGTTTTGGTAAATTAGCAAAATTGCAACTGCTTGCAGGCCACTCAGCACAGGGCAAGGCCACCCACTTAATGGCGGCCAGCAAAGCAATCACAATTCATTCTATTGCGATCACATTGCTGAATAAGAGAACCTCCCTGCCTGCACAGCTTGATGTCAAGTGGCCACTCAGAACACATGATGTCATGTGGCCGCTTCAGACCGGCCCTTGTTTCCAATGCCACAACCCTGCAATGCCATGTTGCCACCCCCGCAATGTTAGTTGCCATCCCCAACCACACTTGTGAACGCCTCTGCCTGCCAATCAGCAAGATGCGTTCACATCAATGTATTTGCATTGGCCAGCCCACTCACACACAGATCTGGTCCTGCTTGTGTGCACTTGGCATAAAAATAGCATAATGCGATACAGTGCATTAGCGGGCCTTTCTGAATAAGGATCTAAGGGGGTCATTCCGAGTTGATTGCACGTAGCAACTTTTTGCTGCCCGTGCGATCAACTAGATGCCGCCTATGGGGGAGTGCTTTTTTGCATAGCAAGGCTGCGAACGCTTGTGCAGCCTTGCTATACAAAAAAAGTTTTGTGTAAATGAAGACCATGGTAAGAATTACTTACCCTGTGCGATCAATCCAGCGCTGCAGGTCCCGGAATTGACATCAGACATCCGCCCTCCAAACGCCTGGACACGCCTGTGTTGGACTCACCACTCCCCGAAAGTGATGAGTTTCCGCCTTCCTTCTGTCAATCTTCTTGTGGTCGCCTCTGTGACCGCTTTCTTTGTTTGCAGCGTCGCTGCCAACGCGCCTGCGCAATGCGCAGTTCCAACCCGATCACACAGCTGCAAAGAAGTGCAGCGTGTGATCGGGTCGGAATCACTTCCTAAGTTTTGATCTAAAAACTGGATTCTCGATTTTGGATTGCATGAAAATGATCGAAATAACTTGAATTAGCTGTTTTTATTCTTATCAATTTTAAAGAAATCCAAAATCATAATTAAACCAAAACACTTGAGTAGGGATGGTTTTGCTAAAACATGAGGCTGTGTGCACTTCTCTAATATAAAGTAATGTTAAACTCAAATGCTGCATAATGCTGATTTTCCTCATTCTCTCTGGAAATAATTTTCTGGTGAAAGATAGTCACACAATGGTTAAATCTTCTAACTGTAAAGTGTAAACTATAACAATGAAAGTAGGAGACATCCTTTCTAAAATCCCAGAAACAGATTCTTGTAACCTTGGACAAGTCACTCTGTCCTCAAAAAATAAGATTATAAAATCAAATGGACAGGGAAACAATTCATAAGCTTATTCTCCTGTCACCTGTTTTCAAAGTAGAGTTAAAGTAAAAAGAATCTAGCTAATTTCAAATTCCCATATACAGAATATACAGTATACAGTAGTACAGTATGTGAATATAATAATTGAGTGATTTGGAAAAAATATGGCATTAGCACACCAGTTATGCTGTGAGTTTGCACCAATCTCGGATTGCTATCTTCTTTACTTTTAAGATATTAAACAATGGCCACAGTTAAACATTATTTTTCTCTTGTGAAGCTATTACTTTTTAAGAAGTTTTGACTATACCCGAGGATCTGGAAATGTATAAGCATGCTATCCCAGTATAAATAAAATAGAAGAGACCTATGTATTAAAATGTAATCATACTAAACTAAACATGCATACATATATAAAACACATACACTTAATGACATAAATCACTCTCAATTTCTGGAAAAATAAATAGTATAGATGTGCGGTTTGGTTCTCCAGAAACCCAAATCTACCTGAATTTTATAGATCCGACGCAAACCAAAACTTGGTCCGAATTCCACGAGAAGTCCTGGTTTTAATCTTCGAAATTTAGATTTTAAAACTGGATTTCGGGTTTTGGACTGCAAAAACTACATTAATTTAGCAGTTTTTATCCATTTTTATAATTTTTTATTAATTTTGTATCACTATCGAGTTTTGTTGCTGCTATTGATTTTAAACCAAACCGAAATCTGAATCTTAACTAAAACACTTGAGGGTAGTTTTGTCAAAACCAAAGGCACAATGATGAATCTGTAATAAATAGAGAACAACATGCTACTAGCATAAATCATATTAATTATTTTTAATTAGAAAGTCCATAATGAACTTTTAACTGCATAATATTAATCTAGTATAGAGTCGGTGTCCGAGTAACTGTGTGTTTTTTTTGGTGTTGGATAGTTATTGGATCAGAAATCTGTTATGTTTAATAATACATGCAGCTTTAGTTGTATTAAATATATATATATATATATATATATATATATTGTAACATGGTAGGGGAACAAGGGGCCATTTACTGGGGTAGATGGCAGCAAGCAGCAGCTGAGGAATTATACAAGTCCAGTTTTTGGTGCAACTGGCTGCAATCAGTTTTATTAAGCAGAAAATAAAACAAACATCAAAAGAAAATACCCTGACTGTCCGGCACTAACTAAACACAGGACGTTCCTAACTATCTCTAAACAAAAAACACAGAGTTCTCCTGTAAACACTGTATAGCTCACTTGTATAAGGAAGCGTGTTTCTCCCCAGACGAGGGACCGCATTCATTACCACCTTCAATCAACATGAGCATCATATCAAAACATCACTTAGGGAACATTGGAAGATCTTGCTTATGGATCCTGTACTAAAGGAAATTCTCCCGGAAAAACCACAGATAGTCTTCCGTAAATCCAAGAGTCTCAAAGACCACCTTGCACCCAGCATGCTACCTAATACCAGTAAGGAAAGAACCACTCAAACATTTATGAAATGCACAGGAGCATTCAAATGCGGACGATGCAACATCTGCAAGTTTCTAAATCCAAACAGAAAAACATTTTTTGACTCCGGAGATACCAAAGAATTTAAGATAAAAGAATTCCTCAATTGCAACAGCAGCTCAGTCATATACTTATTGGAATGTACATGCAAGAAGAAATACGTGGGGAAAACGAAGCGTACACTCAAACTAAGAATCCAAGAACACATCAGGAGCATCAAAAACAAGCTCGATACCCACCTTATCTACAGACATTTCATCTTGGAACATAACTCAAACCCAGAAGACTTATCCTTTAAAGCAATCGAACACGTACAGATTGGAGAAAGAGGCGGAGATTTGGCGAATAAACTATCCCAAAGAGAAATGTTTTGGATCTATCAGCTCAACACGATGCACCCGGCGGGATTCAATGAGGGTTATGAAATTGCCCCATTCCTATAAGGTCATTGAATAACTGTCACATTCTTTTTCACTCACCTGTATCACACTAGATTATAATTACACTTGTGTTCGTGAGCACAAAAATAATAAAAATATTTGACACAAGAATGAGTGTTTTTTTCAAAGCCAACAGATACAGTCATACCACACTGGCTCCACGCCCAAGCCCGTCCGATCTTGGAAGCTAAGCAGTGTCGGGTTTTAACAGTACCAAGAGGGAGACCACCTGGGAAGCTAAAGTACTGTAAAAAATTGGTCAATAAACACTAATGTGTCAAAATCAGGTTCACGTATACGACACATATGATCATTGAACTGCCCAGGCACATAATAAGGCACAGATAAGTATATGCAGACAACGTCACAAATATGATATATGATGCCTAGTATATGCACTCGCATATACAAATATTTCCACATGCGCACATATCACGGTTTTTTTATTTTATATATATTTTTTAATTCACCTAGTAATAATCTTAATATTCTCCATTTTCCGCATATGTATAAATATACACTAATTTAATTAGATGCCTAAAATGTCTGTTTCTCCCTTCCCCCATTTTTAGTATAAACCACTCTCATAAAATTACTACCATTTAGTAATATAATATAGTGCCCTGAATTTAAAGTGGACGTAATGTATGCCAGATATGCAATAATATTCTTATTGAAATACTCAAGGCGAATTGATATTAATTATAACTTATTTTTCTTTATTTATGTCACTGAGCAAACAATATATATGGAGAATCCGTGTCCGCTTATAGGGACTCCGCTAAAATGGCCGCCGTTCGAGCATTGAACTCTCTAAACATCCTTGTAACAAGAAGAAGCATCCTGTGATTCCGGACACGCATACCGGAAGTGGGGACTAAACAACCGAACTACAAGGACGGAAGTGGGGCATGAAGCCCTGAACACCTCCGTTCATTGAGACGCGAAGCCGGAAGTGGGGCGTCCGCACATGCGCACTCCAAAGCCGCCGATACAGGAAGTGTGGCGGAAGTGCGCACCCATAACAAGAACTGTTTACAACACTGTCTAAAACTAGTTATACTACTCGTTTTTCGATATAAAGTCATGGGAAGCCTCTCCATGACCTATTAACACTGCTCCATCTTTGTTTCTCTGCTACCAATGTGAATTATATATATGGTATACCTTTTCAATACTAATTGACAGGAAGTGATGTCACAGTTAGTAACTCCTTATCAGTGGGTATATAAGCTCATTCTGAACATTCTATCACTACCCCTTGATGAAGTCAGATAGACGAAACGCGTTGGAATTTCCTGTATGACCCTCCATCTTAAGTTAAGCTGTTTTTTAATAACTACTAATTCCTTTATTCTATTCTATTTATGTCTTAATATTTTTATATAACGGCTTTTTATTATATAGTCTGTTTTACTACATTTTTTATATATGTAGTTTTGTGAAAAAACAGTTTTATTTTTTAAAGCAAGTATTTTTTATGGTTGACAAAATAAATTGTTATTACTCTTTTACCAAAAAAAAGTTTTTTTTTTTTTTATCCAGTCCTCTATATATGTTATCTTAGTCCGCTAAATAATTTGGTATATACAAACACCAGCTGGTCGCCAGAACCCCTACCTACCCATACTCACCTTAATTCTATACAGCATCTTACCAATGCTGAAAAATTTTCTAGGGGACGGCTGACATCCTATTATTTATAAGGGAGTGTTTTTTACATATAAATATATATTTTACTTCCAGGTGTTGTTTTCCCTCACACGTGGCGCTTTACTCCTATTTTTTATATATATATATATATATATATATATATTGTAACATGGTAGGGGAACAAGGGGCCATTTACTGGGGTAGATGGCAGCAAGCAGCAGCTGAGGAATTATACAAGTCCAGTTTTTGGTGCAACTGGCTGCAATCAGTTTTATTAAGCAGAAAATAAAACAAACATCAAAAGAAAATACCCTGACTGTCCGGCACTAACTAAACACAGGACGTTCCTAACTATCTCTAAACAAAAAACACAGAGTTCTCCTGTAAACACTGTATAGCTCACTTGTATAAGGAAGCGTGTTTCTCCCCAGACGAGGTTTGCTGCAGTCTCCCCAGGCAGTCTGCACACACTGATCAGGCTAGCAGCCCTATAACACTTTTACACAGCTGAAACCCTGATTAGCCCTCTGTGAGGCCAAAAACTGGGCCCAATGTCTGGAACTTGCCCTCTCTCTCTCTCTCAGGGCCCTTATCCAGCTTTTCCAGCAAACTGAAAAGGTTATAACAAAACAACACATTTCCCTAGAAGTTTTAATTTTTCTAATACATGTAAGACAAGAACCTGGGACAAACATACCTGCCCTCAAACACTATTCCAGTGTTCTTGTCACATATCCCCCTCCCCTGTTTCGACCTAGGGGCTGGAACACTTGTAGCCCCCAAACAGAAGATGCGGGACAATGCATCTGCGTTGGCCAATTGTGTACCCGGTCTATGTTCGACAGTAAACTTAAAATCCTGCAATGCTAGAAACCATCTAGTTGCACAAGCATTCTGACCTCTATTTACATACATCCATTTTAAAGGGGCGTTATCTGTCACTAGTCTGAATTGTCTACCCAAGAGGTAATATCTCAAGGTATCTAGTGCCCACTTAGTGGTCAAAGCCTCCTTTTCCACAATGGCATACCTTTTTTCATGCTCATTGAGTTTCCTACTCAAATAAATGATAGGGTGTTCATCCCCATCTCTGGTTTGGGACAACACCGCCCCTATCCCTACCTCTGAGGCATGTCTGTACAAAAAATTATTCTGAAATATCTGGTGTTATCAATACAGGTTGTGAACACAAAGCCACTTTAAATGCTTGGAATGCTTTTTCTGCATCATGGTTCCATTTCACCATATTTGACTGCTTCCCTTTGGTAAGGTCTGACAACGGCACTGCTGTGGTCGCAAAATTGGGAATAAACCGTCTATAGTACCCAGTTATTCCCCAAAAAGCCCTTACCTGTTTTTTATTCACTGGACGAGGCCAGTTTTGAATAGCATCAATTTTATTCAATTGAGGCCTAATCAGACCTCTGCCTATAGTGAAGCCAAAGTATTTAACCTCCTCCATTGCAAGGCAGCACTTCTTTGGGTTAGCAGTTAATCCTGCTTCTCTGATTGAGTCCAGTATGGCTTGTACTTTAACCAAGTGGGACCCCCAGTCCGTACTGTGAATTACCACATCATCCAAATAGGCAGCTGCATACTTTCTGTGGGGCCTCAAAATCTTATCCATTGCCCGTTGAAAGGTTGCTGGAGCCCCATGCAACCGAAAGGGTAAAATCTTATACTGGTATAGCCCCTCCGGAACCGAAAAGGCTGTTTTTTCTTTTGCACTATCAGTTAAAGGTATTTGCCAGTACCCTTTGGTCAGGTCCAATGTGGTGAGAAACCTGGCTGTTCCCAGCCTTTCTATAAGCTCATCCACACGGGGCATGGGGTATGCGTCAAATGTGGACACCTCATTTAACTTACGAAAGTCATTACAGAAGCGTATGCTACCGTCTTGCTTCGGGATGAGCACTTTGGGACTGGACCACTCACTGTTAGATTCCTCAATGACTCCAAGTTCTAACATGTTTTTAACTTCTTTAGAAACAGCTTCTCGCTAAGCTTCAGGAATCCTATATGGCTTTAACTTAACCCTGACCCCTGGTTATGTGACAATGTCATGTTTTATTATGGCCGTTCGGCCAGGCAGCTCTAAAAATATCTCCCTATTTTGGATGAGAAATTCTTTAAACCGATTGTTCTGATCAGCTGATAATGTCTCTGACATTTTTACTGCGGGAAGCAGCTGAGATGAAGACACAGAAGGGCAAGGCTCTGCTAACAGAGACAACCTATCTTTCCAGGGTTTGATTAAGTTAACATGGTAGATTTGTTTGGGTTTTCTCTTTCCTGGTTGGTATACTTTGTAGTTAACCTCATTCACTTTTTCCCTAATCTCAAATGGACCCTGCCATTTAGCTAGGAACTTGCTTTTCACAGTGGGTACCAAAACAAGAACTCAATCTCCAGGAGCAAATTCCCGTATCTTGGCATTCTGGTTATATACCCTCTGTTGAGCACTTTGGGCCTGTTCCATGTGCTCTCTGACAATAGGTACCATGGCTGTGATCCTATCCTGCATTTGTGTTACATGTTCAATAATGCTTCTATAAGGAGTGGGCTGTCATTCCCATGTCTCTTTGGCAATGTTCAACAGCCCTCTGGGGTGTCTACCGTACAACAAATCAAATGGAGAAAACCCCGTAGAGGACTGAGGAACTTCTCTGATGGCCCTTAACAAGTAGGGCAATAAACAATCCCAGTTTTTCCCATCTCTATCAACAACCTTTTTTAACATACTTTTTAATGTTTTATTAAACCTTTCTACCAACCCATCAGTTTGGGGATGGTAGACAGACGTCCTGAGGTGAGTGACCTTAAATAATTTGCACAATTCTTTCATGGCCCTCGACATAAGTGGGGTACTTTGGTCAGTCAAAATTTCTTTTGGTATTCCCACTCTACTGAAAACCTGCACCAGCTCCCTAGCTATCGCCTTGGTTGTGATATTGCGTAAAGGGACAGCCTCAGGATATTGAGTGGCATAGTCCATTATTACCAGGATATACTGATGGCCCCAAGCTGACTTTAACAAGGGCCCCATGAGATCCATGGCTATCCTGTCAAACGGGACCTCTATAATAGGCATGGGTAGTAGTGGGCTCCTAAAATGGGGTCTAGGGGCATGATACTGGCATTCAGGACAGGAAGAACAATATTCAGACACTTCTTTATAAACCCCTGGCCAAAAGAACCTTTGTAAAACTCTTTCAGTGGTTTTTTTGACCCCTAAATGTCCTGCTGTAACATGACTATGGGCTAAATCTAGTACCGTTCTCCTATAAGGCTGGGGAACTACCAGCTGTTCCACCACATCCTCGCTCCTTTTGACAATGTGGTATAGGAGCTCATTACAGATGGCCATGTGGGGATATGTAACCCTGTCACCAGGTACCACAGGTTCCCCATTAACAATCTTAACATTCTCTCTAGCCTTTATTAAGGTAGGATCCTTTTACTGTTCAGACGCAAACAGATCCTTCTTAACCTCCAGGTCAGGCATTCTCTCAGTTCTAACTACTATGGCCCTGTTCCCGGCAAGAGGGTCCTCACTGGACTCCCCATCTGTCACTTCCCCAGCCAAACTAGCAAAAGGTAAAGGGTCAGAAAGTTCTGAGGACACATGTACAGCCATAAAATCACCGGTATTAACAACTGGCTCTTTACTTCTCACATCTGTTGCTAAATGTGATTCCCAGAGTTTCCAAAGATTAGGAAAATCCCTCCCTGTTATGGCCTCATGCACCAAGGTGGGGACCAGTCCTACTTTAACAATTGCTGACCCACAACAAGTTTCTATATTCACTTTAGCAGTGACATAATGTTGGGTATCCCCATGTATGCAAGTTACCCCAATAGGTATTTGCTGGGCCTTTAAAGGGGTTCACTAACCCAGCTTTCACGAGGGTAACTAAACTTCCTGCATCTAGCAAGGCTTCTACCCGCTTACCCTCTAAGAACATGTCACACATTTGTTTTTCCAGTTCAGATGAAGGTACCACAGTACAGGCTAACCTAGCAAAGAAAACATTCTGCGACATTCAAAGGCAGCATCACATTGCATGGGTTCTTGTGTGACTGGACAATTGGCAATAACATGACCTGGCATACCACACCTAAAACATTTAACCACACGATTATCAACCTGTTTGGGTGGCATAGACCTTTCTAGCCCCATTGGCCTGTCTCTGGGGCCAGTATTTACAGTATCTCCAGTCCTGCATTCTCTTAACTGCCCAGCAACGTTTTCCCATGGAACAGTCTTACCAGTCTTTACTGAAGGGCGCTGTCGAGAATCTATGGGTTGCTGGGTGGTCATCAGTAGTTCCTCTGCTGCCAGATACCTCTCTACCATGTCCACTAACCGGTCAGCAGTATCTGGATTTCCATGGCTCACCCACTTGCGCAGGACCACAGGCAAAGATCTCAAATAGCGGTCCATGATGACTCTTTCAACCATCTGGGGACCAGTTAATGTCTCTGGCTGTAACCATTTTTTGTTAGGTGAATAAGGTTGTGCATCTGGGAGCGAGGAGGCTTCTCCATGGCGTACACCCAACGGTGCACCCATTGTGCTCGTACTGACAGAGTGACTCCCAGGCGGGTCAGGATCTCAGTCTTTAGTTTATCATAGTCCCGAGCCTCAGCAGGGCTTAAATCAAAGTACACATTTTGGGGCTCACCTGACAGAAAAGGTGCCTGCAGACTGGCCCACTGTGCTTTCGGCCAGTTCTCACCCTTGGCAGTCCTTTCAAACGTGGTCAGGTAGGCCTCCACATAATCAGCCTCTGTCATTTTCTGCAGGAAGTGACTGGCCCGTATAGAACTAGAGCTGGTCGGAGCACTGACGGCCACATCTCCAATCCGGGCTGCAAGGCTCTGCACCACTTCTGTTAAGGCCTCTCTATCCTGGTGCTGTTGCCTCTAAAGTTCGTTAATAGCCACCTGCTGCTGTCTGTTGGCCTCCTGCTGAGTCGCTGTAGCTTGCAGCAAGGCTTTAAGCAATTCCTCCATGTTGACAGATTTTCAGGCGGCTTTATAGCTGCTTTCACCCAGGACATCTATCGAATACTCAGGGGTGAGTCTCAGCAACTTCACACTGAGCTGTATCTGCATAAACCACAGTTTTCCTCAGGCCTCATAAAGCTGCTGCTTTCACTTATGCGCAGAATGGCATGCTCGCATTCTCCACCAAGTTGTAACATGGTAGGGGAACAAGGAGCCATTTCCTGGGGTAGATTGCAGCAAGCAGCAGCTGAGAAATCATACAAGTCCAGTTTGTGGTGCAACTGGCCGCAACCAGTTTTATTAAGCAGAAAATAAAACAAACATCAAAAGAAAATACCTTGCCTGCCTGGCACTAACTAAACACAGGATGTTCCGAACTATCTCTAAACAAAAAACACAGAGTTCTCCTGTAAACACTGTATAGCTCACTTGTATAAGGAAGCGTGTTTCTCCCCAGATGAGGTTTGCGGCAGTCTCCCCAGGCAGTCTGCACACACTGATCAGGTGTTACGTTCTTGGTGCTCTGAACAAAGAGGTATTGCGTAGAAAGTCCAGAGCACAAGAACGTGATGCTGAAATTATGGCAAGGTGTAATAATAGCCCCTAGCAGCCTACCTCCATTGTTTCACCCGCGTTGTCAGTTTACGTCTGTGAGACTGGTTTCTTGGGCCCACGGCAGCCGCGTTTGAAGGGCGGATTATGTCTGCCCAACTCCGATGCCCCCAGGTCTTAATGTGAGACAAGGCGTAAACCGAGACGGGATAATAACAAGGGGACCTCTAACTAAACCAAACAGAGAGCTAGGGGCTACAAAGAGACCTAAAACTAAAACGTACATGTGGCACAGCCGCCAGGATAAACAACAACAAAGGAAATGCTGTCCACACGCCGACACAATACTGTTGTGTACCGGCGGTGACAGCATATGCAGAACCCTCTGCAAAACACCAGTAACAAACATAACTAAAGAATACCGCAGCCTAGGCCGACGGACGCTGCAAAGCCGCTACTCATGAAACTGGTACATATACTGGCAAACGGACAGGAACCCCCAATGTAACAGACACTCAGAACCGGAGGACAGGCAGAATCCCAAACGACAGACCGGTGGACACCAAGAGGCCACAGGACTTCTGGACAGGAACGCTTCACGGCAGAACACTGGGTCAGACACTGGAACAGACACTGGAACAGACACTGGAACAAGGCTGGAAGCAGCTAGACAGAAGCTGCTAGACAGGAACTGGCAGGAACTATCACTGGCGTCTGTGAAATGCAGTGAGCCAGAATATAACAGGGAGCCCTAATTAATTATGTCGTGCAGCTGCCCTGCTACACGACTCCAAACTGACAGGTGCAATTAACAGACAGGTGAGGACAAACACATGGAAACAGGCTGCAATTACACAGACTCACCACCGGCAGCAAACAAGAGTCTTCAAAACCAGAGCAAAGTGAAATCCTGGCCTGCAAGAGAACTATAACATAAAATACATAAACGGAAAACAGGAATGAACCACTACCTGTGGTTCATAACAGTACCCTCTCCTTAAGGGTGGGCTCCGAACACCCCATGACACCCACGGGGAACAGAAACAGAAGTATAACATAAAATACATAACCAAAATGCAAAACAGGAATGAGCCACAGCCGTGGCTCATAACATCAGGATAGCAGCCCTATAACACTCTTATACAGCTTAAACCCTGATTAGCCCTCTGTGAGGCCAAAAACTGGGCCCAATGTCTGGAACTTGCCCTCTCTCTCAGGGCCCTTATCCAGCTTTTCCAGCAAACTGAAAAGGTTATAACAAAACAACACATTTCCCTAGAAGTTTTAATTTTTCTTATACATGTAAGACAAGAACCTGGGACAAACATACCTGCCCTCAAACACTATTCCAGCGTTCTTGTCACAATATATATATATATATGTGTATATATGTATTATATATATATATATATATATATATATATAGGAAAGCCCTTACTCACTCATAACTAATTCTTTTACTTCTTGATATGTTAGGAAGCTGAAATGTAACATATATTCTTCAGGTGAGAAATAGTAAAACTACATAATTAGAATTTTAATAAACCTCTTCTAAGGGGATGTAAAGCGGGTTGAAATAATGATGTCTTCACCGATGTGTGGCTTGTGTTGCGTGAACGATAATGCCCAAATGGACAATTGGATCAAAATTTGTATTGCACTTCCAGTGGGTAGAATTTAATTAATTACAAAAATGGTACTGTCACTTTTTCCCCGAATCTGCTATGGGTGCTCCTCGGGTAATGCCAATAACCATGGATTAATAGAAAAAAGAGGTAAACAAGCGCCTATGGTGTAGTATTTCCTATCAAGAGTGCCAAATCACACCACTCATAAAACTGCGTACCAGTTTATAACTTGTATCCAAAGCATATCAATCCACTGCCTCATATTCCTTGAACAATACTGTAATCTAGAATTCAGAAGGAGAAAACATGCACCATATAGTGTAGTATTTTTAAGGTTTGCAAGGTCAGATTATTATATGGTTAGCATGCATACCAAATGAATTATGGAAATAAGAAGATACACAGGTCTTTGTTTGATGTGCTTATTTCCAAAAACAAACCATCCCCAGTCTCCGTGGTTAGATAAGCATTCCTCACAGTTTAGTAAAGGGTAACGTTTATTGATACATCATGAAAAAAATAAAAATAAATCAAATAATAATAAATCAATGGCTTAGCTCAATTGATCTCAGAAGTCAGTGTACATCAGTTCAAAATTAGTCTCAGGTCAGTACCACACAATCTCAATGCATTTCGCCCTCTTGGGGCTTCCTCAGGAGAATAAATCATGTTGTATTAGGGCCTCTCTTATACCCCTAGCAATTAATAATTGGTTATGCAAATCACTTCTGGTCTGCATCAATTGCGGAATCGGAAGTGTCCAGGGGAGCCATGTGATCACATTACTACATTCCCCCAGTGGCGTCCAGCAGAAACACATCATAGCAGGAAGTGACACTGACTCCCGGATGACGCGGCTCGCGTCACTACTGGAAGTGAGGTCACCAGATGCACCGCCGCATCATTGCCAGAAGTGAGGTCACCGGGTGTGACGTGGTCACAAGTAACCCATTGGACCAGGAAGCAAAACAATACAGTACTGAATACTGATAACGGAAATACATCAACTGTTTACACTGGCACTGTCCATCCGAATTATAAGTAAATTTAACAATATCCCACTAGAATTTATTATATATATATATATATATACACACAGAGTAAAAACCACAGCACTCACCGCACCAGAAGCGGGGCACAGCTATGCACTTACCACTCACAGGGTGGGGTGCATGTAACACTGCACTCTCCACCACAGAAACCCCGCTTCTGTGGTGGAGAGTGCAGTGTTACATGCACCCCACCCTGTGAGTGGTAAGTGCATAGCTGTGCCCCGCTTCTGGTGCGGTGAGTGCTGTGGTTTTTACTCTGTGTGTATATGAAGGGGTTAATCTATGGTTAGCTCGTATTAACCGTGGCCACTAGCTTTCTCATGCACCCCTGTGTGGACTTTATTATCCTGAACCTGTCTCAGCTGTTTTTTAGCAATCATCTTTGAGCCAGTGCAATAGGTGACTAGTGTGCCTTTAAAAGCCATAAAGTCTGTGGCAGGTACACATTACATCTAGCAGGCAGATGATGCAGCAGTGTGGTAGTCAGGTTTTAAGACTCTGTGATAGTGTAGGACCTGTATGAAGGTGGGGTACCTTGAATCGGTATACAGGCTTCCGTGCATTGGCCAATCCACCAACTAAACCCCCATCATTTATTTATTGAATTGTTGAGGATAAGTGAGTTTACTTTGGTGAGT
Organism: Pseudophryne corroboree; assembly: GCF_028390025.1. NCBI lineage: Eukaryota > Metazoa > Chordata > Amphibia > Anura > Myobatrachidae > Pseudophryne > Pseudophryne corroboree. The sequence goes on from NC_086446.1 coordinate 640,530,233, forward strand.
GCTGGGTTCTCTGTTTGTATATATATATATATATATATATATATATATATATTAGTACAGTGTCATGTTAATAAAAATAAAACAAAAAAATAATAAGAACTAATATTCATTTTCACATACTCAACAGGGAATTCATAAGGATAAGCTTTGAGAATATACATATATACATAGGTGACTCGACAGGGGATGGATTTTCATCCTGAGGTGTCCTGCTGGCTGCCTGGCTGCTGCTGATCGGAGTCACAGGAGTGTTGTTTCCTGACCTGCTGGCTGCTGCTGATCACTGGTATGCAGGCAGACACTGACAAGAATTTAATAATTATTTTTATATAACATATATAATATATATGTATATACAGTATATATATATATATATATATATATATTTAAATATTTTTTCAGTATTTATTTTTTTTTGTAGTCAAATCCCCACAGTGAGGGGACAAGAAAGAGAAACCAGTTATCACTGGAGTGCACACAACCCAGCTGACATTTAAGATATATACTTAATTAAGGGTTTATACTAAGCTCCCCTATATTGATACTGTCCAATAAAGGCTTTAATGCCCACCTATAACTGATAATGTGAATCAAGAAAAAATGTTTTTGTCATACTGGGACTTAATATGTCCTTTATTATTTGACGAGCAAAGTGTTAAAATCAAAGAAATGTGAAAAAAGTAAGAAAAACACATACAGTGAATAAAGATTAAAAACAGTAGCAGATGTGTCCATTCCTTTTTGTATTATGCGTACTTTGTTGTTCACACATTCATGAACCCCCGAAATTATGACTGCATGAAGTGCTGTAACAGCACTAACTCAGTGAATCCGATTTGTAATTATCCCATGAATCAAATAAGTTATAAGGTAATAGAGCTGATATCTTACAGTGAAGAAATATTGCAGTCCACTACTTACAAGTGATGATACAAAGTAATGGTAACGTGTATCTACATGTTGCAATGCTGATTCACTGTAACTGTTCATCAACTAAGGGTGAGCGATATATGTTTACTGATACTGGGAAAAAGCTAAAGCTCAATTGCTATGATAATAAAAGTAATATGGAACAGTTGTCCAATTTTATTGAGATGCTGCAGTATAAATACACTGCCACTTTACAGTAGCTGAAGAAAAATATATATGTTGATGTTACACCTCAGTAGTAACTGATATATGTAGATAGAGTGAAACTAGTTCACTGCTATCTATAAATTGGTCAGAGATATAATTCTATAACAATAAAGATGGTACAGGATGCTAATACAGCTATTGAAACTTAGGGCATCATATTAATGTACAACAAATAAATGCAGGCTGAAGCCAGCTGAGATATCTTCAAAAAAATGCCTTAATAGCTGTGAAATGGTCCTGTTGTAATACTAATAGTATGTATAGTATAACTCAAATAGAGTATAAATTAATTCCCCAACAATGTAGTGACAGTGTAGTAGTTACTTAGTGATAATAAAGGTTCAACAGCAGTAGCAGTACACTCACACCTTGCTAACAAACAATATACAGTACATGAGTATATAATTTTAATAGTGGATTGCAAATCAGCAATAAGGGGATAAGAATTGATGTATTGTGGATTATATTAGTATGGATATGTTCTTTAATCACAAAGGTTGTTGTGGCTACAGTAAAACAGTGTAAGTCACTAGTCATAACACAAATCAGTTTATTATCTGTGCATGCTACATTATTACAATGATGATATAAGTTGATGGAGTATGGATATATGGCAAAAGTATTACTGTTCCGTTAATGTAATAGGAATATGAATGGATGCCGTGTATTACTTAACAATAGCCCAACTTGGGATAATATCTTCTAGTGCACTGCATTATAAGTCTGATAATGGCTGATTATTAGTGCACAATAAACACAGAGTTTAATTATCAGCACATAGGAGACACTGACATATATTACGCAGTGTCACACTATATATCCACTGGCGGATGATAATCAGTATGCGGTGACCGCATTCACTATATGGCTCACAGCACCAGTATGTAAAAACCTTTTCACCTGCTATTAAGTGTGTACACTGTGCTGACAATAGTGGACTAGTATGTACTAGGCCTCCTATAAGCAGTAATGCAGCTGACACATAAATCACTGTCCCATTGTCTGTGTATACAGCATGATAACCGTAGTGGCCATTAAAGCTAAATCACAGACAAATCGGTACTGTGAATACTGTGTTAAACTTATACTGTTTTTGATAGACCACAACCTAAATTCCTATAAGTTATCTATATATCAGATCATGGGTTCATGATTGCTGAGTGGCTTAATAAGTATTATTATTATTATGCTTAATAAGTATTATCATTATTATAAGTATGGACAGTATGGATGGTATAATGGTTAGCATTACTGCCTCACAGCACTGAGGTCATGGGTTCAATTCCCACCATGGCCCTAACTGCGTGGAGTTTATATATTCTCCCCGTACTGTCGTGGGTTTCCTCTGGGTACTCCGGTTTCCGCCCACATTCCAAAAATATACTGGTAAGTTAAATGGCTCCCAACAAAAATGAACTCTAGTGTGAATTATTATTATTATTTTATTATCCTTTATTTATAAAGGATATGAATGTGTCTGTGTGGTAGGGAATATAGATTGTAAGCTCCACTGGGGCAGGGACTGACGTGAATGGGCAAATATTCTCTGTAAAGTGCTGCGGAATATGTGTGCGCTATATAAATAACTGGTAATAAATAATAAATACATAAATTATAAAATGGAGGACCCATCGCTAAACTACCAATGTGCATTTCGCTCTAATAGGCTTTCTCAGGGTACTATAATATAATAATCATTTGTGTCTTAATGTGGGTTACTCTCCAGAGATGGTGGGAATTTAATCTCTTCATTCTTGGAACTTTGCAATGTATTTATTTTTTATATTTATTTTATTATTTTTATATTAATTTTTATTCTCTTTTTTATTTTTAGTGTTTTATATTTATTTTTTTATTTATTTTTTCATGTCTGTTTTTTTATACTTTTATTTCCTTCATTAAAACACAATACTGCCATTCCAATATACACAGCCTTAACTGGGTGTGTGCCGAATGTGCTCCGCTCACAGCGCATAGACTATGTGGGAGGAGAACCGGCACATCACCCCCCCCCACACACACACACACCACCCACATACACCAGCAAGGACCTACGTCAGTCTGAAGCCACTACCTGCCCCCCCCCCCCCCCCCTATATGCAGCTGCTGTGCAACCTGGCAACTTAGGAAACAGGCCAGTGGCAGTACTGCAGCTTCCTGTATCTCACTAGGCTCCGCTGCTGGGCTTACCCTGTGTGTCTGCAGCTTTTTTTGTGGGAGGAAAACTCTCCCTCTCTGTCTCCCCCCAGCGTAATGTGTAAAAGGTACTCTACCTGCCATATTGTGTAAAAGGGGACTCTACCTGCCATACTGTGTAAAAGGGGACTCTACTTGCCTTAATGTGTAAATGGGGACTCTTCCTGCTGTACTGTGTAAAGGGGACTCTATCTATTGTATTGTATAAAGGGGACTCTACCTGTCATACTGTGTAAAAGGGAACTCTACCTGGACTCATGTATAAAAGGTGACTCTATCTGCTGTACTGTGTAAAAGGGGACTCTGTGCCATATTGTGTAAAAGGGGGCTCTACCTGTCATACTGTGTAAAAGGGGACTCAAACTGGAGTAATGTGTAAAAGGTGGATCTACCATGCATTATGTGTGACAGGGGATCTACCTGGTGTAATGATTATAAGTGTTGCTACTGTGTATAATCTGAATAATGGAGACTACTGTGCAGTGTAACATGAATTGATATTATTTAATGTCCACACCCCTATATGTTGCTGCGAGCCTACATGCACACTGGCTTTATTTTAAATATGGGGGGCACCAATTCTCTTTCTGGCACATGGCACCAAAATGTCTAGTTACAGCTTTGCTATTATCCATCTTATTCCCTGGGGGATCAGTGTATCTTGATTCACTGCTGTTAGGTCTTCCTATATAAGGTTTCTCCCTGATTTGCTACTTTACATAATATTTATATTTATCTTTTCTCCTCTACACTTGTCCCATGTTAATTAATCGCTTGTTGTGTAGTACATTTGCAAAACAGCGCCACAGACAGTCTAGCTATTGAAATATATTTATATATGCTGTATGTGTGTGTTTACATGTAAACATGGCACTTAGTGACTCTTTTCTTTTTTAGTTCTCACTTTGGTGTTTAGTCTAATATCTTCTCACTATGGGGCATATTTATTAAATCTGCTCTTAAAATATACAGAAACTGCTGTTTCTGCATGTTTAAGGGCAGAATGAAGTGCTTATCCTTTAGTTGTACCAAAGAGGAAAGCAGGAGCTATCTCTGTCTGGCATATCCCACAGCAGTCACCACAATCATTTTTTATGGGCACAGTACTTAAAAAGATCTGCAAAGTGAAGCTTTGCGGATGTTGCCTACGTAGGTTAATGTCATCTTCAGATGGTGTTAGCCCATTACCTGCTATTGGGCTGCACTGCCTAAGAGGGATCTTGTGATTCTTCTCTGGTGGGCTGCAAGGCATCCTGAAGTGCTTTGCGGCTTTTGTCAAAAGTGGAAACCATATCTTCTGCTTTTTGTCCACTTACTCCTGCAGCATCCATCCCTATAGTTTCTTAAAGGGATGGTACTGTATTTAAAAAGTTAATTTGCAGATCTTGCCTGCATGGTCTGATGTCATCTTGTGCTCTGCCAGAGAGGGATCCTGTACTCCCTCTCTGGTTGGCTGCAGGATGTCACAAAGCACTTTTCATCTATTGCTGCATTGCACATGTGCAGCTGGAAAGCATTGCACACACAGTAGCCACTGGGGGTCTGTAGATAGAAGTAAACTGATTGAGGATGTGATCACTTTATTTGTACCTGATTGCTGGGATTAAAATTGGTACATCCGAGCAAAATAAGAAACCTTATTGCAAACCTACATACATGACCCATTCAAGGAGTGACAAAATGATCTGTTCCTGGACTTCCCCCTTAATTTATGATTGCCGTCACCTGTGTCAAACTAGCCAATTAATCAGAAAGGTATTTCAACATTAGTGATGACAAGCATACATTAAGAGAGAAGTCCAGGAACAGAGCATATTCTCTCTCCTGGAATAGGTCATGTTGGGAGGTATGTTTTTTTTCCATGATTTGCATCAATAAGGGTTTCTTGGGGGCGTGGCGTGGCTGGCTAATGGTGTAAACCAGCTTTATGCTTTTTGTGGGCTCCTGCTACAATATCCCTAACCGCTGTGGCACTATTGGAAGCCCTGCTCCCTCACCAGGCTGCTGGGGACCCTGCAGCCACTGTCCACACTGCTCGCGGAGCCGAGGGACCTGTTTCCTGAGCCCTGCCAGTTGCGGCCTATTACCCCCGGGAAGCCGTGACCTAAGTAGCTGGCTGATCCCGGGAACAGTGCGTGGCCGGCATAGAGCTCCGGACACCCAGCTGAATTCTGCCGCAGACCATGAGAACACGGTTCCTGCCCCCAGCCTACCTTGACTACTGGTGCCTGGTCCCTCCCTACCTTCTCTCAGCTCCAGTCTGGGCTGTCCCTGCTGAGTGTGGCCTCTGCTCCCTCAGAAGCAGGGGCTTGAATTTTACTGTGACTCTGGGCCTGACTTATGGGAGCAATGGGCCATGCTGTGGCTCCCCATGCTGCCTTCCCTACCCAGCAATATCCCCCTACATATATCTGGGGACCCTCCATAGTTATGGCCTTCAACTATTGTTCCCTTTCAACATGCTAACTTAGAGTACAGTGCCTGGTCCTCTGTCTGAAGGGGATTTAGGGACAGGTGGCCATCTTACCAGCCCAGACTCAGTATCCCCCTGTGTGAGACCAGCGAGGCAGAAAAATACCTTGAGAGTTGGATATTTGCCTGATGCAGATGACATCAGATATGAAGCATATAATCTCTTCTACCTAGGTGTGATGCAGTTTGCTCAATGATATATTAATGCCATGCAGATGGGAGTCAATGCTCAGTAGACATATTCTTATGTAGCTTCTGCACCTATACCTCACTACGGTTCAGACCAAAATACGCTTTTACTGCTTTATTCCCACATTATGGCTTGAACAAAAAAATCCTCACAGAAGGGTAACATGTCTCGACCAAGGAATTCTTCATCTCAAGCTACCATAAGGCCATTTCTCCAACCTACACCCTCCAAGACCAATCAAGACCCAATGGTGGCAAGTCCTTCCTCCTCTCCCTCTTCCTTGCCTAATTCATTGTCTAATGTGGATCCTACCCTCCAACCTTCCTATAAAAGGAATGAACTTAAAGAAATATTTACTTTTCTTAAATAGGTCCCAACTAAACAGAATCTTCAAGATGCGATTAGACAGGAACGTACAACAGTTAAGAGGGACATTTCACAATTGTCGGACAGACTGACAGATGTTGATGAAAGCCAAGATACTTCTGATACACTCTTCCGGTCCTTACTGGATATAATTGCGGCTCAAACTACAGAAATACATTCACTACAAAACAGAATGACAGACCTAGATAACAGGGGAAGATGGAATAATATTCGCATAAGGGGCCTTCCAAAAGATGTTCCACAATCAGGTCTGAAAGATGCTCTCACAAAGATTTTTAATGAATTATTGGAAAATGAGCCAACCACCACCATTGTTTTTGACAGAGCTCATCGTGCTATCAAGCCTTGTCGACTCCCCTCAGATCGAGCCCACAATATAATTTTCTGCCTGCATTATTTTACAACAACGTAAGGCACTGAAACCATTAACGGATGAACTTTGTAAACGACAACTAAAATATCACTGGGGATTCCCCTTTAACTTTCAGGCTTCTCATTCTGGAAAAGTGCTTTTCCTACATAATTCTTCAGATCTAGTGTCCATTTGTGTAACTCTGGGCCTACCACAGATGACCATTCCAGACTGGGAGGTGAATATCCCGCAATTGAAATTGCCTTAACACCAACATAGAAGCACCTCCTGGCAGACGATCTGGAACTCCAAGAATACTCCACCTACTGTCACAGTATCTTTGGACACGGACAATACCTGATTTAGTCTTCTTTCCATTTGTCTTGGTTAGCCTTTATGTGTTATTTACTATATTTAGGTGTTAGATGCTTATTTGTTACATCAAGAATGACAATAAGATATCCGTCTCTGCTATTTGATATATATGTCTCCTGATGATTGCTCCTTTGTCCCCTTACCCGCTTAGTATGTTACTATTTCTTGGAGCTTTGATCCTACAGTTAGGACAAGGTCTCCACAGTGGCTGTTTCAATATTGTTGGAATCTTTTTCCTTTTAAAACTATGTTTTAAGTTTCCTTTTTCTCTGATGTGTTTTGTTTTTTCTTTTTCATAGTAGTCTCCCTGGGAACCATGCTGACAGTCCCCTTAACTCGGATGTTATGAGTGCTCCAACTCAAATTAAAATCTCCTCGTATAATGTAAAAGGACTTTACATACCTGAAAAAAGATCTAAATTACTTAGATCATTATGGGTAGATAGGGTAGATGTAGCCCTAATCCAGGAGACACACTTTAAAACAGGCTCTCGGTCTCCATCCCTGTCAGACCGCCATTTTCCTATGTCATTTTTATAGCAATAATCCAGACGGTAAAACAAAAGGTGTAGCTATTTTATTCTCAAAGAAACTTCTTGTCACAGACATAGTAGTTCACAAACTGGTTCCAGGTAGACTACTTCTATTAAATTGTCTAATCTTTCAACAAGCATTCATCTTTATTATGTTATATGTTCCCAATCAAGCCCAACCATGGTTTTTCAACTCATTTCTGACACAACTTTACTCTCTTTTGAAAGGCGTTCTTGTATTAGGGGGTGATTTTAATTGGTCTCTGAATCCCACATTGGATATTTATACTGCAGCCCCAAGATTTTCAAAACGCAAGCATTGCCAAGTTCAGAAAGTATTTCATGAGCTTCAGCTGGCCGATACCTGGAGGGTTCTGTGTCCCACAAAGTGAGATTATTATTTTTATTCCCATCCCCACCAGGTTTATTCCTACTTAGACTACTTATTTTTAAGTCACCGACACCTTTCCCTTCTTCTAGATGGATCTATAGGTCCAATTACGTGGTCATACCATGCTCCTATATCAATGACTCTTTCACTCCAGACCTCTTCTTTAGGTCAATGGTCATGGTGTTTAAACAGATCTCTTTTACAAGATGTTTTTTGTAAAGGTGAGCTTGATACGACTTTATCTGATTACATAGAGCTGAATGATACTTCTGAGGTGTCCAAGATTACAGTATGGGAGGCACATAAATGTGTCATCTGAGGTGAATTGATTCAGTTGGGAATTTATGTGAAAAAACAAAAAACAGCCCTTATAACTAACCTTTTAAAAACAGATACATACCCTAGAATCAGCTCATAAATCTTTTTCTGGAGAGATCTACCCAACATTTTTAGAACTTAGTGCCCAACTGAATAAAGTGCTTTCTGACAATACCATACACTCAATGCGCAAATGTAGAAATCCTTATTACCAGTGGGGCAATTAACCAGGTAAACTGTGCCCTTCATATACAACATTCTACATCATTTATTAGTTTAATGAAAGCTACAAATAACCTGCCTCATTCCAAAACCCCGGAAATCCCATCTTGTTTTAAACAATACTACTCGACTCTCTATAATTTAGAGAATACCTCGGCTAATTCTAACTCACCGACTACGATACCGTATTTTAGGGATTATTTACTAGCAATGGACTATCCTACTATTTCAACGACAGATATAGAACTTTTAATGCGACCTTTCACCTTCCAAGAACTCGATCATGTAATTTCTATATCTCCATCAGGCAAAAGCCCTGGACCTGATGGCTTCACAATAGCATATTCCAAAATGTTTAAAGATAGATTGACACCTTTGCTGCTTCGTGCCATTAACGCCATTTCTGCTACCTTTCATTTCTCTCCTCAGTCTTTGGAGGCTCATGTAAAAGTAATTCCTAAACACGGAAAGGACCCCGCGTTATGCTCCAGCTACAGACCTATCTCACTTTTAAATGTTTTTCTAAAATTGTATGCTAAACTCTTGGCTATTAGATTATATAATCTACTACCCTCCTTTATACATGGAGATCAGGTAGGTTTTGTTCCCAAAGACGAAACCACCAAGGTCTTGAACTTAATACACCTAGCCTGTCAGAGGTGATTGCACACAATATTGCTTCCAATGGATGAATTATATTGCCATTGAATCAGGATAATAGATTATTGTGATTGATACTATATTTGGGGTACACAATGTCGCTACAACATATGCTTTTTAATCTATTTTATGATACTTTGTATGTTATACCTGTTTACTGTATTTTCAATGCATCCAATTCTTTTCTTTCTTCAATAAAAATCAGATTATACAAGAAGGGATTCTTAATTTTCGGTGGCAGACAGCATATTTGAATAAATATGCCCCTGTAGCTATGAGTAAGGTAAGGTCTCATTTTGTATATAGAGATTTTGCATTTGTGACATTACTAAGTGACCCATATATTCTTTAGTAGATGGGTTTCAAATAACATCATCACTGGTCAAACACCCCATATCACTAGTCACACTCCTGCAGCCCTGGTCACAACCCCTGTGGTGGCACATAGTAGTCCCTTCAGAAATTTCAGCTCCAGGCCCATGGGTACCTTAATCTGACACTGACTTAATTAATACTGTACCTCAGTTATTTTGATCTAACCATCTGTGCTGAAGCCTGGATATCACTAAAACCTGTACTGTTAGTGTACCTTGAGGACCGAGACTGTGAATGCCTGCTTTTAGGTGTCTCATCCTATGTGTAGTTACGAAACAGTGTACATTAATGTTAATCACAGTTACCATTTAATTATATCTTGCCATCCCCAATCTCTCTGGGAAATTAATATTTGTACAGTCAGGCCCGGCGCTACCCGCTCAGCAAAGGGATGCAGTGCAGGTAGGCGCCAGACAGGAGAGGCACACTACCTGCTCTGCATCCCTGCTGCTGCGCCCCCTGCTGCTGCCGACTGCTGTGCCTGTCACTGCATGACAGGCAGCGGCGCCAGTAGCTGAAAGCCTCCTCTCTCTCCCTCCCCTCCTGTGACAGTGACTGATCAGATGGAGGGTGCAGAGCTACACAGACGGAGGTGGCAGAGCTAAATAGGCAGAGGGATCGGAGCTACATGGGACCATCAGACTGCAGTGCCACAGAGGAGGACATGCTGCTCCAGATCCTGCCAGCCAAAGCCAGGGAGAGTAAGCGAGAAAGTCTGTGTGTGTGTGTTTGTATGTGTGTTTGTGTATATGTAAGTATGTGTATTTGTGTATGTGTGCAGTGGAGGGGGGGTTTGAATAATTTGCACTTCTGTGGGCGTTACATGTAAGCTGCGCTACTACTTGGGCATTACTACTGGCGCATTATGTGTAAGCTGCGCTACTACTGGGGCATTACTACTGGGGCATTATGTGTAAGCTGCGCTACTACTGGGGCGTTATGTGTAAGCTGCGCTACTACTGGGGCGTTACTACTGGGGCGTTATGTGTAAGCTGCGCTACTACTGGGGTATTACGTGTAAGCTGCGCTACTACTGGGGCATTACGTGTAAGCTGCGCTACTACTGGGGCATTACGTGTAAGCTGCGATACTACAGGGGCGTTACATTAAGCTATGCTACTACTGGGGCATTACGTGTAAGCTGCGCTACTACTGGGGCATTACATGTAAGCTGCGCTACTACTGGGGTGTTACATGTAAACTGCACTACTACTAGGGCATTACGTTAAGCTGCGCTACTAATGGGGCGTTATGTGTAAGTTGCACTACTACTGGGGCATTACGTTAAGCTGCGCAACTACTGGGGCATTACACGTAAGCTGCGCTACTACTGGGGCATTACGTGTAAGCTGCACTACTACTGGGGTGTTACGTGTAAGCTGCGCTACTACTGGTGCATTACGTTAAGCTGCGCTACTACTGGGGTGTTTTGTGTAAGCTGCACTACTACTGGGCGTTACGTGTAAGCTGCGCTACTACTGAGTTTAGTATGTGTAAGCGGCGCTACTACTGGGGTCATTATGTGTAAGCAGCTCTACTACTGTGGTTATGTGTAAGGGGCGCGACTTCTGAGGTCTTTATGTGTAAGCAGTGCTACTACTGTGGCGTTATGTGTAAGCTGTGCTACAACTGGGTGTAGTATGTTATGCTGGTGGTTGGGACCCTGGCGCCCAGCATACCGGCACCGGGATCCCAACTGCCTGCATACAAGCAGCGGGGTGAGCGCAAAAGAGCCCCTTGCGGGTTTTCTGTGCTCGCCACACTGTGGGCACGGTGTTTATTCTCCCTCCAGGGGGGTCGTGGACCCCAAAGAGGGAGAAAAGTTGTTGGTATGTTGGCTGTCGGGATTCCAGCGCCAGTATACTGAGTGCCGGGAACCCAACAGCCGGCATATCAAATACCACCCCTACAACTGCGGTGTTATGTGTAAGCAGCACCACGACTGGGGGCGTTTTCAATGGGGGTACAATTGTGTGGCCATGCCCCTTCCTTGTGAGACCACATTCCTTTTTCAATGTGCGCTGTCCCTTTGTGAAATATGGGATGGCGCAAATTTATAGTTTGCAGGGGGGCACCGAACACCCTAGCACCAGCCCTGTGTACAGTAGTTCAGATACTTGTTATGAGACCCTTGAACATTTTTTTTTTTTAAACAGAGAGCGAGGTAAGATGACCCTGCTCATATTGTATAGGGATAATGCTTTTTTTACTAATGCTCAACATCCCAGATAAGGAAAAGGTTCATTAGTCTTTTTATAGTATCACATTAGTAATCTTTACACATTAAAATGCTTTTTATTATGTACAGTAGCTATTTATCATAGAACTCACCTACTGCCACTTGCTCTAGACTTCTTTATCACCTTGTTAGGTGTAATATTTATTTTAGTCACATGTGTTTGATATTGTGACATTTTCTTTATTGCGTAGATATCAAAGGGGCAGAATATTGTAATAATTGCTTAGGTGATCAAATGCATCTCTTTATTTAACATGACAAAATCTTAACATTGACTCATTGTTGCAGTTTAACAACTCCCCGCCCATAAAAAAAAAAAATGCAGAGAAAAAAGTTTCCCGTAAGTATAATTGACAGTGAAATTAAATTTGAAAGGTTAACAAGCCCTTAAAGATTGTAGTCTCCAGAACTAAATTATGTTTTATATAATTATGTGTCCTGCTAACAGATGGTAAACCTTTGATTCCTTTGCAAGATCTTTTAATTTCTTATTTTAAAACAAATTCTACAGATGCAACTTAATTTTAAGATGCCCCCAGCTGATATGTATAATTTATACTCATACCCATTTGTATTTATACATCTATGGCAACTCTACCATACTATAATTAGTACCTTATTAAACATTTCCAACTTACATATACAGTATCTTCATAAGTTCAGTAGCATGTAATATAAATTGTATATATGCAAGTATTGTACTGTATGTATAAACATATTTGTATTGTGCAAATAGTGACCCAGAACCCTACAATATTAACAACACATACAGTATCAAAAACCAAAACTGTAATTAGCAAAACATGTTTTCTTTGCTAAGGAGAATCTAATTAGCTGACAGAAGATGTCCTGCAATAAAAGTAAGTGATAAATATGATTGTAAGGAATTTTTAGGTATCCAGAACAGCAGCCTTGCACATGTGCAAACCCCAGCTCCTTTGGACTGTATCAGCTGCAGTACATAGATGGTGGAGTTTGCATATGCCCCGATCGCTCCCAAGGGATCCAACCTGGTGTGACAGTCTCGGAGGAAGGAAACACATCCCAATGGGACTGTCTATACTGGAGTTGACTGGCATGTAGGACTTCCAATAGAAGTCATCGCAGACTGCAACTGGCTCACTCCCTGCAGTGGCGGATTTTACTGGGGGTGCTGCATTACAGAAGCCCATAGGAAAAGTCTGCCACTGATCCAGACTCAGCAATAGTCTTGTTCCAGTTCAAGATCAATATAGAAACCACCCAGGAATATATAGATAGATTGGATATGACATTGTACACAGTGGCTATTCAAAATTATGCAAAAGTAAAAAGGTGCTCTTTGCCAGCTTCTCCGATCTGCTGCTGCATCTGAAGACTCAGCATCGATCAACTATGTCAAGATCATCGGAGATCTTAAAACACCTCATATTACTTAGGATGTCTACCAAAATCACTATGGCTTTGCCAAGGCCAGAGAATGGTGCAGCATGTAAACAATTTGGCGGCTCTTGGATCACTGGGAGGAACGTTGCAAAAAAAGATCTGTGCATACACAGAACAGAAAACATCTGAGAATTACATAAATCTCTACATCAGGCACTAATTTACTCCATTTCAAAAATATGCTCTCATCCTACAGTGCTGCTCTTTTCCTCTCTAAACAGCCGTATTTCAAAAATGTAATCTCCCATTCCTCAAACCCCCAGCATCACTTCACCACTATCAACTCACTCTTCTGCCCAACCCCTCCTAGACTTCCTTCCTCACACTATGCCCTTTGCCACCTACATCACATCTAAAATTGACTGCATACATCAGGGCATCACATCCCACCTGACCCTCAGCAACCCCCCCCTTCCTCCATTCCCAGCCAACCTCTCTCCATATACTGTATGTCACTAACTCTGGGTTCTTTTCCCCCCTGTATATGGTAATGAAGTCAGGACCATCAATCTCACTAACTCTGACTTCTTTTCACCCTACTTCTGGAGATGTAATTATTCACTTGTTACCACCTATTTATATAGCGCACACAAATTCCACTGCACTTTACGTTTCGACCTTCCAGAAGGTCTTTGTCAAGACAGACATCAAGGACCTCCTACCACCAAGGGGTCCTTGGATATTTTATATATATATATTTTTTTTTTATATGTGTGTGTGTGTGTGTGTGTGTGTGTGTGTGTGTGTGTGTGTGTGTACACTATATGGAGTTTTCTGAAAAAAAAGTATATATACAGCTACACTATATTTCATTGCCAGTCATAAACAGGATTAGAACCCATGCCTGTTACACGGAAGGCAGCCACACACTACATACTGTAGATCTGCTCAGTCACTTACAATGCTGATTACAGTACTTCTGTGACAAATATTTTACAAGTGTCATACCCAGGATTAGAACCATGACCTATTTTACTGGAAGCAGGCACTTTACTGATGGATCTATTTCCTCCTGTATAGAAAGATTACAAATTCCAACTAAGTGAAGTTACTTGTAATTGTCAGAGAAGTAACTTCATATAGTTAGAATTCTCACTCTTCCTGCAGAGGAGCAAATAGCTTCATCAGTAAGGAGCCTGCATCCAGTGTAGTAGGTTTTGGGTTCTAATCCTGGTAATGACACTTTTAAAATGTGCATCTAGTGTATAATAAAGAGGGTGTGACTTGTAAGGTGAAGGGACTATAGTGGGAGAGGGGAGTCAGCCACGGAAGAGATTACGGTAGCTGTCAATTAACTTAATTGAATCGTGTCATGGAAGGGGAGTAGAGGTGCTCCCATACAGAGCAGGAGCCCGGCGGCAGCCGACTCCGTTGTCTCCCACAATTATGCCTCTGCCCTCCTGCCTCCTCTGCTACCTTTCTCCTTATGCTGTTTCCATTATGCCCACTTCCTCAACCTCTTCCTCTCATTAGGCAAAGTCCCTTCTGCAGTCAAACATGCCCTTGTCTCCCCCATTCCTAAAAATAAAACCTACCATTGAACTTAACACTCTCTTCAACTACCAACCCATCTCTCTCTGCTCTTTTCCTCCAAACTCCTTAAGCGTATTGTGTACTGTACAACCACCTCACTGACTTTCTTTACTCACATTCCCTGCTTGACGATTTCAGTCAGGCTTCAATCCTCTCCACTCCACTTAAATTGCCCTCATAATAGTCCTTTCTGCCAATCCAAGGGCCACTACTCATTGCTCATTCTCCTTGACCCTTCTAATGGTTATGACACTTTAGACCACCTGCTCTTCATCCAAATCCTTATTCACTTGGTCTACAACAAGATGATGCCCTCTCTTGACTATCTTCCTACCTCTCTAATCAATTCATCTCTGTCTTCTCTCATCACTGAACCACCCCTCCCATTTTCACTAACAGTTGGTGTCCAACAAAGTTCTGTATTGGGACATCTCCTATTCTCCATCTACATCCTCTGTTGGTAATCTCATCAGCTCTTTTGATGGTGCCGCACATGGCTGCCTCGGTGCTGCTCTGCCGAGTAACACTCTCCACTTCTTTATCCCTGTTTACATTTTTGTTTTTGTCCTTGACCATAGACCATGTGCCTGCGGTGATAAAGTATAGCAGAGAGGAGCTTATAAACATTGGTGCGCTCACCTTCCCGAACATGATGGAGCTACTTGCAGGTGGATTGACAGCCCTTACTGTCCTTGCAGCCCGCCTGAGAGATGGAGGTGGCAGGGTGGGCAGAAATGGCAATGCGGCGATGGCCCCACAAAGAACACACAGCAGCCCTGGAAGCGGAGACGGCTCATCCAGCAGTGTGGCACTGCTGGCCACCGGGAGCCCAGATGACGATGCTACTCCAGGCCTGCCGGTGGGTTTCTTCCTAACATCAGTCCGGCAGCAGACCCTGGAAGCAGCGGTAACCTGGAGTGCGAGGGACCAGGCAGCAGCCTCCAGCCAGGTGATCTGTCCCCCAGAAGCCCCAGCAGCAGCACCAAGGAAAGTAAGGCTACCCCATGTGACTGCAGGTCCCAGCCCAACAACAGTGGTGGGGGCAGCCTGTTCAGCAGCGCTGTGCTGCCAGACCCCAGTAGCAGCCAAGGCAGTGTCAGCAGGTCCTGGCCCTACAACAGCATGGTGCTGCCGGCCCCATGTAACAGCGACGCTGGCAAGGCACGGCCTACCATCTACCTGATGCAGACCCCGGGAGCAGCGATGTGGCCACTGACCCAGCTTAGAAGAAACCATGTAGCGATCTGCCCACCAGAAAACCAGACATCTGCCCCAGGAATGGAGCCCCAGTAGAGCAGCGGTGCCCTGGAGACACGAGGACCTGGCTCCAGCCACCGGGTGCAGCAGGGAGGTGGGTAACCCCCTGAAGCACGGAAATGGGGCCCAGTACAGAGCCAGTGGGAGCGGGTGATTTAGACCAAGAGGCAGGGGCAACTACAACACCCAGATGCATCGACAGGGTTGCGGCCCCTGGAAACAGCTTCGGGGGGACTGGCACCCACAGGGGTGAGGGCCCCCAGGCTAACTGTAGCTCAGGTGCGAGCAGTAGACTGGCAATGGTCTGCTGCCCTGAACCCTCATGTATAGCAACGGCTGCCTGGGCCCGTGCACCAAGCTCTGCAGCCGGCCAAGCATCTAGACCACTCGGACTGCCCAGAAGCAAAAGAACTGCCCCAGCGGATACCCAAGTTGCTGCAAAAACAGTGGTCTGGATATCCGTGGGAGCCCTACTTCCAAAGGGAAAGGGGGGAGGATGCCCGAGACCCCAGGAGTCCCAACCAAGCATCAGAGTGAGGTGCAGGAATCCCAGGAGGGGCATCTGCGTAGTTGCCCTAGTCAGGTGGAGAGGACACAGGTCGGTGCTTCCGGGCATCTTACTGTCAACGTACAATCACTGGTGATCAAGCTGGACAAGCTTTCCCTGTCTCTGGGCAGTGCGAAGTTGTGCATCGACGGCTCGTCTGTCCTATGCTTTACAGAGACATGGCTGGATGATTGTATTGCTGACCCCTTGGCGTCCCTGCCAGGCTACAGTCTATACAGGGCCAACTGCACCAAGGAACTTACAGGCAAGTTCAAGGGGGTGGAATCTGCTTCCACATCAATGACCGGTGGTGCACCAACGTCACAATCCTAAGTAAGTCATGCAGCCTGCACTTGGAGACACTTCTCATCCACTCTATTCCATTCTACTCCCCCCAGGAACTTGCCTCAGTGATCCTGATCGGGGTGTACACCCCCTTCCCCCAAGCCTGTGTGAATGAAGCCCAACAAAACTTGTCCGCCAGCATCATGGACACTGAGCTCAAACATCCAGACTACCTGTTCATCATACTTGGCGACTTCAACAGTGCTAGACTGACCTGTGAGGTGCCCAAGTACAAACAGGTGGAGTGACCCACTAGGGAGGGGTGCACCTTGGACCTCTGCTACACCACCATCAAGGCTGCCTATCGGTCCAAGCTGCAAGCTGCTCTAGGTCTCTAGGACCACTGCCTAGTCAATCTCCTACCGACCTACAAACAGAAGCTGAGGTCAGCTAAGCCCAGAGTCAAGACTGTTAAAAGATGGACCAGTGAGTCTAAGCTGAAGCTACAGGCCTGCTTTGAATGCACAGACTAGGGTGTATTTGAGGCCACAGCCACTGACCTGGATGAACTAGCTGACATTGTGACATCCTATATCAGCTTCTGCGAGGACACGTGTGTGCCATCTAAAACTTTCCGCACTCTCAGCAACAACAAGCCATGGTTCAGCACTCAGCTCCGACAGCTCCGAAGGGCCAAGAAGGAAGCCTACTGCAGTGGAGACAGGGTACGGTTCAAGCAGGCCAGGAACATTCTGACAAGAGAAATTGGGCTGGCAAAAAAGCAGTTCGTTGACAAGCTGACACGTAACCTCTCAGCAAACGATCCTGTGTCAGTATGGAGAGGCATGCAGGCTAACTACAAGAAAACCCCAAACCCCACTGCCATGCCCCAGGTACTGGTGAATAAGCTGAACAACTTCTGCCACAGTACTATCTTCGACCCAGGCAGGCCGGTCAACCCCCCTTATCCTGGTAATCACTCTCAGGTACTACGTGTGGAGCACGGGGAGGTAGAAGCAATGTTCAAAAGGGCCAAGCCCAGGAAAGCTCCTGGACTAGATGGTGTGTCACCATCTGCGCTGAAGATCTGCGCTGCCCAACTTGCCCCCATACTTACGAAGATCCTTAACACCTCACTGGAGTTGTGCAAAGTCCCCTCCTGTCTCAAATGTTCCACAATCATCCCGGTCCCTAAGAAATCCAGCGCCAAGGATCTGAACGACTACAGGCTGATCGCATTGACATCTGTGGTCATGAAAGCATTTGAGTAACTGGTGCTGAACCACCTAAAAGAAGTGTCCGGCCCTCACCTGGACCCCCTACTGTTCGCCTACCAAGCAAACAGGTGCATTGAAGATGCAGTCAACATGGGGCTGCACTTTATTCAGCAGCACTTATACCTACTGGGCATCTATGCAAGAGTCCTGTTCGTTGACTTCAGCTCAGCGTTCAACACAATTGTTCCCAGCATCCTGCTTCCCAAACTACTCCGCCTAGGGATCCTAGAACCTACCTGCTACTGGATAATGGAGTTCCTGTCAGACAGAAGCCAGGTGGTCAAAGCTGGGAAATTCTCGTCAAGTGTGCACATAATCAGCACCAGGGCCTCCCAGGGATGTGTACTCTCCCCCTGCTCTTCTCCCTGTACACCAATGACTGCTCCTCGGTGGAGCAAATGGTAGAATCCTAAAATTTTCTCATGACACCACCGTCAAAGGTCTAATCAGGGATGGGGAGGAGTCTGCCTACTGATGGGAGGTGGACTGGCTGGTGCGGCAACAACAACCTTGACTTCAACCTGCTTAAAACAGTAGAGATGGTCGTGGACTTTAGAAGGAAACCAACTGTCATGGCCCCTCTTGTGATCACCGGCAGCTCAGTCCCATTGGTGGACTCCTTCAAGTTTCTTGGCTCTAAGATCTCCCGAGATCTAAAATGGGGGTCCAACACTGATACCATCGCAGGAAAGGTGCACAAGAGGCTGTTCTTCCTGAGGCAACTCAGGAAATTCAAGGTCCTAGAGAAAATGCTGCTCCTCTTCTTCTCTGCAATCATCAAGTCAGTAATAAGCTCCTCAATCATAGCCTGGTACAGCACCATCAGCGAAAAAGACAGATGCAGGCACCAAAATGTGGTGATGATGGCAGAAAAGATCGGAACTGACCTACCCTCTGTTCAGGATCTGTATAAATCCAGACTGAAGAAACGTGGAGAGAAAATTGCGGATGACCAGCTACATCCAGGACATGACCTGTTCAAACTGCTACTGTCGGGCAGGCACTACAGGACCATCCCGGCCAAGTGTACTAGGTGCTCAAAAAGCTTCTTTCCCAAAGCGGTCCACAAGCTGAACAAAGATTAGCATGCCCAAACAAGTAAACTGATAAAGTAACACTACTCTGTGCCGACTAAATTATGTATGTTGTGTGTTATATGATATGCTGTACGATGATATGCTATATGCCCCCTCACCCCTCTCTCATGTTGTTTCTCAGCTGCTGCAATGTAAACCGGAAGCAAATTTCTAGTATACGCAAGTATACCTGGCCAATAAAGCTGATTCTGATTCAATATCATCTCTACACTGATGATCCTCCTCTGACTTCTCCCCCTCTCTCCTCACTCATATCTTAACTGTCTCTGTTATCTCTTCCTGGATGGCCCAGAGCCGGATTAAGGGGGGGGTCCCGGGGATACGTACCCCCGGGCCCCCCTTTCCAAAAGGGCCCCCTGCCCATACGGCAACGCAAGGGAGGTTTCCGAGTACGTTTTTTTCTTCTTATTTTAGAGCCGCAGAGAGACTGTGCGGCTGCCGGCAGCTGAGCTGCCTTCACTGACTGAAAAGGGACGGACTCGGAGGCAGGCTGGCTGAGTGTAGGGGGAGCTAGCTGCAGAGGAAGCAGCAGCTCCTCCCAGGAAGTTCTCCCATGTGACCAGTCTGGCTGGCCGGGTGAGGCAGTAAATCTGTGAGTGTGCAGTGAACGGCAGCTGTGTATTTCGTGTGCAAGTACAAGGTGGGATTAGTTATGCTGCACATGTGAGGCACCCACTGTCCTGGTGTTTGAGGGGGAGGGAGAGGAGTATGCAATGTGTTTATATGCTGTATGTGCGTATCCTATGTATGTGTATATATCTTATGTGTATGTATCCTATGTGTCTGTGTATGCTGTGCACAGTATATGTATCCCATGTCTGTATATGCTGTATGTAGGTATCCTATGTGTCTGTATATGCTGTGTGTATATATCCACTATGTTTGTATGTATATATGCTGTGTGTATATGTATGCTGTGTGTGTGTATATGTTGTGTGTATGTATACTATATGTGTATAGTGTGTGTGTGTATATGCTATGTGTATTTATGCTCTCTTGGTGTATGCATGCATGTATGTATGCTCTGTGTGTACATGTGTGCTGTGTATGTATGCATGCCCTGAGTGTGTCTGCAGTATGTGTGTTGGATCTGTGTATTTATGTATATATGCTTTTGTAAGGATGCTATGCATGTATGTATGTATATATGCATGCTGTGTATATGTACAGAAGTGTGTAAGTATATTATATATATATATATATATATATATATATATCTCTCTATCTATCTATCTATCTCTGGGATGGTTGGCACTCCTTTCAAATAGAGTAACTTGCCCCGGTGCCTTCCTTATGCAAAGTATAGTTAACTGTGGTCCTCTAGAGAGGGGTTAACAACGGCCCACTCCCAATGTGTAAAAACCAGGCGGCACTCAAAAGACTGAAAAAGAGTAGAATGTACTTGCAAATCAAATTTCAATCATAAAGGGCTTAGCTTGCCGATGTTTCAGCACCACGCAGGGCGCTTTTTTTAAGCCTGTATGCGCTGAAGTAAACAAAACCAAACAGTGCATAAAACATACGTTTATGTGTTTGTGTGTGTATATATATATATATATATATATATATATATATATATAAAACATACGTGCATGCATGTACGGAAACCCCCAAGAAAATCCTGCGTTTGCCCCTGCGGCCACACCACAGATCGGATCTCTCTTCCGATCCAATCTGTGGTGCTTTGCTTCCATCCGCACTGCAGCAGCGGCCGTACAGACAGGACAGCTGAGTGACGGCTCAGCTGTCCAATAACGTATGAGTGAAGTAGGCTGCCCCAATGGCTGAGCGGCAGGCTGCTTCATTCATACATGATTGGAGAGCTGAGCCGTCGCTCAGCTGTCTGTGCGGTTGGCAGGGACGGGAGCGCAGGTCGATTGTTGGATGGTATGTGACCCCCCCCCCTCCTCCTCCTCTCTTGAATAGGGGCCCCACTGTCTTAAGTACCCCGGGCCCCCCATGGACTTAATCCGGCTCTGGGATGGCCTGTATTTTCTTATGCCTCCCACTGGTCATCTTCTCAACCTTCCACATAACCTTACTTCCCACAATTTAATTATCTATTGATGGTACAACCATCTCTTGTAGCCCCCAAGTGTGCTGACTTAGAGTTATCGTTGAAATCTGCCTCTCTTTCAAATCACACATTTAGTACCTTTTGCTGTCCTGCCATTTACATCTCAAAAATATTTACAGGATCAGACCATATCTCACCCTGGTACAGATGGAGCCACTCTCATTGAGCATGGCTACATCGCATGAGGGGGCGCGCCACCGAGCATACACAGACGCTCCCATTCAAAATGAATGGGGTACGTGAGCATCTACAACTCACACGAATCTCATTTGTACCCGGCGTGGCGCACCTAGTTGCAGACGGAGCCACGATTAGTGTGGCTCCATCTGTAGCTATTAAAACTCTCTTCCACTCACTGGTCATCTTTAGATTGGACTAATGTAACCTCCTCCTATCTGGCCTCCCTGACTACCACCTCTCTCCACTTCAATCTGTCCTCAATGCTGGTGCCCAGCTCATCTTCCTCTACAAAAATACTGTTTCTGACTCCCCACTCCTAGAAGCCCTGCATTGGCTCCACTTCTCTTTCAGAACCCAATTCAAGTTTCTCGCACTCACTTACAATGCCTTAAACCATAATTATCCCATCTACACCTCTGACCTCATCTCTCTGCACACTCCCGCCGTCCATCCTCTCTCCACAAATTAATGCCATCTCTCTTGCCCATGCTGCTCCATGCCGCTGTAACTCTCTCCCTCTCCCTATCAGACTCTGCACCTCTAAACCTCTCTACAAAAATTAAAATGGTCTCTCAAGACTCACTTCAAGCCCAGCCATGTCTCATCCTAATGCTTTGCTCCATGCTCTCTCTCTACCCTATCTGTGTTACTTCTGTCTGTGTGCCCCTCCAACATCAAATGTAAGCTCTTATGAGCAGGGCCCTCTTCCTCATGTTCTTTGGCTTCCTTTACTTACACTATTATCTACATAGAACAAAATTTTTTTACAGCAGATAAGAACCACTTGGCCCATCTAGCCCTTTTTTACCATATTTTTTTTTTTTTTTCAAACCTTGGGGATTATTAAAATTTTTTTTATAAGTGTCAACACGGGAATTTACTAAATTCAAATCTCGGCAGTGTTTGGGCTATTCATAATGGTTTTCGTGGCACAGATCAGAAATACGAATGAATAGACCATCGGTCAAACGCGGCTGTTTGTTCATAAAACACAGTAATTTACTATTCATTCGTATTTGGATGTTTGGCCATGAATGCTCAATTGCGGTCATATTTTTTTGTGAATTGTAAAAAAAAGCAGCAAAAAAATAGACCTGCTTTTTCCTGGCGTGTTTACATGTGTGGCAACTTCCACATCAATCACACCTGAATTAGGATGCCTATAAAAGGACCCTAGGCCCATTTTAATCAACACACACACAGAAATGGCTGCTGAACTATGGTGCAGTGATGTTTTGTGTGGTGTGGGATTCCCGAGACTCAGACATCAGCCTGGAAGAAACCAGGGCCAGGAAACAGAGCATGGTCAGCAGGTTTTACAGGTTCTGCAGAGGCTGCGCAGGCCTCGTTTTTTAGGGGGCATTTAAACTTAAACACATTGGCCGATGACAAGGTCATACAGATGTTTGTCTAAATTGTTCAAACATTTTCCATCTGTATGACCTTGTCAAACTGGACCTAGACCCTGAGACAGCATGCTCTCGCCCTGTCTCAGGCCTGCACAAACTCCTGGCTGTGTTACACTTTATGGCTATTGGTAGCTTTCAGGCTGTGTCTGGCTCTGTCATTGGGATCTCACAGCCATCCTTTTCCAGAATCCTAACACAGGTGACGTATACCTAACAACCTCATCTGTTAATTTGTTGGTTTTAGTAATGTCAGTACACAGTGATGAAGTTATGTAATTTAATCTCAGTACCCCTTTTTTCACAAATATACACACAGGTTTTGGATGTTTTGCAACCCCACATCGATGCCTCAATCTGCTTCCCTACCCAAGAGTCTCAGTGGCATGCCATCAGGGTAGCTTTCTTTGGCCTTGCTGGCATGCCCAATGTGCTGGGAGCCATAGATTGCACACACATTCAGCTGAGACCACCTAGGGGCAAGAGGCATATATATACCAATAGACATCTTGACCACTCCACAATTGTCCAGGTGGTTTGTGATGCAAAACTCAAAATCATGAGTGTTGTTGCTGGTTAACCTGGTGGCTGCCATGACTACTTCATCCTCAGTCAGTCATCCCTCTTTGATGGACAAATGCCAGATGGATGGCTACTGGGTATGTGACTTGATATTTGTAGGAGTTTGTATACTACGCCCAAATTCACTGTGTTAGTTATGTGTTGCTGTATATGTACTTTACACACGTTACTATATATGTCTTTCAGGTGATGGGGGATATGGCTGTTTCTCTTGGCTTCTGACTCCATTGTCCTGCCCTGATTACCCTGCCGAACACAATTACAATAATGCAAAGAAGTCCATGCGGAATGTGATAGAAAGATGTTTTGGTATGCTTAAATCTAGGTTTCGGTGTCTGGATAAGTTTGGTGGTCTTTTGTTGAATAGTCCCTTAAAGGTGACCAGAATTGTGTTCTGCTGCTGTTTTCTTCATAACGTGTTTGTAACATCTGCCACATGTTGATGAGGAGGAGGATGAAGAAAGCAGTCAGAAAGCAGAGGAGTTGGATACATCTGGCGACACTTGGAGTACAGATGTAGGGAGGCATGTAAGGCAAGAGTTTATCAATCTACATTTTTAAGGTAAGTATATGTGTATCAGTTTGTTTACAATTTTTAATTTGTAACATAATTATTGTTTAAAACCAACTCAAACATGTTACTTCGTCAGAATGTGTATGATTCCAAAGACATACAAACATACACTGGCTTAGTGGCATACAAATGCAGCTTGTGTATTGTGTGTTTCTGTTTTAAGTACACAGCATATTATGATGCACATGTATTAAGGCTGGAGAAGTCATTAAGCAGTGATAACTGGCAGGTGATAAACCACTATGTAATCCTGATTGTTGTAGAAAATATTAGTTACTATGTGAATGTCTGCTATGTCTTAACTTAACACTTTGCCATGTTTTTATCTTCTCAATGCTGAATACATGTGGCCCTATGTGTGGTGTTCCATGGTATTTAAGGGACACAAACTTTGTATCATCCTAAATGTTTTATTTGTTTCTGATTGCTTGTTTAATTTATAGACACAACACAATAAACAATATGTATCCAATATTACACACATTACTTTTGCAGTTGTAAGGAAAAGTGTGATTTATTTGAAGCTTATAAACAAATTCTCCCATAACGCCTTTTTAGCACACACAAACATGGCAGGACATTAATGACAAACCACCAAAAAAACAAACAAAAAAAACATTATTGTTTGCACATATTCTGAAACTTGCTTGTTTTGAGCAATACTGTTTTTGGCCTAATGGCGTAAAATATTAAACAATTAACCACACAAAGAAAACAATTTGGTTGTATGGGTAATGTGTTAATCTGCATGGCTGTGCAGTAGTCAGGCTGCTATAGATGAGACTGATTAGAATCTGGTAATAATAATTAGATAATCAAAGACTGTTGGCTCATTAATGCATGCAACTTACAATATGTAGCACAGATAACATTTCCCTGGCCAAAAAATTGACAAAGACTGGTAATTAGCAGTGTGAAGAAGAAATACACTTGTAAACTTAATTTAGGGATAATTAATGATGTTGCTTTAATTAGTAAGGTGCTAACAGGACAATCTATAATGTCAAACAGACACTAACTCATTTTTTTGTTGCCTTCAAACAAAAACCACTACTGATATTGCAGCTTATTCTTTTGAGGTGATAAGGCAGGCTTGAGAAAATTTGTGTCTGTCTACGCAGGCAATCCTGATTAGTGGCCTGCTGTGTAGCCCAATTGTCCCAAAACACTTGATAGGCCCTTGTGCTACTGGTGTTGGGCTGTGTTGTGGTGGTGGTGTGTTTAGTGGGGGTGGTGTACTCACAGGTGCTGGGGGTTTGTTTCCTTCAATTATTGGCTGAAGTTGTAAAATGATTGTCTCATCCATGTCACTGTATTGTTGGTGTGTCGGAGGGATGCTGGTAGCGTTACTTGTTTCTGGAAGGACAAAGCATTTTTGGTTAGTTAGCCATATATGTTTGTCAAATGTTTCACAAACAAAGGCCACTGTACGCATGTATGTGAACGCATATTGTACATATTCTGCATTGCAACAACATCACTACTGCCTTTAAAGGCTGCATATACCTCCCTCATTGATTCTTTGCTGTGTACATCAATGTAAAAGCAACCACATTATTTGTCTGGTATATCCTACATACTCCACGAGAAATGTGTGAGTTGAAAACAAAAGTGTTGCCTTTTACTGTGAGCGCAAACAACATGTGTATGTTTTTGCATGTTGATGCCAATATATGCAAAAGAAGAAACACACAATGTTTACAGCATTACTCTTTGTCAAGCTTATACATCTGTTTCTGTTGCAGCATCTTCCAGACAATCTGCTACTGTATGGCTGAAATTGACATACATATCTTTAATGGAGACGAAAATTTACATTCCACTTTGTGGCCATTTTGTGGTTGCTGGTCTTCTGTAAGTTTTGTTGGTTGTGCTGTGTGTCCAGATTATGAATGTAAAATAATGGATAATTTATAGATGACTTATCTTTTTTTTTCTTTTCCTACTCACCATCCAGATGAGGGCGTGTGATTGGCGTCTTGGTGGAGTGACCAAAATTTGGCGTGGTGGTACGGAAGAAACTACTGACATTCTTTGTGGCGGTGTAGACTGGTGTGGTTTGGACAGGACATCTGACCTTGGCTTCTTGGGTGCCACATATGGCCGCTTTTTGAGGGGTTCAGGAGGCTGTCTTCTGCTGGTCAAGCCTTGTATTGAGGGACCTAGTATTGAAGTGAGAAATATTGTATGTCCATTCCTTTACAAATATAACATGTACTACAATGGACATTTAACCTGCTGCCGCAGCGTCATCATCATCAGATGTAGTGGCACTGACTGTAGGCCGACCAGTTGTGGATTTTTTCAACACTATACAACCTGGGGGAAAAAAAGCCCAAATGATGAAATAGTATAATGCATTTATTAAACATTTGAAACATTTTGATTATAAAGATACTACCAACTTCTTATTTTGTGTGCTGAAAATTTTCTAATCATTGGAACATATAAAAAACATCTTATGTCGACCCCACACACACAGCCATTAGCACAACAATATTGCCCAATAGGCATGTGCACTCAGGAAAGTGCTACGCATGAGATAATGGAGAGGCTACAAACATGGCCCTACATTCCAAATACATAAAAGAACACTACAAAGCACACACATATTGTTTCTATAATAAAATATCAATAATAAGAAATTAGATTTTGTTCAACCTGTGTGATGTGCCACAAAAAAACACACACTAGCACAATATCACAACAAAACTAAGGAAAACATTAAACAGATTTAGTAAACATCCAAAGACAAAAACCACTGATAAAGCAGTGTTGGCGAAGGTGACAAATACAGGCGGCGTGCGAGTAAAAATATGGTGACTTATTTTTAAACCTGATTAAATGGTGCTTCAATTAGCTGGCGCATGTCACTGGATTAAAATTGATTTAGGCCTACTCCAGCCTATAACATCTGAACCAATGTTTGGGAAACCATGCACATGGCTAACTACATCATAATACAGAGAACAATGCATTTTGTTGCAAATGTGATGAAGGGCAAGCTTGGTGTTTGCCAATTAAATGCCGGACAAACTAATACCTTCACAATAAAAAAAACACACATTTTAAGACACACCAAAATTTTGCTGACGTGTAGTTTAAGATGCTAATAACGTGCTAGGTCACATGACACACATTATCCAAAACTACATTAAATACACAAAAATACAGAGGATGTTATTCAGAAAAAAAATGCTCACCATCCTTCCTGGGCCGATCGGAATCACGGACATGGGTTGCTGACACAACTTCAGGAGGTATTAAGCTCCGCATGGGCTCCTAGTAGTCCAGATATCAGGCAATGAAGGGCTGACCTCAACCGGTCTGATGAGCCGACTTTGCCTCCTTGGCCATTTTAGACTTCACACAGCGCTTTATATCATAGTACCGTTTGCAGCACGTGTCCTCCGTCCGCTTAACCACCCCCTCACTATTTACAGCAGCAAAAACTTTAGCTCACAACACAGTTTTCTTCCGTGATGTCACCTTTGCAGCCTCTGGCCCAAATAGGTACCGCTCATATTTCATCAGCTCACGCACCAAAGCCACATTCTCAGCATAACTAAACTTTACATTGCGGCCAGTCTTAGTAGTGGTGCGTTGCTGCGGAGCTGCTTCACTGTCACTATCACTAGAGGCTGCAGCACCAAACTCACTAACCTCCTCCCTCTCACTCACCTTCTCCACCTCACCCACCTCCTCCACCTCACTCACACCCTCCACCTCACTCACCTCCCCCACCTCACTCACCTCCCCCACCTCACAGTCAGACATAATTAGTATAAACAACAATTAACACTGAAAAAAAAGAACAAACAACACACTCCTCCACTACACAACACACACACAAACAAACACTGACTCAAAAAAAAGGACAAAAATTAAGACAAACCAAAAAGAAGAGACTACAAAAATGACAAGACTACTTTCAAACACAATACAACACTCAGAACTCGCCAAAAAAACTACTCCAAATCACACCTACTAACGAAACTCCACAGCACAACCTCTCTCCTCACCACTAACTAAACCCACGAGGTGCGGACGGTTTGGGGCGTATTTATATGGTTGCACACAGACACTCCTTCATCTGAAACACAACCAATCATGAACGAAGGTTAAAATCGAAAGTTAATGTGGAAATCCGTCCATAGTTGTCTAAAAACACTGCCACATTTAAAATAGTCCCAATCCATGGAAAAAACACAAACTCCCAAACGAACAAGTGATTTGCGGCTGCAAAAACAAAAACAAAAAAACACGAAAAAGATCGCCATCGGAAATACGAAAACAGCAAACTCGACAGCATAGTAAATTAGCATAGATGGTTTCAAAAAGTTGCAGGAAAACACGTCTGATACGTTTCGAATTTAAAATCAACACAAATCGACACAAACACGAATATTAATAAATAAACCACCTTATTTGAACATTATTTCTTTGTAAGGATATCCTTATGTCTATACCATGCATGTTTAAATTGCTCTACTATCTTATCTTCTACCACCTCTGATGAGAGGCTATTCCACTTGTTTACTACCCTTTCTGTGAAGTATTTTTTTCCTCAAATTTCTCCTGAACCTAACTCCCTCCAGTTTCAGTGTACGTCCTCATGTTCTAATACTTCATTTGAAGAATGTTTCCCTCCTGGACTTTGTTAAAACCCTTGATATATTTGAAAGTTTCTATTATGTCCTCCCTTTCTCTTCTTTACTCCATACTCCCCTTAAAGGCACCTATACATTGATTTCTGCCACCTCGCTGCTTATTTAATCAGAATCACCTTTATTGGTCAGGTGTACTCACGTACACTAGGAAGTTTTTGCGGTACAGTGCATCGCCAAGCAGCGACATGAATGGGGAACACATAACATACGAAGGGGGAAAAATGTAGCATACATTACGAACATTACATGTTATATATGTTAGACTTTTTATATTTTGTTCAGCTGGTGGACAGCAAATGGGAAGAAGCTTTTAATGGATGTGTTTGACTTCGCGGGAATGGACCTGTAGCGTCTGCCTGATGGAAGTGGTTCAAATAGTTTTTGACCTGCGTGCTGCATATCTGCAACAATTTTCTCCGCTCACTTCCTGAACCTTGACTGGTATAATTCCTGGATGGAAGGGAGGTCAGTCCCAACAATCTTATCAGTTGTCCTCACCACCCTTTGCTGCCTCCGTCTGTCACTCTCATTGGCAGCTCCATACCAGACTGTGACCGAGGAACATAGGACCGATTCTACGATTGCTGTGTTGAAGATGAGAAGCAGCTTCTGCAGGATGTTGAATTTCCTGAGTTGCTTTAGAAAGAACATCCACTGCTGAGCCTTCTTTATGACAGTGCTTATGTTGGGTGCCTATTTCAGGCATTGGGAAATTTTGGACCCTAGGAATTTGCTGCTTATGTAAGTGCTATGAGCACTGTTAAATACACATAGAAAAATAAAATCTATAATTTATCTTGCAAGAATGCAATTGCAACAGCCTCTGTACTACATACACACTGGGACAGGACTCAGGAGGACTGTCTACGTATCTCTCCCTCTAGACCCAAATGCTCTCAATAGAAATCAGTTTACACAAGACCCAGACACACAGAAGGGAAGGTGGAAAAGCTGGAATCCATGGCTCAATTACAGCTCTATCCCTCCTCCCATCTCTCCATTGGTTGGGAAGCTCTGTCAGTATCTCATGAAACCTGACTGCAGGTGTGGCAGATATAACATTTTCAGAGAGAGTAAGATTTGGGTGGGTTATTTTGTTTCTGTGCAGGGCAAATACTGGCTGCTTTATTTTTACACTGCAATTTAGATTTCAGTTTGAACACACCCCACCCAAATCTAACTCTCTCTGCACATGTTATATCTGCCCCCCTGCAGTGCACATGGTTTTGCCCAACTGCTTGCAGATTTGCTGCTGTGATCAACTCTGAATTAGGCCCCAGGTTGTTTTTTTGAAGAGCAATTTTAAAAGCACATAAGTTATGGTATTGTTATATGTTAAAGGATGCTGATCACTTGACTTATAGCCTGATTCATGTTTGTAAGTATAGCAAAACCTGGTTTTCAATTTGTCAGATAGTAGTTTAACTACAGATGAAATATCATTCTCAAACCAGCACTTGGACCTGTAGATCCTGCCCAGACATGGACCTGAACCGCCACCCACCCACAGGTCCCGTGCACAATGCCTGCTGCTGGCTTTACACAACATAGCCCAGCCTGACTTCTCCATGCACCACACAGAGAGGATGAGCTGACATGTGCTGCTGTGTGTTGAGGGAACATCATATGCCTTATATGGAGCTTACCGACGCTGGGTTCCCGGCAGCATACCGATGCCGGGATCCCGGCGGGGAGGGGCGAGTGCAGCAAGCCCCTTGCGGGCTCGCTGCGCTCGCCACACTGCGGGCTCAGTGGCAACCTGCGGTCGCCACGGTTTCTATTCCCACTCTATGGGTGTCGTGGACACCCACGAGTGGAAATAGTCCCTGTTGGTCGGCATGCCGACCATCGGGATACTGAGCCGGCGGGATGGTGGAGGAGGTCATGTGACTGTCGGTCAGCAGACCGCCGGTCACATGAATACCACCCGACAAAGGACCCCAGCCCCCTTTTCTTCATGCCCAGTGCTGGCAACTGGGATTTTATATATCACATAACTGTCATCAGCGTTGGTAGGTACTTGTCTTACCCCCTCCCTATTATATGTCAGTACCTGCTGTATATTTATGTACCTGCAGGGACTGTGTGCTGTAGTGTTACACAAAAGGCATGGCAGCACAAGTGTTAAGAGGATGCAGTCAATATACCGGCTGTCAGGATCCCAGCATACTGGAGATCGATGCCGGAATCCAGACAGCTGTTGAAACACTGTCGCCTGGATTCCTGACACGCGGTGGGTATTCCCACTCGGTTGGTACACGCCATCAACCAAGTAGGATTAGAACCTGTGGTGAGCGACGCGAGGCACCAGGTGTTAGGTTCCTGGTGCTCAGAACAAGGGAGATGTTATGAAGCGAGTCCAGAGCACCAGGACGTAATGCTGGGAAAGGGGAATGGAAAGGGAATAGCCCCTGGCGCCCTATCTCCGTTGTCTCACCCGTGCTGTCAGTACACTCTTGCGAGACTATGGTTGCTTGAGCCCATGGCAGCCGCGTTTGAAGGGCGGATTACGTCTGCCCAACTTCGATGCCCCCTCAGGTCTTAATGAGAGACAAAGAGTGAACCAAGACAGGGTGATAACAAGGGGCCCTCTGACTAAACAACAAGGCTAGGGGCTACTAACAAACCTAAAACCAAAGTATGTGCGGCTTGCCGCCAAAGGAAAAGAACAACAAAGGAAATGCTGACCACACGCCGACACAATACTTTTGTGTACCGGCGGTGACAGCATAAGCAGAACCCTCTGCAAAACACCAGTGACAGAAATAATAAGGGAATACAGCGGCCTAGGCCGACGGACGCGGCCGTGCCGCTACTCACGGAACCGGTACGAATACTGGCAAACGGACAGGAACTCCCAATGCTGCTGACACAGACTCTCAAAACTGGAGGACAGGCAGAATCCCAAACGACAGACCGGTGGACACCAAGAAACCAGAAACTTGCACAGGCAAAGGTACTGGACCTCAGGACAGGAACGCCTCACGGCAGGACACGGGATCAGACATAGGAATCGACACAGAGACTGTCACAGGAAGCTCAGGAACTAGCAGGAACCAAGCTCAGAACTCAAGCAGACTGAAAACCCAGAAATATCACCAGCATCTGTGAATTGCAAACAGCCAGCATATAACAGAGAGGCCTAATTAATAATCCCATGCAGCTGCCCTGTTGCAGCCCTGCCCTGACAAGATGCAATTAGCAGCCAGGTGAGGCTGAACACATGGGAACAAGCTGCAATTACACAGACTCACCAGAGGCAGCAGACAAGAGTATTCTAAAACAGAGCAACGGGAAATCCTGGCATGCAAGACAACTTTATAAACATAAAATAGGAATGAACCACTACCTGTGGTTCATAACAGTATCCCCTCCTTAAGGGTGAGCTCCGAGCACCCCATGACACCCACGGGGAACATAAACAGAAGTATAACATGAAATACAGAACAAAACTGCAAAACAGGAATGAGCCACAGCCGTGGCTCATAACATTACCCCCCCCTTGAGGAGGGGTCAAAAGACCCCAAAATTCAGACTATCCAGAACAAGGGATACAAAAAAAAAAAACCTGACACACTGGTCTAACAGACAAGAAAACAAAAAACAAGCTGTAGCAACCACTTGTAACGGTGCCCTCCCCTTGATGGTGGCCACTGGACACAAGACAAGGGAAAAAAAATCCTTTTTTTTTTTTATCAAGGCAAGAGTCAAAAATTACTTCTTTTTCTTCTTCTTCTTCTTCTTTTTACAAAGCTCTTTAGGTCTGACCAAGGTAATTCCCCAAACATTGTCTGAACTGATGGTACCACCCAGCAAGGCTGCGTTCAAATCAGAGACAGGTCTCTTACCCTTGGGAGCTGAACTTTCTGGTAAAGTACTATTATTAGAAGAAGAAGTCAAAAAAGCACATCCTGCAGTCAAAACAACGGGCTGGGACTCTTGTGCCGAGTTTACAGTATTTGGTGGACTCTCAGCAGACAAGACGGGTGACTTAGAGGAACCTGAACCAATTTCTTTGGAACCGTATCTTTTAACAATTGCATCACAGAATGCTAGTGGATCCTGAAGAATGGGATCTTCAGCTTTCATTAGACTGGTCGCCCACTCAGAAGGCTCTCCTCTAAAAGAATAAATCAGATAGAGCCCAAGGTTTTCTGAAGTGATGCCCAGAAATGGTCTAGACAACATAATAGTGTAATAGTGTTTGAAAAGCGCCAGAAATTGGGCGAAGTCCCCATCAAAGGTTATGGATGTTGAGATATCAGAGTCAGGATCTGTTTCCTTCTCATCTGACTGACTGGAGTGCTTTGCTAGGACCTGGTCACTATTGACCTTACTCGAGGCTGATACTCTCTGAACCCCACCCGGGGCTGAGACTTTCTGAACCCCACCCGGGGCAGTGACTTTCTGAACCCCACCCGGGGCAGTGACTTTCTGAACCCCACCCGGGGCAGTGACTTTCAGGAACCCACCCGGGGCAGTGGCCTCCGGGAACCCCGCTGGGGCAGTGGCCTCCGGGAACCCCGCTGGGGCAGTGGCCTCCGGGAACCCCGCTGGGGCAGTGGCCTCCGGGAACCCCGCTGGGGCCAGCACCTCGGATTCTTTTACTGGGACCGGGCCGTTGGCCTCCCTGACTGGGATCGGGCCATCGGCCTCCCTCTCCGAGTCGATAATTATCGAAAGTTCTCCCGGGACTATGACTTCCGGGACTTTTGTTGAAGCAATAACGTTCAGATCCTCCACTAATGCTATGCTTCTTAAGTTCTTTCCTGGGGAAGCGACTTCTAGACCCTTCTTTGGGGCTGCGTCTCTCGAGACCCCACTTGGGGATATTACTTCAAAGATCCCTTCTGGGGTTTTGCTTCTCGAGTTCCCCTCAAGAACTATGGTTTTAGAGACCCTTTCTAGGGTTGCGCTTTTCAAGTCCCTACCTGGGGTAACAGCTTCTGAGACCCCTTCCGGTATGGACACCTGAACTATAATATTTGATGTCCCTCTATAAGCTAGGGCATCGGGTACCGCTCCAGCACTCTGGGCATCGGGTACCGCTCCAGCACTCTGGGCATCGGGCACCGCTCCAGCACTCTGGGCATCGGGCACCGCTCCAGCACTCTGGGCATCGGGCACCGCTCCAGGACCCTGGGCATCGGGCACCACTCCAGGACCCTGGGCATCGGGCACCACTCCAGGACCCTGGGCATCGGGCACCACTCCAGGACCCTGGGCATCGGGCACCACTCCAGGACCCTGGGCATCGGGCACCACTCCAGGACCCTGGGCATCAGGCACCACTCCAGGAACCTGGGCATCAGGCACCACTCCAGGAACCTGGGCATCAGGCACCACTCCAGGGACTTGCAACTCCGCTTCCACAGGAACCTCAAGAGAGGAGAGAAACATTCTCTTTTGATTCCTGAATCTATAATGGGGCTCCCTTGCCCAAGGACCCCAATTATAGGACAGAGAGCTTTTTTGTGTGGGTTGTGTGACAAGTACCTCTGCCACAGTAGAGACAGGAGTAGGTCTTGTATCATGACTCAACTTGGCCAGAGGGCAAGACTCGTCACCACACTTTGGCTTGCGCAACTCACAGGTCTGCAGATAATGGCCTAAACCCCAACAATATAGGCATAAGTTTAAGTTTCTGTGACGCAGACGCTCCTCTTCTGAGAGCCTGGGCCGCAGAAAACTTTTAAACCTTTTCTCTTCAATTAAACCAGAGGATTCTCTTGTCACCATACTGTGAACAAGAGTCTCTTTAGAGATAGATGTACTCTCAACGACTTCTGGCAAAATGAGCAAGATTTTAGTCAGAAGGTTTTGCAGTTGCTTTAGGGATTGCTGCAAAACTTCTAGTCGCTCTGGTCTCAAAGCACTGAATACAGAGTTCAGGGCTGCGAGAGATGCCTGCAGGGCTTGCATAGTAGACATAGGAGGATTTAAAACTAGACAAGACAAGACAAGACAAGACAAGGTAAGACAAGGCAAGGCAAGGCAAGACTAAATTTTGCTAAACAAAACAAGACTTTTTTTTTATTTTATTTTTTTTATTTTTTTTAAACACCGGACTGGATTCTAAACACCGGACTGGATTCTAAACACCAGACTGGATTCTAAACACCGGACTGGATTCGGATTCTAAACACCGGACTGTTGGATTCTAAACACTGAATTCTAGACAGGACTGGATTCTAGACTAGACACTGGACTTGGCCAAAAAAGAAAAAAAGTTTTATTTCTTTTTTTGTGGTATGGCTGGTGATAATGTTAGGTTCCTGGTGCTCAGAACAAGGGAGATGTTATGAAGCGAGTCCAGAGCACCAGGACGTAATGCTGGGAAAGGGGAATGGAAAGGGAATAGCCCCTGGCGCCCTATCTCCGTTGTCTCACCCGTGCTGTCAGTACACTCTTGCGAGACTATGGTTGCTTGAGCCCATGGCAGCCGCGTTTGAAGGGCGGATTACGTCTGCCCAACTTCGATGCCCCCTCAGGTCTTAATGAGAGACAAAGAGTGAACCGAGACAGGGTGATAACAAGGGGCCCTCTGACTAAACAACAAGGCCAGGGGCTACTAACAAACCTAAAACCAAAGTATGTGCGGCTTGCCGCCAAAGGAAAAGAACAACAAAGGAAATGCTGACCACACGCCGACACAATACTTTTGTGTACCGGCGGTGACAGCATAAGCAGAACCCTCTGCAAAACACCAGTGACAGAAATAATAAGGGAATACAGCGGCCTAGGCCGACGGACGCGGCCGTGCCGCTACTCACGGAACCGGTACGAATACTGGCAAACGGACAGGAACTCCCAATGCTGCTGACACAGACTCTCAGAACTGGAGGACAGGCAGAATCCCAAACGACAGACCGGTGGACACCAAGAAGCCAGAAACTAGCACAGGCAAAGGTACTGGACCTCAGGACAGGAACGCCTCACGGCAGGACACGGGATCAGACATAGGAATCGACACAGAGACTGACACAGGAATCGACACAGGAAGCTCAGGAACTAGCAGGAACCAAGCTCAGAACTCAAGCAGACTGAAAACCCAGAAATATCACCAGCATCTGTGAATTGCAAACAGCCAGCATATAACAGAGAGGCCTAATTAATAATCCCATGCAGCTGCCCTGTTGCAGCCCTGCCCTGACAAGATGCAATTAGCAGCCAGGTGAGGCTGAACACATGGGAACAAGCTGCAATTACACAGACTCACCAGCGGCAGCAGACAAGAGTATTCTAAAACAGAGCAACGGGAAATCCTGGCATGCAAGACAACTTTATAAACA
The DNA here is from genome assembly GCF_028390025.1 of Pseudophryne corroboree. Taxonomy (NCBI): domain Eukaryota; kingdom Metazoa; phylum Chordata; class Amphibia; order Anura; family Myobatrachidae; genus Pseudophryne; species Pseudophryne corroboree. The sequence goes on from NC_086446.1 coordinate 640,566,282, forward strand.
TAAAATAGGAATGAACCACTACCTGTGGTTCATAACAGTATCCCCTCCTTAAGGGTGAGCTCCGAGCACCCCATGACACCCACGGGGAACATAAACAGAAGTATAACATGAAATACAGAACAAAACTGCAAAACAGGAATGAGCCACAGCCGTGGCTCATAACACCAGGCCTGATGAGTGGTGAGCGCAGCAAGCTTGCGAGGGGACTTGCTGCTGGGATTCCGGCAGGTGGGATGCCACTGTCGGTATAGTGACAGCCCTTATCCCGTCTGCTGGGTTATCATATGTATCTCATGTGGAGTGCTGTCTTAGCTATTAATCGAGTGCTATAACTGTTATCACTGTTAGCCTGGTTCTAGTCCAACAATGGCAGGGGTTAGTGTTGAGAAGTAATCTGTCACTCAGGAGTCAGGACTGTTTCTGTGTACCCTGCAATGCTCCTACATTTTAGTTTGTGTTATCCTGTATTCAACAACTGAGGATAGCAAACCTCAAATAAATTTAGATATATAGATATATATATAATGTAAACAAACTGTATGCACTGTAATGTATATAATATATAAAAAAGGAAGGATGGGTGCCTTGCCCTGCCTTCCCCTCGGTGACAGGCATCCTAGTTTTGGCACTGCCATAGTTACTGACCTGCTCTTGTAGGAGATGAAAATCCTCAGAGTAGGAGCTGCTAGAAGACTGACTGGATCAAGGTGATCTGTAAACAGAGATGGATTTAGACCTCATGGGGCCATAGGTAAGTTACCGCTCCTTCAAACAAATTACTAACTTAGTCCTTAGTATATATTAGGGATGAGCGGGTTCGATTCCCTGAGAACTGACCCCCCCACCATCCCAGACTTCATGCTCAGAGTCCGGCTTGGGTTTTCCCGCCAGACTCGAAAACCAGAACAAGGTAAAACGTCATCATCCCGCTATCGGATTCTCGCTGGCTTTGGAATCCATATAAGGAGCCACAAGTCGCCGCCATTTTCACACCAGTCCTGGAGAGTGCAGCGAGAGGATGTGTCTCCTCAGTATCTGTGCAGGAAAGTGGCATGGCGCGTGTGGTGGCAACCTGCTTTTTTGTGTCATTCCAGTGCTGTCTTGTGCTGCATCAGTCCAGTGATGGTGTCTTGTGCTGCATCAGTCCAGTCACAGTGGTGGTGTCCTGTGCTGCCATAAGTCCAGTGGTGATGCTGTATAAGTCCAGTCCAGTGGTGCTGTCTTGTGCTGCATCAGTCACAGTGGTGGTGTCCTGTGCTGCCATAAGTCCAGTGGTGCTGCCATATAAGTCCAATCCAGTGGTGCTGCTGTACAAGTCCAGTCCAGTGGTGCTTCCATATAAGTCCAGTCCAGTGGTGCTCCTGTATATGGCGAGTGCAGTGGTGCTGCCGTATAAGTCCAGAGGTGCTGCTGTATTAGTCCAGGGGTACTGCCGTATTAGTCCAGGGGTACTGCTGTATAAGTCCATGAGTACTGCCATATAAGTCCAGTCCAGTGGTGCTTCCATATAAGTCCAGTGGTGCTGCTGTATAAGTCCAGTCCAGTGGTGCTGCCGTATAAGTCATGGGGTACTGCCATATAAGTCCAGGGGTACTGCTGTATAAGTCCAATGGTACTGCTGTATAAGTCCAGGAGTATTGCCATATAAGTCCAGTCCAGTGTTGCCGCCGTATAAGTCCAGTCCAGTGCTGCTGCTGTATAAGACCAGTTGTACTGCTGTATAAGTCCAGGGGTACTGCCGTATAAGTCCAGTCCAGTGGTGCTGCCATATAAGTCCAGTGGTGCTACCGTATAAGTTCAGGGGTACTGCCGTATAAGTCCAGGGGTACTGCCGTACAAGTCCAGGGGTACTGCCGTACAAGTCCAGTCCAGTGGTGCTGCCATATAAATCCAGTCCAGTGTTGCCGTATAAGTCCAGGGGTACTGCCGTATAAGTCCAGTTTAGTGGTGCTGCCATATAAGTCAAGTGGTGCTGTCCTGTGCTGTATATTATTTACTCCAAATACAGGGGTTATTAATATTTAATCCATATAATTTTTACAGGGTTTGCCCTGTGTAGTGTAGGGGTACGCTCTCCTGTGCCTCTTATTGTTATATAACTCTAGAAAAAAAATAGAGAACAAAAATTTGGAGGATAAAATAGGGAAAGATCAAGAACCACTTCCTCCTACTGCTGCCGCTGCTGTTCTTGCTGCTAGGAGTCGATCATCATCCCAGAGGGGAAGTGCCCTTGTACTATTTCAACTAAGCAATTGACTGTCCAACAGTCCTTTGCGAGGAAGATTAATTATGACAGCAGTCATCCTTTTGCAAAGTAGATAACTGAGGCCTTAACAGCTATGTTGGTGTTAGACATGCGTCCGGTATCCGTTATTAGTGCACTGGGATTTAGACAGTTGATGGATGTACTGTGTCCTCAGTACCAAATCCCATCTAGATTCCACTTCACTAGGAAAGCAATTCCCGGACAGTGCAGGTAGATTAAGAAAAGTGTCCTTAGTGTCCTGAAAAATGCAGTTGTACCCACTGTCCACTTAACCACGGACATGTGGACAAGTGGAACCGGGCAAACTAAGAACTACATGACTGTGACAGCCCACTGTGTAGATGTATTGCCTCCCTCAGCAACAATAGCAGCGGGCACCAGTAGCAGCATCTCACAAATGCCAGCTCGTTCCTAGGCAGGCTACGCTGTCTATCACCAGTTTCCATAAGAGGCACACCGCTGACAACCTCTTACGGAAACTGAGGGACATCATCGCACAATGGCTTACCCCACATAGACTCTCCTGGGGATCTTGATATCGGATAATGCCACCAATATTGTGTGTGCATTACAACTGGGCAAATTCCAGCACGTCCCATGTTTTGCACATACAATTAATTTGGTGGTGCAGAATTTCTTTTTAAAAATGACAGGGGTGTCCAGGAGATGCTGTCGGTGGCCCGAAAAATTGCAGGCCACATTTGACATTCAGCCACTGCTTACCACTCTTAGATGGGCCAGGTGTTTGTGCCGCCCACTTGCCTCGCTTAGCTTAGTCATCCAGCTACCTCATTGCACTTCTTTTTCTTCTTTGCATAATGACTGTTTCGGGCTTAGTTTTTAAAAGTGCCATCCTATTTACCACTGCAGTGCTGCTCCTCGATGGGCCAGGTGTTTGTGCCGCACACTTGTGTTGCTTAGCTTAGTCATCCAGCAACCTCGGTGCACCTCTTTTTTTCTTTGCATTATGTGCTGTTTGGGGCCTAGTTTTTAAAAGTGCCATCCTGTCTGACACAGTAGTGCCACTCCTAGATGGGCCAGGTGTTTGTGCCACACAGTTGTGTCGCTTAGCTTAGTCATCCAACAATTTTGGTGCAACCTTTTGTCCTAAAAACAATATTGTGAGATATGAGGTGTTCAGAATAGACTGAAATTTAGTGGAAATTAATGTTATTGAGGTTAATAATACCATAGGATCAAAATTACCCACAAGTTCTATGATTTTAGCTGTTTATGTGTTGTTGTTTTTTCAAAAATCATCCAGATCCAAAACCAAAACCTGAAAGGGTGGTTTTGGCAAAACCAATCCAGATCCAATACACGAGCAGGGATCCATATCCAAAACCAAAACACAAAACACGAAAAAGTACCCGCCGTACATCTCTAGTATATATGCACCTTTCCGACACAATGCTGTCCTCAGCTCTCTATAAACATATAAGTGAAAACGTAATGAACCACAGTTTGTTAAAAAATAACAAATTTTTTTGGTTGCAATTTGTAAAAGCACATTTTTTTGGCCTGTCTCAATTAGCATCCGGGGACTAGTGGCCTGATTCAGACTAGCACACCAATGCATACGCAGCTGTGATTTTTAAGCCTATGGACTTGTTAAGCATCCAAGAGAAGCAATCGACTGGAGAAAAAGAGAGACACCCACAGGAGTGATCGCAAAGACCACAGCAACTGCATACACATATGCAGCATCTATGCAGAAACGAGTAACATCCACTCCCTGAGTGGGTCTATGGTCATGCAGACTGGCCGTTCTAATGTAAACTAAACACTGTGCATACTGTCACCTTGCTTATTTTGTCTCCCAGCAAATTAAGATGAGCACTAGCATGGCTGGATTAAGGTCTGTGAGGCTACAACCTTGTCAACAAAAGTGATATAATGGCTATGTTATTATTAATATATTAAATATTAGAGATGAGTGGGTTTGGTTCCCAGAGAATCAAACCCCCCCAAACTTCACTTACCGAGCCAAGATCCTTCCAGACTCGGAAACCAGAATGAGACAAAATGTCATCATCCCACTGTTGGATTCTCGTGGGTTTTGGATTCCATATAAACAGCCGTGCATTGCTGCCATTTTCACTCTGGACTTGGAGAGTGAGGGAGACTGACCTCTGTCTCTCAGTGGGTGGCGGCATCAGGTGGGGTCAGTGTGTGCTCTGTAGGGGTGCTGCTGCTTTTACTGTGGTGTATCTGTGCTGTTAGGGGTGCTGTCTTGGCTGTCACTGGTGTTTCATGTGCTATAAGGGGTGTTGCAGCTGTACATGGGTGTTGCTGTCCTGGCTGTCACTGTGTTGTAGAGGGGGTAGGGGCACTGTCCTCCTGAATGCTGTAAACATTTAGGGGTGCTGTTGTTAAAATAAAAGCACACTGGTACGGTATGCTATAAAAATTCAGGGGTTCAGTTGTTTAAATAAAAGCACACTAGCCCTGTATGCTGTAAAAATTCAGGTGTGCTGTTGTTTAAATAAAAGCACACTAGCCCTGTATGCTGTAAAAATTCAGGGGTGCTGTTGTTAAAATAAATGTACACTGGCCATGTATGCTATAAAAATTCAGGGGTGCTGTTGTTAAAATAAATGTACACTGGCCCTGTATGCTGTAAAAATTCAGGGGTGCAGTCTTAAAAAGAAAAAGCACACTATCCCTGTATGCTGTAAAAATTCAGGGGTGCTGTTGTTAAAATAAAAGTACACGGGCCCTGTATGCTGTAAAAATGTAGGGGTGCAGTTGTTAAAATAAATGTACACTGGTCCTGTATGATGTGAAAATACAGGGGTGCTGGCCCAGTTTTGTATGCTGTAAAAAATCAGGGGTGCTTCTGTTAAAATAAAAGCACACTGTTCCTGTATGCTGTAAACATTTAGGGGTACAGTTGTTAAAATAAAAGTATACTGGCTCTGTATACACTAAAAATTCAGGGTGCAGGTGTTAAAATAAAAGCACACTGGTCCTGTATGCTATGAAAATACAGGGGTACTGGCCCAGTCTTGTATGCTGTAAAAATTCAGGGGTGCTTCTGTTGTTAAAATAAAAGCATACTGGTCCTGTATGCTGTAAAAATTCAGGGGTGCAGTTGTTAAAATAAAAGCACAGTTGTCCTGTATGCTGTGAAAATACAGGAGTGCTGCTGTTAAAATAATATTACACTGGTCCTGTATGCTGTAAAAATACAGGGGTGCTGTGCAATTAAAGGGGCACTGTTCTGTGTGCTGTAATAATAAGGGGATGCTGTCCTGTGAAATGGAGACCAAAAATTTGGAGGAAAAAATTGTGGAAAATCAGGAACCACTTCCAGTACCTAGTACTAGTGCTGAAGTCACCAGTCATGACATTGACAATGCAATTCCAACAACATTGTCTGCTAAGGCTGAAGCCCAATATCACAGAAGGCATATAAAATCCAAAAAGCAAAAGTTAATAATGAGAAAAAAATAAATTATTTGATGATAAACATAAAATTAGCAATATGCCATTCACGACACAAAGTGGCAAGGAAAGGCTAAGGCATTGGCCTATGTTCATGACTGGTGGCTCAGTTTCTCATGAGGATGGAAGCCCTCCTCCTTCTCGAAAAATTAAAAAAATTAAGCTTGCTAAAGCACAGGAAAAAACAACTGTGTGTTCAGAGATATCACAAATCCCCAAGGAGAGTCCAAATGTGTCCGCGGTTGCGATATTTAGGCCTGATCTTCTCAAGACTGTATGGAAAGCGGAGACTCCTACCACCATTTCCATGCCGCCTGCAAGTGCTGGGTGGAGCACCGCCAGTCCAATTGCTGATATTGAGATTGAGGATGTCACTGTAGACATACACCAGGATGAGGAGGATATTGGTGTAGTTGGCGCTGAGGAGGAAGTTGACAATGAGGATTCTGATGGTGATGTGGTTTGTTTTGATAAAGCTAAATATTTATCTTATATAAAACCCTTTATGAGGTCTAAGAACACAGTACGCTATTTACGTATGGAGTACCGTAAGGGTACGCTCGTTGCGTAATGATCGCTTAGCCGTGGTCGAGACGCTCAAGCGCCACGTTCGCTCACGGCCAAGAGATCACAGGCAGGCACGCTATTGGCTGCCAACTAACGTAATGATTCGCTATAGCGTAGCGGACGCTCGGGACCACGAGGAGATCACCAGCGGCGCTGACGCTCACAATGTTAAACCTTTATATCTAAACCATAAACAATGTAATATGCTGTAAAACCTTAGTGTAGAGATAGGGTGTAGATGCAACACAGTGTAACCTTATTAACTTAAAAGCTGTTAGAGCGTCACCGACGCTCTGTGAATACTTAACACTATAAGAAATACACAGATACCGTGCTTAGGGTCCAACGCCTAATATATATATTATGAATGTTATACTTGCAAAAGAATTAATACAATACAAGTCATACACTACAATATAACATAGACTACCTAACCAGATAATTACACAGGAAATACAATACAATACTATTACGTTTAAGAGAGTACGAGAGAAAGAAGAGAAGAGAGAGAGAGATATGGCCCATAACAACAAGAAAGACAATATGATTGCGGAGAAAACTTACGCACAAGGGGAACGATCGCATGCGCCTCTGGACATCCAGCTCCCGATTTTCAGCAATGATAACCGTTGAAGAGTGAGCTGGATGTGATCGGCTTGTCTATTTATGCCCCACACACAATACAATTCAATGGTCCCTACAATCTCATTGTTCATTGGACACAGGAATTCCTCCTCGCATTATAACAAAAGGTCATAGGTTGATTCATACAGGTGGGCTGTGACGATTTCCAACTGCTCAGGTGGGTGGGGAACTGGGTTTCCCGCCGCATGGATAAGTAAGTGCAAATAATAGTAAATGGACATAAACTTCTTATGTCCATAACTATTCGCACGAGCGATTAATCCGCTTCAAACCAACACCGGAATATTGCTAATTAAATACTCTTCCGATGGATACTAAACACCACAGTATTACTTCTGTCTGACCCTTCGTATCAAACAAAGAGGGATTTCTCTGTCCATGAACATGCTACATTAACCAAACTTTCAGAATCTATCAAAGGGACCATGATCTACAAAATACATTATATAGTGGAAATATGTAACGAAAGAGTCGCCCGCTAGACGCATACAATCTCTACCGTAAATGCGCATACCGTGCGCCTGCGGGTGCCCGCAACAGCGAGTATGCGCACGCACGGGAGAGCGCACGCAAGCGCAGCAGGGACACATATGAGGTGCAAATATGGCAGTGTGCATCGTGATATTTTTCTGACTTTGACAGTCCACCCTTTGGCAGTCAACAATAACTGCCACTTCCTAAAACATTTCAAAACGAGAAAAATATATGTCAGGGGTTAATACATTTACATGGTTGGGTAGGGGAGGAGAGGAGAAGGTAGGAAAAAGGTATGACCTAGTGCGATACCAGAAGCATGTGTGTATGAATCCGTGCTTGGGGGTCATGTATCATCGTGCCGTACGTGTTTTAAATCAAGCTTCGAGGTATTGCGAAGTATACATTTGAATTCCTTCTTATCCCGTGGTACGGGTCTGTGGATGGGCTGTCAAACTTTACCGAGCTCTTTTCGGCTGTGGTTGTAACAAATGGGGAGCACATTTTAGTTGATGATACATGAATGGGGGAATATGTGATTGCTGATATCTGTGCCTGTATTCCCTATACTATGTGTGTAATTACCTGAAGGTTATAGAGATGAAGAAAAGACATAATTGCGGTAAATGCAGTGGTATTCTATGTCAGGTAAATGAACATTTGTCGGTTGAAGTCTTGTTCGGTGTCTGTTGAATGCAGTCTTCTTTGTGCTTTTGCCCATAAGGTGCGAGCAAAAGCTTTGTCAATGTCCATAGATTTACAAAAGTGTTGGGCTAGCGTAATTTTAAAATTTCTAGGGAAACTGGGGATCTATGGCAAAGTTCATCAAAAATCTGTGTATCAGGTTGTCAAAACTTCTTCTTTAATCCATCTGTTGTCTGTATATCGGCTCATCAAATTCCTCGTCCAAGTGGGTCTTTTTACCTTGGAGGAAAACGGAAAAACAGGTGAAAGAAACGGACCGTAGAAATCGCATTTTCATCACATCATTGTTTCTACATTTGGGTCATAAATCAAATCCATTGGAATTACAATTTCCTCACTCCTTAAACTCATCACCCTGGTACTTCGTTTACACTTCGTTAAAGCCTGACCGCATCTAAATATCAAGCCAATCGTTATGATAACACCTAAGATACATAGGAGAAACTTCCCAACATCCATTATGACTCCTTGAGCCCATTCTCCTAAACCAGTGAACCAATTTCGCGGGTTCAACCATGACACCCAACCAGTCAGCTCATTACCTACAGCAGCAAGAGTGAGATTGTGTCTCCTGCGAAATTCCCACTTCAGTTGGAGAATATCATCCATCTTTTGGTCTATGACCTCGACCGGGTCCTCGGTACTATTTGTAATATATGTGCAACATTTCACGCCGTACTGCGTTGCCAGTGTGACACAATATCCACCTGTCACTGCCGTGAGATAATTGAGAATCATTCTATGCTGAACTAGTTCTGTTTTATAAGCTTGAAGTTCTCTTCCAGTATACCTAAACGTGTCATCATACATTTCTGTGATATTGTCTAACAAATTTGCGAGCGCAGATATGTATTTATAATTCAACACTCCTCTGGCGGTGCGAGTGATGTCTAACGCGATTATAAACTGAATCCCGGTGGATTCATGGATCATGTCAGAGGCCGGATGCTCTGTTCTTTCTATCAGGTGCCGTTTAACTACGTGCTCGTAATGGGTGTGAGTATAAGGAGCTTGGGCAACACGGTGTATATCTTTCATTTTGGCATGTGATACAGTCATTACTTCAGGCAGTACTTTTCCAATATAACACAATCCTTCAGAGTTTGGGGCAAGCCACTTATACGCCTTCCTCCCGCATATGAAATATGCATCATTGGGGAGAACATATGGGACGGAGTAGGACATAACCATATTACACATCTTCCATGTGAAATCTCCTAACCCTAATTCTCCCATCTGTCTAGTACACGTATCAGCTTGTACGATATGTGCACAGTATCCTGGTGATACCTCTCCAACTCTCGTGATCCTATTTCCTAGGGTACACCTATATCGGAAAGATTTTCCTCTACTGGCTATGTGGCGTATAAGTTCTGTATCTGTCGGCATTCTATCTGCTCTATATGAAAAGGTCATGGTTTGGTTACTCCATGACACTTCCCAATTTCCCGGCTTTCGGGGATTGGAAATGTTAAAACATATGAGGGATCTATCCACATGATATTGGTGGAGCTTCAAACTAGGAGGACTGGAGATATTAAACCTCTTGTCCACCGGCCTCCCACCACTTAGCTCAAGTACCTCCCCTATCGTTAAAGGAAATGGTACTAGTCCTGATTTGCTATGACATTGAGGTACTTGAGAGCATACCCAACAATCTGTTTGATTTAACACACTACCCACTAAGGAGTGATAGTCACTCAAGGGATGCCGGTCCATGTGGATATTAAAACTGGATTGGCATTTCTTGATGCACCCATCCTCAACTACGTTGTCACAGAGCCTACAGATACAGTTTTCTTCAGCTAACAATCCTTCACAATTCCTTCTATGGTCAATGCTATCGGATCTTTTCTGATACTCGCCTTTGCTTGTTGATTATGTTGTTCTCGGAAAACTACGCCTCCATCTCTGTCATCAGAACCCATTCCAGAACCTCTCTCGACCTCGATGGTACTCTCGCCGGAACAGACTGCTCTGGTCAACATCATGGTAAACAGGAAAATCCGGATCACAGTCTCTTGGGGCAAGTCCATCTTATAGGAGGAAACGAAGAAGAATGAGAAGGGGGAAAAATAATTTGAGGGAGGGGGGATGGGAAGTGGAGAAAAACAATAAAAGGGAACAGGGAATCGACAACTGCTTTTGATCTTGTGATTCTCAATGCTCAGGTGCCGCCTCAGTCCTCCTGGAACAGACACTCCAGTGATACAACTTCCTCTACCGTCTGTTCCTTATCACGGGACCTCTCTGGATCAGCAACCTTCTTACAATGGGACGAATGAACCCAAGTCTCTCTCTCGGCAACTTTCAATGCTGTAGTGCTAGTCAATAAGACTTGGTATGGTCCTTCCCATCTGTCAATAAGGCAACCTGAGCGTTGAAAATTCCGTATCATTACATAATCCCCAGGTTCAATGTCATGACAATTACTATCTGGCAAATCAGGAATCACTAACTTCAAATTATCATTTTGATTCCTTAGCTGTTTACTCATATTAACCAGGTACTTTACAGTCACTTCATTGTTACACTTCAAATCATCCTGAGGGTTAATCATAACATGCGGTTGTCGACCAAACAAGATTTCAAAGGGAGACAGATTAAGAGGGGACCTGGGAGTGGTTCTGATGCTGTACAGTACAATGGGTAGAGCTTCTGGCCATGTCAATCCTGTTTCTGCCATAACTTTGCTCAGTTTATTTTTAATAGTGCTGTTCACTCTTTCCACCTTTGCACTCGCCTGTGGACGGTATGGAGTGTGCAGCTTGCTATCAATTCCCATCAATTTACACATTCCTTGAAAGACATCACCTGTAAAATGGGTACCCCTATCACTTTCAATTATTCTAGGGATACCATATCTACATACAAATTCCTGCACAATTTTCTTAGCAGTAAACATGGCGGTATTTGTGGCCGCAGGAAATGCTTCGACCCAATTTGAGAAAACATCTATACAAACAAGTACATATTTCAAATTTCGACAAGGGGGTAATTGAATGAAGTCAATCTGTATTACCTGGAAAGGGCCGCCTGCAGGTGGGATATGAGATGGTTCTGTTGGTATTGCTTTTCCGATGTTCTTTCTCAAACAGGTAAGGCATGACATTGCTCTCTTACTTGCATGAGATGAAAATCCTGGGGCGCACCAATATGCTCTTACCAACTTGCACATTCCTTCCTTGCCCAGATGAGTCAGCCCGTGAGCTGCCTCAGCTAAACATGGGAGATATGCTCTGGGGGCCACCGGTTTACCTTGTCCATCCGTCTAGAGTCCTGAGGACTCCTGGCCATATCCCTTTGCCTTCCAGACTGCCTTTTCCTGTGTGGAACACAAATTTTGCATTTCACACAACTTCTGTGTGTTGATGGTATTAAATACCATCAGTTGTGTGGTGTCTGTCTGTCTGGGGGTCCCAGCTGCTAACTTAGCTGCTTCATCTGCTCGGCTGTTACCAAGTGATACTGGGTCCTGGCTATATGTGTGTGCTTTACACTTGATAAAAGCCACTCTGTCGGGTTCCTGTATCGCTGTTAGAAGCCTTTTGATGTGAGCTGCATGCGCTATCGGTGTACCAGCTGCCGTCATGAAATTTCTGAGGCGCCATAGGGCTCCGAAATCATGGACTACCCCGAATGCGTATCTAGAGTCGGTGTAGATATTGGCTGATTTGCCCTTAGCCAATTCACATGCTCTGGTTAGGGCGACCAGTTCAGCAACCTGGGCTGAGTGAGGTGGGCCTAGCGGTTCCGCTTCTATGGTGCCTTGGTCATCTACAACTGCGTATCCAGTACACAAGTCTCCCGAGTCTGACTGTCTATGACAACTACCGTCCGTGTAGAAAGTTAGATCTACATCTTCCAGTGGATTGTCACTGATGTCAGGCCTTGCGGTAAAATTTTGGGTCAAATATTCCATACAATCATGTGTGTCTTCCTTTGTGTTAAATTCTCCTTCCCCACCACTCTCATCCTCCACCCTTTGTGCCTGTCCAGGCACACCTGGGAGATATGTTGCAGGATTTAATGCACTGCATCTCCTTATGGTGATGTTTACGGGGGCCATTAGTGCCAATTCCCATCTTGTAAACCGCGCTGATGAGACGTGCCTGGTTTGGGCAGAATTTAGCAAGGCTGACACTGCATGTGGTGTATGAATTGTGAGGTTGTGGCCTAGCACTACATCTTCGCTTTTCGTTACTAGCAATGCTATCGCAGCAACGCTTCGCAAGCATGTGGGGAGGGATCGCGCTACCGTGTCTAGCTGAGCGCTGTAGTATGCTACTGGCCTGCTGGCATCACCATGCTTTTGGGTTAAGATGCCTGCCGCGCAACCAGCACTTTCTGTTCCGTACAGCTCAAAGGGTTTCCCATAGTCTGGCATACCTAATGCTGGTGCCTGCGTTAGGCACTGTTTAAGTCTCTCAAATGCCAACTCGGACTCGTCTGTATGCGAAATCCGATCAGGTTTGTTTGAGGAGACCATCTCCTGCAAAGGTAACGCTAGAATGGAAAACCCTGGGATCCAGTTACGGCAATACCCACACATTCCTAAAAATGTTCTGATCTGTTGCTGGGTTTGTGGCAGAGTCTTGTCTCTAATTGCTTGAATTCTATCAGCGGTCAGGTGTCTCAGTCCTTGTGTTAGACAGTGTCCCAAATATTTTACCTTAGTTTGGCATAATTGCAACTTGTCTTTGGAAACCTTGTGTCCTGTGTCTGAAAGATGAAACAGGAGCTGTTTCGTATCCTTCAGGGATGCTTCCAATGAATCAGAACACAGTAGTAGATCATCCACGTACTGTATTAATACTGATCCACTCTCTGGTTGGAAAGACTGTAAACAATCATGCAAAGCCTGGGAAAAGATACTTGGACTGTCTATGAAACCTTGTGGTAATCGAGTCCATGTGTATTGGACTCCTCTGTATGTGAATGCAAACAAATATTGGCTGTCAGGGTGCAGAGGTACCGAAAAGAAAGCGGAGCAGAGGTCAATAACAGTGAAAAATTTCGCAGTGGGAGGGATTTGCATAAGGATGACAGCTGGATTTGGCACTACGGGGAACTGACTCTCAACTATTTTGTTAATCCCCCTTAGATCCTGCACTAGCCGGTAACCCCTCCCCCCACTCTTTTTAACAGGGAAGATGGGACTATTGGCAGTGCTGGACGTTCTTACCAGAATGCCCTGTTGTAACAAGCGCTCTATTACGGGATACACTCCTAACTCCACCTCTGGCTTCAGAGGGTACTGTGGGATTTTTGGAGCTATCCTACCATCTTTTACTTGTACAACTACCGGAGCTACGTTTGCCATTAATCCAGTGTCCTGTCCATCTTTAGTCCAAAGTGACTCTGGTATTTGGGATGTCATTTCCTCTACTTGGGATGGAGTCCTATTTGTCATAATGGTATGTGATATTAATTTTGACGGGGAGTCTAACATGTCTCGCACTTCCTGAGCGTGATTCTCAGGTATGTCCAAGAATACACCTTCAGGAGTACAATAAATGATGCACCCCATTTTGCACAATAAGTCTCTTCCCAGGAGATTAGTCGGTGCCGATGCAGCCAGCAAAAAAAGAATGCTTGGTATGTAACGGCCCTACTGTAATCTCGGCTGGTTTGCTAACAGGGTAGTGCTGGACTACTCCTGTTACTCCTATGGCTGGAATTGTCTTACCAGTGGTTCTCATGCCCACTGTCGAATTTATCACTGATTTGGCCGCCCCTGTATCTACAAGAAAGTTTAATGATTTACCAGCTACATTGATTGCAATTTCGGGTTCACTTCCAAGATTTGCAATCAATTTTACTGGCTGCAGATTACAGGTATGGCCACACCCCTATTGGGTCACCTCCCTGAATCCCGCTGGCAGCAACTGCTTGTGAAGGGGTTAAATGGGAACTACCAGTGGCTTGCCAGTCTCTGTTCGGGGGGTATCTTTTTGTTTCCCCTGTATGTGGCTCATAACTCCGTCTCTGCGGACCCTGCTCCCAATGTCGTGTGTCGTGTCGTTGTCTAGGGGGTTGATATGAGTTTTGTGAATTTTTCACTCTACAGTCTCGTGCCATGTGTCCCTGTCTATGACATGAAAAACAAGTTACCACATTTGACTTACCCACAGGGTTTGGTGATTTATACAAAGGCTGCCTTGTGGTCAGGGCCTGTATACTTACGGCCATTAACTTATCACCTTGGGACTCCCTGTGTCGGGTGATATTCCGGTCGTGATCAATAGCAGCCTCTCTCAAAGTAGCCACCGACAGACCTCGCCAACATGGTTGCGTGGTCTGTACTCTTGTCTTTAATGTCTCTTTTAACCCATCCATTAGTACAGATACTGCTACTTCTCGATGGTTTATGTTTGTTTTAATGTCCTCTATACCTGTGTACTTTGCCATTTCTGGTAATGCCCTGTAAAAATATTCTGCAGCAGTTTCTGACTCTTTCTGTCTAATGGAGAAAATCTTGTTCCACTTAACTACTGCTGGGAAATACTCCTTTAACTGTAAACTTATTCTTTTTACGTTATCTTTGTTGTACACATCAGTAAGAGGTACATCCTGATCTAATCCACAGTCAGCCAAAAATTGAGTTGCGTCGACATTTGAGGGTAAACATGCCCTCAGCAATACCTGCCAGTCTTTGTTATTGGGCTCTAAAGTGTTCCCTAGGTCTCTGATGTATTTCTGGCTAGCAACTAAATCTTTTCTAGGATCAGGGAATTCAGACACTATGGTTCTTAATTCCATTCGGGAAAATGGGCTGTACATGGCAATGTTCCTAACAGGAGTGATTCCTGTCGTGTCAGTTTTCCCATTTGGCACTGCTATTACCCTAACAGGATTAAGTCTACTAACATCACTCTGTGTAGGTTCTACAGCCTGTGGTGAAATGGTTTCAGCATAGTGTATGGTGACGTACTTACCTGTAGATACGACCTCACCTATCCCTCCGCTAGGGGCTTTTGTTACTAATCTCGTGGGTGGAGCCGTGCCTACTGTTGTCTCTGCTATGGTGGCTGCTAGAGAGAGCGCTGATATTGTTGCCGATTCGTCCTCTTGATCACACTCCTGGGGAAAGTTCAAAACAGGGTACAACTTGCACGGGTTAATACTTGCATTGGTTAACTTATTAACATTTACACAGTTGCTAAGTGTTTGTTTGTTACACCCTAATGCGTCATTCTCCGCAACCAATTTCTCTCCTGATATGTATGGTGGCGGCGGGGCCGTCGCTATCAATTTCTTGATAGGATTAGATCCTGCCGCCCGAGCCAATCCTCTCTGTATTTCACCCTCCTGTTGCCATAACTGCAAATAGTCATAATGTTGGATTCGTCTCTTTGTTGATTTAATGAAACATATCCTCCTCCTTAAATTTTGCAACACTTCTGGGCTAAAGCTACCTACTCTTGGGAATTTCTCCCCGTCATGCACTGTCATTCTCTCCCATTCATCACATAAAACCTCTGTATGTGAACCATATTTTTCACACATTACGTACCTTGCCGACCCGACTGGTCGGTTTACTGAATCAACCCGAACCGAGGTTGATCGCCCCCTTCCTGAACAATTGGCCCCCATAACTTGCAGGCGTTGCTTTCACCACCTCTGACCTTATTTCAGGGTCTTCAGCGAACCCTTACAAAAACCAAAATGTTCACGATAGGCTGATGGTGGCGGTTTACCGAGTACCCCACTCACTCGCCCACGCCGACCAATACGACCCACACACTGCCTTAGTGCTGGCGTACTCGACCCAGGGCCCCTATGAACCTCTATTTACTGGAACATGCGAGGGATATCTGCAGAACACTTACTCTTTCCAGTAACTATTGGTTGTTGGACAATTCCTGAGTGACCAGCGAACTTCCCTTCAGAAAATAAAAAATTACACAAATCACATCAGAGTGTACAAATAGTTTTATGACCGGGATCGTACACAAATGGTACTGGTCAGATTAACTAATGTACACAATTACGTGCGGTACAATCGTTCAGCATATAAGCAACTAATCTTATGTGCTGAGCGACCAGTGGAATCGAAAATTTCGGCTGCGAATTCCTTCAGCCAGAGCTTTATTGGCCTATATGGGTTTTGCACCAACCCCCTGGGTTGTGCCCTTTTCTCTTTTATGGCAGACTTCTTAGTCTGCTGTACCTGGACCTCCCGGTCAGTAGTATGACCTCCTGGTCTACTATTCTCTACTGCTCAAATTTTATGTTTAACCAGAGATGCCTCCCTAGCCACCATGCACGTCACTTACATGTATGTACCTCTGCGAGAACTCGACTTCTTGTGGTTCAACCTGTAAAATTGTATAAACTTATATATACAAAACACTCACTCACCACACGTACACTTTTGCTTCTATTTCTATTTCTGCGCAGAAATTTTTCTTTAGACCAGGTGTGTTGTGAATTTGGAGAAGGATCTGTTAATCTAAATTTCGGACACTAAAATAGATTTTGCGCTATTTATCGCCTGTTGCGCTACTTATCGCCTGTTGCGCTATTTATCGCCTGTTGCGCTACTTAAAAATCAACACTGTCGTGTGACTTGAGTTACGTGGGCGTACCCAGACGCTCCGTTGCGTAATTTATGCTGCGTGCGTCGGCCTTGGCGTACGCGAGTCTCAGCCCTTTGTTAGAGACACGTGTACACAAAACCAATGTCCACCGCAACACAACTAACACTTTTATCAATGTAGATGATCCTTGATCGTCTACCGCGCAACACACCAATCTCTCCTTTTACCTTAGGTAGAGTTGCATGTGGGTTTTACACTTTAACTATGAAATAGCGAAAAATCTCTCTTAGCACGTTTTATCAATTATAAAATGGCAAACAGGAGAGTGATATATGAAAATACACGAATGAAAAAGAAATGCAGATATGTGCGTGTGTACGCAAGACAGAAATAAACAGTTTTAAAAGACACTAGCGTGTTGTTCTTACCTCCGGTTCCGGATTCCTTCAGCACCCTTTACTAAGCGAAGCAGATGCTTATCCCGTCAGCACTGCGTAGAATATGATCTCCCGCCCTTTGCTGATGGATAATGTCTGCTGAAATTACCTAGCAGAGATATGTGAAGGACAGGACGAGCCGCCAATTGATAAAGCTAAATATTTATCTTATATAAAACCCTTTATGAGGTCTAAGAACACTGTACGCTATTTACGTATGGAGTACCGTAAGGGTACGCTCGTTGCGTAATGATCGCTTAGCCGTGGTCGAGACGCTCAAGCGCCACGTTCGCTCACGGCCAAGAGATCACAGGCAGGCACGCTATTGGCTGCCAACTAACGTAATGATTCGCTATAGCGTAGCGGACGCTCGGGACCACGAGGAGATCACCAGCGGCGCTGACGCTCACAATGTTAAACCTTTATATCTAAACCATAAACAATGTAATATGCTGTAAAACCTTAGTGTAGAGATAGGGTGTAGATGCAACACAGTGTAACCTTATTAACTTAAAAGCTGTTAGAGCGTCACCGACGCTCTGTGAATACTTAACACTATAAGAAATACACAGATACCGTGCTTAGGGTCCAACGCCTAATATATATATTATGAATGTTATACTTGCAAAAGAATTAATACAATACAAGTCATACACTACAATATAACATAGACTACCTAACCAGATAATTACACAGGAAATACAATACAATACTATTACGTTTAAGAGAGTACAAGAGAAAGAAGAGAAGAGAGAGAGAGAGAGATATGGCCCATAACAACAAGAAAGACAATATGATTGCGGAGAAAACTTACGCACAAGGGGAACGATCGCATGCGCCTCTGGACATCCAGCTCCCGATTTTCAGCAATGATGAACCGTTGAAGAGTGAGCTTGATGTGATCGGCTTGTCTATTTATGCCCCACACACAATACAATTCAATGGTCCCTACAATCTCATTGTTCATTGGACACAGGAATTCCTCCTCGCATTATAACAAAAGGTCATAGGTTGATTCATACAGGTGGGCTGTGACGATTTCCAACTGCTCAGGTGGGTGGGGAACTGGGTTTCCCGCCGCATGGATAAGTAAGTGCAAATAATAGTAAATGGACATAAACTTCTTATGTCCATAACTATTCGCACGAGCGATTAATCTGCTTCAAACCAACACCGGAATATTGCTAATTAAATACTCTTCCGATGGATACTAAACACCACAGTATTACTCCTGTCTGACCCTTCGTATCAAACAAAGAGGGATTTCTCTGTCCATGAACATGCTACATTAACCAAACTTTCAGAATCTATCAAAGGGACCATGATCTACAAAATACATTATATAGTGGAAATATGTAACGAAAGAGTCGCCCGCTAGACGCATACAATCTCTACCGTAAATGCGCATACCGTGCTCCTGCGGGTGCCCGCAACAGCGAGTATGCGCACGCACGGGAGAGCGCACGCATGCGCAGCAGGGACACATATGAGGTGCAAATATGGCAGTGTGCATCGTGATATTTTTCTGACTTTGACAGTTTGAATAAGGCACTAGTTGAGACAGTCGTTGTCCATGGGATGAAGAAGCCCATTGTGATGCCTGGGCAAAATACCAAGAAAGCCACCTCTTCAGTGTGGAATTATTTCTCCGCAAATCCGGACAACAGGTGTCAAGCTGTGTGTTGCCTTTGTCAATCCGTAATAACTAAGGGTAAGGATGTTAACCACCTAGGAACATCCTTCCTTACACGTCACCTGCAGCGCATTCATCAGAAGTCATTGTCAAATTCAGAAACTTTGGGTAAGAGCGTAAGCAGTCCACTGTCACCTTAATCCATTCTACCTGTTGAACCCAAGCTCCTGCAAGCCACACAACTAACTCCCTCTACGTCAATTTCCTCCTCAGTCAGGAACGTAAGTAGTCCTGCAGGCCATGTCACTAGCATGACTGATGAGTCCTCTCCTAACCGGGATTCCTCCGGAGGATCCATAAGGTGGTATGCTTACTGCTACTGTCGCTACTGTTGCTGCTGCTTGGAATTGATCGTCATCCCAGAGGGGAAGTCGGGAGACCACTTGTACTACTTCAACTAAGCAATTGAGATGTCCTACAGTCCTTTGCGAGAAAGATAAAATAAGACAGCAGTCACCCTGTAGCAAAGCCGATTACTGAGGCCATAACAACTTTGCTGGTGTTAGACGTGTGTCTGGTATCCGTTATTAGTGCAGTGGGATTTAGACAGTTGATGGACGTACTGTGTCCTCAGTACCAAATCCTGTCTAGATTCCACTTTACTAGGAAAGCAATTCCCTGACTGTACAGGGACATTAAGAAAATTTTCCTTAGTGTCATGAAAAATGCAGTTGTACCCACTGTCCACTTAACCACGGACATGTGGACAAGTGGAACAGGGCAAACTAAGGACTACATGACTGTGACAGCCTACTGGGTAAATGTATTGACTCCCGCAGAAACAACAGCAGCAGCACTATTAGCAGCATCTCACAAATGCCAACTTGTTCCTAAGCAGGCTTTGCTGTGTATCACTGGTTTCCGTAAGAGGCACACTGCTGACAACCTCTTACGGAAACTGAGAGACAGCATCGCACAATAGCTTACCCCACTTAGACTCTACTGTGGATCTGTGATATCTGACAACACCACCAATATTGTGTGTGCATTACATCTGGGCAAATACCAGCACGTCCCATGTTTTGAACATACAATTAATTTGGTGGTGCAGAATTTTTTTTAAAATGACAGGGGTATGCAGGATATGCTGTCAATGGCCCGAAAAATTGCGGTCCACTTTCGATATTCAGCCACTACGTGCCGAAGACTGGTGCACCAGCAAACACTCCTGAACCTGCCTTCCATCACCTGAAGCAAGAGGTGGTAATGAGGTAGAATGTAACACTCTATATGCTTCAGAAGATGGAGGAGCAGTGAAAGTCCATTCAAGCCTGTACATCCACCTATGATATAGGTAAAGGAGGGGGAATGCACCTGACTCAAGCGCAGTGGAGAATGATTTCAACGTTGTGCAAGGTTCTCCAACCCTTCAAATTTGACACACATGAAGTCAGTTCAGACACTGCCAGCTTGAGTCAGGTCATTCCCCTCATCAGGCTTTTGCAGAAGCAGCTGGAGAAATTGATGGAGGAGCTAAGACGGAGCAATTACGCTAAGTATGTAGGACTTGTGGATGGAGCCCTTCATTTGCTTTGCCAGGATTCAAGGGTGGTCAATCTGTTGAAATCAGATCACTACATTTTGGCCACTACGTTGTATCTCTCTTTCTGGTGGACACAAGTCTGCAGAGGTTCAAAGACCTGCTGGTGAGAAAATTGTCAACTCAAGCGGAACGTGACCTTCATTTTCTCCCGCAACTGGGTGTCAAGATGCGTGGTTTTTGTTAATCCGTTGGACTCAGATCAAGTGAAGAAGCAGATGCACCTGAATGCTGGAAACAAGAAGGACGGAGATAATTCCCTTTCATATATTTATTAATGGCAACAGATCTGAAAGAAGCAGCGGAAAAGTCTGTAACTAACTAATTCAAGGTTGGAAAACTGTAATGAAGGAAAGTCACTGGACTCTTGAAGAATGACGAACTGTAAAGAATGTCCACGGAATAATACGAAGTCGTGTCTGAAGAACTATGAAGAATATGCTTTGGATGATACGAAGATGTGACTGAATAAAAACTGTGAAGAAATGTTACTGGATGCTGCGAAGACGTGGCTTAGGAACTGTGAAGATTTGTTTGCTGGGTGATGTGAAGACAAGACTGATGAACTGTGAAGATATGTTACTGGATGCTGCGAAGAGGAGGCTGAGGAACTGTGAAGATTTGTTGCTGAATGATGCAAAGATGAGACTCAAAAACTGTGAAAGTTGGTTGCTGGATGCTGTGACGAAGTACCTGGAGACGCACAGAACAATCTGCGGGAGCACAGAGCTAGGGTACAGAGTAACTACAACAAAGCACTGGCACAGAATGCTATATTCCCAGCCTATTTATAGGCAGCAAGGAACCAGGATTAGCAGACACTCACCCATCACGCTCATTGGTGCTGCACTTGATCTCCAAAATGGCCGCCCCCTATACCGCAGACACACAGACATGCAGCATGCCACTAGGTCTCCTTTTCTGCCTCACGAGCCACGTCTCTTCCAGCACCAAGACCAGCCGCGCCGACAGAGGATGGATCCCAGGACCCGCGGCGGTAAGCGCCTGCACTCTGACAGTACCCTCCCCCCTCTGAGGGTGGTCTCTGAACACCTTCGAGCTTTGTTAGGATTCTTGGAATGGATATTTTGAATCAACCTCGGAGCATGGATATCTTCAGCGAAAACCCAAGACCTTTCCTCCGGTCCATATCCTTTCCAATCAAGAAGGTATTGGAGACATCAATAATGACGACGAGAGTCTGAAATTTCTGTAACCTCAAACTCTTCACCTTGCAGGGTGCGAATTCTGGGAGGTTTGGGCAATGCAGCGTGAAATTTGTTGATGATCAAAGGTTTGAGAAGCGATATGTGGAAAGCATTAGAAATCTTGAATGAAGACAGCAGTTTGACTTTGAAAGCAACAGGATTGAATACTTTTTCTATAGGAAAAGGATCAATGTACCTGGGCGCAAATTTCTTGGAAGGAACTTTGAACTTGAGATTACGAGTAGATACCCAAATTTGGTCCCCTACCTTGTAGCTGGGTACTGCCTTTCATTTCTTATCCGCAAAAAAATTATATCATTTGGAGGATTTTTATCAAAGACTTGCTCACTTGACTCCAAATCTTAGATAATTGCTTGAGAGCTAGGTCTGCCGCTGGAATCTCTTGGGCTGGAAGAGGTTGGAATTCCGGAACTCGAGGATGAATACCGAAGTTGGTGTAGAATGGTGTGGTTTCTGTAGATGAATGAAAGAGGTTATTATGGGTGAACTCAGCCAGTGGAAGAAAGTCTAGCCAATCGTCTTGTGATGAAGACAAGTAGAGCCAAAGAAAAGATTCAAGATCTTGATTTACTCTTTCTGTGTGTCCATCTGTCTGAGGATGATATGTGGAGGAAAAATGTAACTTGATGTTAAGAGAAGAACAAAGCGACTCCCAAAACTTGGCAATGATTTGCTTTCCGCAGTCTGAAACAATCTCTTGAGGATGGCCACGTAACCTGAAGATTTCGGAAATGAACAGTTTAACCAGTAACGGAGCAGAAGGTAGTCCCGATAAAGGAATTTAGTGTGCCATTTTTGAAAACCAATCCACCACAACCCAGATAGTATTCCGTCCCTTTGACGAAGGTAAATCAGTCAAGAAATCCATAGAAATATGAGTCCAGGGTCACATGGGTATGGATAATGGCTGTAGTAAACCTGGTTGAGAATCCTTGGGATTAATGTGCTGGGCACACTTGGGACAAGTGGCAACAAATTGCTGAACATCCGTTCTAAGCCGTGGCCACCAGTAGGACTGTTGAATGAATTTGAATGTCTTGAGGACTCCGGGATGGCCCATAAAAGATGAAGAATGAGCCCAAGAGAGTTATCATTTTCAGAGACTTGGAGCAACAAAGGTTTTACCATGGAAGATGAAGAAATTTGAGTCGCTAAAAAGGATGTTGAACTTACAATGACTTGTTTACTTGCTTGATCATTGGATTCAGAGGAACAGAAGACCGAGAGAGGGCATCCGCTTTATTATCCTGGGTGATAAGTGAGTTTGAAATTGAATTGGGTGAAGAAAAGAGCCCACCTTGCTTGCCGGGGATTGAGACATTGAGCGGTTTGAAGGTACAGAAGGTTCTTCTGATCAATGTACACTATGATGGTATGTTGAGCTCCCTCTAAAATATATCTCCATTCTTCAAATGCTAATTTAATGGCAAGCAATTCTTGTTCCCCCAATAGCATAATTTCGTTCTGCAGATATAAATGTCCGGGAAAAATACCCACATGGGTTGACTTTCTTATCCTCGTAGACTTGCGATAATACTGCCCATACTGCTTCTGAGGAGGCATCCACCTCCACTTGGAATGGACAATTCAAATTGGGTTGACGAAGAATAGGTGCAGATGTGAGGGCTTGTTTTAAATCAGAGAATGCTTTGGATGCCTCGAAAGATCAATTCAAAGGATTTGCTCCTTTACGAGTCAAGGCTGTGATGGGGCGACAATCGAGGAATAATTCTTAATAAATCTTCTGTAGAAATTGTCAAAACCAAGGAAGCACTGAATTCCTTTGAGAGTAAAAGGAGCCAACCAATCCCAAATGGCTTGGACCTTAGCGGAATCCATCTGTAGCTCAGATACAGAGATGATGTATCTGAGGAACGGAATAGATGATTCTTCAAATGTGCATTTTTCCAATTTACAATATAAATGATTCATTCTCAGGCGGGCTAAAACTTCCTTAACTTGGACGCGATGGGACTCCAGGTCTTTAGAGAATATCAGGATATCATCCAAGCACACCACCAAACATTTATAAAGTAAATCTCAAAAAAGCTTGTTCACATACTGTAGCTTTGAAAGACAGCAGAAGCTTTGCATAGACCGAACGGCATTCCAAGAAAATCATAGTGCCCATCCCGAGTATTAAAGGCCTTTTTCCATTCATCTCCCAAACGGATGCAAATTAAATTGTAGGCTCCACGTAGATCTAATTTCGTGAAAACTGTGGCCCCCTTCACTCAATCTAACAATTCTGGAATTAACGGGAGTGGATACCGGTTCTTGACTGTGATTTCATTAAGTCCACGGTAATCTATGCACGGATGCAGACCACTGTCTTTCTTTTTGACGAAAAAAAATCCGGCTCCCGCAGATGAGGAAGATGGTCTGATGAAGCCCTTGGATAAATTCTCTTTTATATAGTCCAACATAGCCTGAGTTTCGGGAATGGACAATGGATAAATTCAACCCCTGGGAGGTGTTTTACCTGGAACTAAGTCAATTGGACAATCCCATTCTCTGTGAGGGGGCAAGGAATCGTCTCCTTGCTTACTGAAGACATCCTCAAAAGGTTGATAAACCGAAGGCAACTTGGAAACATGAACTGAACAGAGAGGTTTAACAGAAGCTTAGCAATCTTCAAAACAGGATTCTCCCGAGGAGAGGATCTCCATGGTTCGCCATCTGAGCTGTGGATTATGCTTTTGTAACCAGGGTAACCCAAGTATTACTTCATGACAGTCTTTGGGAATCATGAGGAAGGAGATATATTCGGAATGTAGTGCGCCCACTTTCATCTTGAGAGGTATAATACGATGAGTTATTATTATGCCTTCAGGAATTTGACTTCCATCCACTGCCGTAACGGAAACTGCTAATTCCAAAGGCACATTTGAACTTTCAACTGTTTTACAAAAGTTGAAGTAATGAAGTTCTCAGCTGCACCAGAATCAACTAGAGCAGCAATAATGACTGCAGAAGACGGGACTTCTAAACAAATGGGCAAATTTGGCTCCTTCCTGGAACATGATTCAAGAGTAACTCCTAGCTTAACCTTTCTAAAGTAAGCTAGGAGTGGGAGTTTTCCGGCCAGGGTTTACAAGACTTGACGAAGTGGTCGGAGGAAACGCAGTACATACAGAGGTTCCCCTGTCGGCGACGAGTACGTTCCTCATCCGTAAGCCGAGAGCGACTAATCTGCATTGGCTCTTCAGTTGACAAAGGGGGTTGTGACGGAGTGGGATCTTGCCAAGGTCTAGAACGAAAGCAAAAAATAGATCGCTCGAACTTGGATTTTTCCAAACAGCGTTCTCTATACCGTAAGTCAAGTTTGTTACAAATGGAAATCAGTTCGTCCAGCTTCGTTGGGACATCCCGGACAGTCAAATCGTCTTTAATCTTGTCAGAGAGCCCGTTACAGAATGCAGTGACTAAGGCCTCCTCATTCCAATTTAGTTCAGAGGACAAAGTATGAAAATTGGATTACATATTGACTGACAGAACGCAAACCTTGCCGAAGACGGAGTATTTTCAGGGATGCCGAGGTTTTTGCACCCGGCTCGTCGAAGATCTTACGGAATGATGAAACAAATTCGGAATAATTGGAAAGAATGGGATCACCTTTCTGCCACAGTGGGGATACCCATTCCAAAGCTTGGCCACTCAGGAGAGAGATAATGTACGCAAAATTTGAATGGGCAGATGGAAAACTAGCAGACTGGAGCTCGAACTGGATTTTGCATTGATTAAGGAATCCCCTGCAGATCTTCGGAGTTCCATCAAACTTGCTGGGTGAGGGTAGCTGCAGTCGGTATACCAGAACACTTCCTGGAGCAACCACTGGAAGAGAGGGGACTACTGGAGCTGGGGCCTGTGATGTCCAAATGGCCGCATGAAGAGCATCCAAGCAGTCAGACATGGTTTGCATTAATTGAACTATTTGCGTTTGCAGATAGCACCGCTTCCTGAGGCTTGGTCGCCAGATGGATCCATGGGGCCAGTGCTTACTGTCAAGATGTGTGGTTTTGTGAATCCGTTGGACTCAGACCAAGTGAAGAAACAGATGCACCTGAATGCTGGAAACAAGGAGGACGAAGATAATTCCTTTTCATTCATTTATTAATGGCAACAGATCTTAAAGAAGCAGCGGAAAAGTCTGTAACTAACTAATTCAAGGTTGGCAAACTGTAA
This sequence comes from Pseudophryne corroboree, assembly GCF_028390025.1. Classification (NCBI taxonomy): domain Eukaryota; kingdom Metazoa; phylum Chordata; class Amphibia; order Anura; family Myobatrachidae; genus Pseudophryne; species Pseudophryne corroboree. The sequence goes on from NC_086446.1 coordinate 640,592,013, forward strand.
TGAAGGAAAGTCACTGGACTCTTGAAGAATGATGAACTGTAAAGAATGTCCACGGAATAATACGATGTTGCGTCTGAAGAACTATGAAGAATATGCTTTGAATGATACGAAGATGTGACTGATGAAGAACTGTGAAGAAATGTTACTGGATGCTGCGAAGACATGGCTGAGGAACTGTGAAGATTTGTTTGCTGGGTGATGTGAAGACAAGACTGAAGAACTGTGAAGATATGTTACTGGATGCTGCGAAGAGGTGGCTGAGGAACTGTGAAGATTTGTTGTTGAATGATTCAAAGACGAGACTGACAAACTGTGAAAGTTCGTTGCTGGATGCTGTGACGAAGTGACTGAGAGACACCGGCAGAGGCTAGCAAACCACCACGGGACTTCAGAGATTCCTGAAGGGGCAGGCAGGAGAGCGGTTAACAGTGACCACGTTCTGGGGGGTTGACGGACACAATGCAGTGAGAGCCAGCTGACAACTTAGAGAGCAATGAAGGGACCAGAATACCTGGAGATGCACAGAACAATCTGCGGGAGCACAGAGCTAGGGTACAGAGTAACTACAACAAAGCACTGGCACAGAATGCAATATTCCCAGCCTATTTATAGGCAGCAAGGAACCAGGATTGGCTGACACTCACCCATCACGCTCGTTGGTGCTGCACTTGATCTCCAATATGGCCGCCCCCTATACCGCAGACACACAGACATGCAGCATGCCACTAGGTCTCCTCTTCTGCTTCCCGAGCCTCATCACTTCCAGCACTGAGACCAGCCACGCCGACAGAGGACGGATCCCGGGACCTGCGGCAGTAAGCGCCTGCACTCTGACACTGGGGTTGCGAGGAAAAGGATAACATTTCCTAGCCCACCCGCTGGCTGTGATGCACTGCAGTCAGGAGCACGTGTTGACATCTGGTCCGGAATGAAGGAGCTGCCTGACATGTCTACTGTCACTGCATATGATGCTGTCACCATTGAAAGAATGGTGGAGGATTATATGGGTGACAGCATCGAAGTAGGCATACTGGCAAGAAAAAGAGGCAATTTGGAGGCCCTTGCACAAACTGGTTTAATTTTACCTAAGTTGCCCCCCCTCCAGTGTGTATACCGAAAGAGTGTTTAGCGCATCCGGTAATCTTGTCAGCGATCAGCGTAGGAGGTTAGGAGGAAGATTAAGTTAATCAAAATGAATGATAAATTCCTCCAGGAAGACCTTTACCAGCAATTGCCTCCTGAAAGTACACAGGGATCTGTGATGGTGGATTCCAGTGGGGATGAATTAATACTCGGTGAGGATGAGGATGTACACACTGAAAGGGGTAATAAATCAAAGGATGAGGATGACATCTTGCCTCTGTAGAGCCAGTTTGTGCAAGGAGAGATTAATTGCTTCTTTTTGGGTGAGGGGATTAATTGTTTCTTTTTTTGTAGGGGCCCAAACAAACCAATCATTTCTGCCACAGTCGTGTGGCAGATCCTGTCGCTGAAGTGATTGGTTTGTTAAAGTGTGCATGTCATGTTTATACAAAATAAGGGTGGGTGGAAGGGCCAAGGACAATTCCGTCTTGCACCTCTTTTTTTTGCATTATGTGCTCTTTTAGTTTTTAAAAGTGCCATCCTGTCTGACACTGCAGTGCCACTCCTAGATGGGCCAGGTGTTTGTTCATCCCACTTGTGTCGCTTAACTAAGTCATCCAGTGACCTTGGTGCACCTCTTTTTTTTTCTTTGCATTATGTGCTCATTGGGGCCTATTTTTTTAAAACTGCCATCATTTCTGCCACTGCAGAGCCACTCCTAGATGTGCCAGGTGTTTGTGCCGCCCACTTGTGTCGCTTAGCTTAGTCATCCATTGACCTTGGTGCAATCTTTTGGCCTAAAAACCGTATTGTGAGGTACAGTATGAGGTGTTCTGAATAGACTGGAAATGAGTGGAAAGAAATGTTATTGAGGTTAATAATACCATAGGATCAAAATTACCCTCAAATTCTGTGATTTTAGCTGTTTTTATGTGTTTTTAAAAAAATCATCCAGATCCAAAACCAAAACACTAAAGGGTGGTTTTGGCAACACTAAGCCAGATCCATAACACCATCGGGGATCCAGATCAATAATCAAAACACAAAACCCGGAAATTGTCTGCTGCACATCTCTACTAAATATGAGCACTGCAGTGTGTCCTGGTTGCCTCCAGTTCTGGCACCAGTACTCTGCCTCTGACTCAAAGCTTCTGCACCAAAGGAGGTAGGGTAGAGAGGTCAAGGCCGGGAACCATACAAAGACAAAGCTGCCCACCCTCCACAATAAGACAGCTGGCACCGCTGAGGAGCGCTACCTCATTCTCAGCTCCTGTATGCCATCATACTCCCAGAAGCCAAGGCCAGTGAAATGGATTGTCTTGCGGGATTTGACTTCCCATGAGACTGTCTGCAGCTGCACCTCGATGGCCGTATACAGGGGACAACGGAGACACAGCTGAATGTTGTGCTCCGATATAAATTCTGGCAGTGTCCGATTCAGGGGGGAGTGTGTAGGGGCCCCTAATCTGCGGGTGTCATGGGTTGACCGCCCTTGTTGCCCCTCCTGAGCACTTGTGTAATAGCGTGTGTTTGTGTCAACCAATGAAGATTATTTTTAATTTAAAAACAAAATAATGTTATGCTCCATTTTGCTTATTATGGAACCGTGTAATGGTGTTTCTAATCTAAATCTCCTCAAACTACTGTTTCTCTCTCTGCAAACTATTTCTCTTAAAGTCACATTCACTGCCCCTCAATTATACTCCTACATCTACCCTCAGGCAGAGATCTATCTGTCACCCCTCTCTAATAACCGCTGCACTCACACAGTTATACAGGTAAGCAATAGGCACTTGGCTGACACAATGTCCATACTCCCCTTTGCTATTAGACTTATACAGTAATGGTCTTCACCACCATCTCTTTGATCTGCTCCCAGATATTGTCACTGCTGAATTCCTGCTGTTGAGGTAGGTATTCACCTGACTGCAGTCTGTAAGGGGGTGCGATAATGGAGGAGGGGAGCTCGAGGATGCCATGATGGGGGAGTTTTTGGGGATCCTGGAGGAGCTCCGGGCACTGGGCCCCAATGGTTGTCACACTGTGACAGTAGTATTATGCCCCCCTTGTTTGAACTGTGGGCAGGAGGACACTAAAGGGAGGAATAGGGGGCGTTAGTTGGATGGCTAATGGCAGGCTGCTGTAACAGGAAAAAAAATCCTGTCTGCAGGATGAATGGGCCGGATTTCGTGGGTCCCGCGCCATGGGCCCCTTAGGACCCGCCAGGCACTAGGTGGGTGCTTAGATTACCTTGTTGTAAATCCAGCACTATCTGTAAACAACTGACCATCAACACCTAAGCAATTGCGCTGTAGTATCAGCTTCCTTTATATTATAGTACAGTACATTGCATTTTTTAAGTTTAACTTGAAATATTACATTTATACTTTTAAATAAACTAGCTGTCGAATGTATGACATGTAAATCCTTTAGTAAATACAAACTATAATTATTAATTCAAAAAATCCTGCATTTTATGAAAAGATCATGCAGTTTGAAGATAAAAGCGAAGTCAGTAACCCTCAGACATATGTTTAATATAAACAGTGATAATATTTCAGTATTTCTATTTTTATTACACTAAGAAGAAAACTGATGCACAGAAATAAGATTGCTTTTGTCTGTGTACCATAATTAATGTTTTATTTTGATAATATATAATAAACAACATATAGGGAAAGCCATGCCATCATAGCTGAAATCCAGTCTTTAATTATAAAATACAAATTACTGAACCAAGGTAAAATAAAAATATGCAGTTTTCATAAAAGCGTTTGTATCAAAGCTAGCAACATGCAACTTACTTGAAAGGACCCTCCTGTGATTGCCTTGGTAGAAATACTGTGCCCTGATAAAGCTACAGGCTTGAATGGAATGGCTTTTGGCTATACCTCTAGGCTACTAGCTTTGATACGCTCACTTTGTTGAACATTACATTATAATGTATTCAGTATCCTATAAATGTAAGGATTTGCTTTCTTTAAAAAAAAACTATTACACATAAAAACTCCATGCATAGATTTTCATTTATGTTGAACTAGTTAAATGGGTGGTTTTTTTAAAATGGTGTCGTTTTCTCCGTACAATGACCGGGAACACCAACTAGTGCACCGTGTACCCTCACATGGCTCGCTTCGCTCGCCATGCTTCTGGCACCGTGCTTCGCTCTGCTGCACTCGGCACAAGTTACCATTCCCAATTGTAGTCCACGTAGATCGTAAAGTATAAAAAAGTTCAAAAAATGAATAAAAATGTGAAAACACGTCGACATTCTGTCATGTCGACCTAGAATATGTTGACCTAGAGACAATGTCGACCTAGAAACCATGCAACCTACTCACTGTTGACCGATAGTGGTCGACCAAGACATTGTCGACCTAAGTGTGGTCGACCTAGAGACCAGATACCAGTTAAATAGTATATGTTAACGTGTTCCAAAAAGTAATCCTCAGGAAATATTTGCTACCTACAGTATCTTCCTGCTAGTTCTGTGATGTCACATGCACCATACCTCCCAATGCGGCAAAGCCGCACCCGCCCGAAAAGGCCTCTGGAAATGGTCCGACTTGCCATGCGACGGCTTGCCATGCCATGCCCCCCGTTTTTGTCACTGAGGGGGCATGCCCAGTGCTCTGTGAGCTGCTGGCTTGCCTTCTCTCACTCTGTCTCCTGAGAATAGATGCTGTGTGCGTGCGCACAGCATCTATTCACCGCTGCTCTGCTAAGCAGTGCAGCAAGTGACAGAGCTCCTAATAAATCCCCCCTACAGATATCTCAGTATTATATATTTAAAAAAAGGATTCAGTAAATATACAGGGTGTTTCACTCACTCTAGGACCCTTGTTGGTTTTGTGGTGAGGTGGTGAGCTGCGTCCACCACAGGTTCTATTCCCACTCTATGGGTGTCATGGACACTCTCTCTGCCTCTCTCTGTCTCTGTGTCCCTGGTTTCATTATCTGTGTCCCTCTGTATCTATGCCCCCTCCGCAACTCTCTCTGGAGACCTGAGTTGGCCGCTTAAAAATATTTGCGCTGGGCCCCACAAAGTTCTAGTTATGCCATTGTATATATTAATTAGTATTTGATAGTGACCCCCACAATTTTGTTGCCCAGGGCCCCCCACAGACCTTAGTCCAGCCCTTGACATGGGTATGGAGTTGCTTGCTCCTGAAAAGATCAGCATTTAACCACTTATTGTTGAAGAACACTTTAAAGGGGTTGGAGATAGAATCCCGGAGGCCGGGATCCAAGAGGTCAGTATACTGACATCGGGATCCAGGCCGACAGAATGTCAGCAGCAAATCGAGTGCTAGTAAGCCCCTTGTGGGCTCGCTGTGCTGCACTCGAAGCAGGTTCTATTCCCGCTCTGTGGGTGTAGTGGTTACTAGAGATGTGCACCGGAAATCTTTTTGGTTTTGTGTTTTGGTTTTGGATTCGGTTCCGCGGCCGTGTTTTGGATTCAGACGCGTTTTGGCAAAACCTCCCCTTAAAATTTTTTGTCGGATTCGGGTGTGTTTTGGATTTGGGTGATTTTTTTAAAAAAACCCTCAAAAACAGCTTAAATCATAGAATTTGGGGGTAATTTTGATCCCATAGTATAAATAACCTCAATAACCATAATTTCAACTCATTTCCAGTCTATTCTGAACACCTCACACCTCACAATATTATTTTTAGTCCTAAAATTTGCACCAAGGTCGCTGGATGACTAAGCTAAGCGACCAAAGTTGGTGGCACAAACACCTGGCCCATCTAGGAGTGACACTGCAGTGTCAGACAGGGTGGCACTTAAAAAAATTAGCCCCAAACATCACATGATGCAAAGATAAAAAAAGAGGTGCAAGATGGATTAGGCCCTCCCACCCACCCTTATGTTGTATAAACAGGACATGCACACTTTAACAAACCCATCATTTCAGCCACAGGGTCTGCCACATGACTGTGGCTGAAATGACTGGTTGGTTTGGGCCCCCACCAAAAAAGAAGCAATCAATCTCTCCTTGCACAAACTGGCTCTACAGAGGCAAGATGTCCACCTCATCATCATCCTCCGATTCTTCACCCCTTTCACTGTGTACATCACCCTCCTCACAGAGTATTAATTCGTCCCCACTGGAATCCACCATCTCAGGTCCCTGAGTACTTTCTGGAGGCAATTGCTGGTGAATGTCTCCACGGAGGAATGGATTATAATTCATTTTGATGAACATCATCTTCTCCACATTTTGTGGAAGTAACCTCATACGCCGATCGCTGACAAGGTGACCGGCTGCACTAAACACTCTTTCGGAGTATACACTGGAGTGGGGGCAACTTAGGTAAAATAAAGCCAGTTTGTGCAAGGGCCTCCAAATTGCCTCTTTTTCCTGCCAGTATACGTATGGACTGTCTGACGTGCCTACTTGGATACTGTCACTCATATAATCCTCCACCATTTTTTCAATGGTGACAGAATCATATGCAGTGACAGTAGATGACATGTCAGTAATCGTTGGCAGGTGCTTCAGTCCGGACCAGATGTCAGCACTCACTCCAGACTGCCCTGCATCACTGCCAGCGGGTGGGCTCGGAAATCTTAGCCTTTTCCTTGCAGCCCCAGTTGCAGGAGAATGTGATGGGTCACGTTCCACTTGACTTGACAATTTTCTCACCAGCAGGTCTTTGAACCTCTGCAGACTTGTGTCTACCGGAAAGAGAGATACAATGTAGGCTTTAAACCTAGGATCAAGCACGGTGGCCAAAATGTAGTGCTCTGATTTCAACAGATTGACCACCCGTGAATCCTGGTTAAGCGAATGAAGTGCTCCATCCACAAGTCCCACATGCCTAGCGGAATCGCTCCATATTAGCTCCTCCTTCAATCTCTCCAGCTGCTTCTGCAAAAGCCTGATGAGGGGAATGACCTGACTCAGGCTGGCAGTGTCTGAACTGACTTCACGTGTGGAAAGTTCAAAGGGTTGCAGAACCTTGCACAACGTTGAAATCATTCTCCACTGCGCTTGAGTCAGGTGCATTCCCCTTCCTTTGCCTATATCAGAGGCAGATGTATAGGCTTGAATGGCCTTTTGCTGCTCCTCCATCCTCTGAAGCATATAAAGGGTTGAATTCCACCTCGTTACCACCTCTTGCTTCAGATGATGGCGGGGCAGGCTCAGGAGTGTTTGCTGGTGCTCCAGTCTTCGGCACGCGGTGGCTGAATGCCGAAAGTGGCCCGCAATTCTTCGGACCACAGACAGCATCTCCTGCATGCCCCTGTCATTTTTTAAATAATTCTGCACCACCAAATTCAATGTATGTGCAAAACATGGGACTTGCTGGAATTTGCCCACATGTAATGCTCGCACAATATTGGTGGCGTTCTCCGATGTCACAAATCCCCAGGAGAGTCCAATTGGGGTAAGCCATTCTGCGATGATGTTCCTCAGTTTCCGTAAGAGGTTGTCAGCTGTGTGCCTCTTATGGAAAGCGGTGATACAAAGCGTAGCCTGCCTAGGAACGAGTTGGCGTTTGCGAGATGCTGCTACAGGTGCTGCCGCTGCTGTTGTTGCTGTAGGAGGCAATACATCTACCCAGTGGGCTGTCACAGTCATATAGTCCTGAGTCTGCCCTGATCCATTGTCCACATGTCCGTGGTTAAGTGGACATTGGGTACAACTGCATTTTTTAGGACACTGGTGAGTCTTTTTCTGATGTCTGTGTACATTCTCGGTATAGCCTGCCTACAGAAGTGGAACCTAGATGGTATTTGGTACCGGGGACACACTAACTCAAGAAATTCTCTAATTGTGTGTGAACTAACGGTGCATACCGGATCCACATCTAACACCAACATAGCTGCCAAGGCCAGAGTTATCCGCTTTGCAGCAGGATGACTGCTGTGATATTTCATCTTCCTCGCAAAGGACTGTTGGACAGTCAATTGCTTACTGGAAGTAGTACAAGTGGTCTTCCGACTTCCCCTCTGGGATGATGATCGACTCCCAGCAGCAACAACAGCAGAGCCTGGAGCAGTAGGCGTTACACTCAAGGATCCATCGGAGGAATCCTAGTTAGGAGAGGACTCGTCAGACTTGTCAGTGACATGGCCTGCAGGACTATTGGCTTTCCTGTCTAAGGAGGAAATTGACACTGAGGGAGTTGGTGGTGTGGTTTGCAGGAGCTTGGGTACAAGAGGAAGGGATTTAGTTGTCAGTGGACTGCTTCCGCTGTCACCCAATGTTTTTGAACTTGTCAATGACTTCTGATGAATGCGCTCCAGGTGACGTATAAGGGAGGATGTTCCTAGGTGGTTAATGTCCTTACCCCTACTTATTACAGCTTGACAAAAGCAACACATGGCTTGACACCAGTTGTCCGCATTTCTGTTAAAATAATTCCACACCGAAGAGGTGATTTTTTTTTGTAATTTGACCAGGCATGTCAATGGCCATATTCATCCCACGGACAACAGGTGTCTCCCCGGGTGCCTGATTTAAACAAACCACCTCACCATCAGAATCCTTCTTGTCAATTTCCTCCTCAGCGCCAGCAACACCCATATCCTCATCCTGGTGTACTTCAACAGTAACATCTTCAATTTGACTATCAGGAACTGGACTGTGGGTGCTCCTTCCAGCACTTGCAGGGGTCATGCAAATGGTGGAAGGCGTGGCACCTCTTCCCGTCCAGTGTTGGGAAGGTCAGGCATCGCAACCGACACAATTAGACTCTCCTTGGGTATTTGTGATTAAGAAGAACGCACAGTTCTTTGCTGTGCTTTTGCCAGCTTAAGTCTTTTAATTTTTCTATCGGGAGGATGAGTACTTCCATCCTCATGTGAAGCTGAACCACTAGCCATGAACATAGGCCAGAGCCTCAGCGGTTCCTTGCCACTATGTGTCGTAAATGGCATATTGGAAAGTTTACGCTTCTACTCAGACGCCTTTAATTTAGAATTTTGGGTCATTTTACTGAACTTTTGTTTTTTGGATTTTATATGCTCTCTACTATGACATTGGGCATCGGCCTTGGCAGACGACGTTGATGGCATTTCATCGTCTCGGCCATACCTAGTGGCAGCAGCTTCCGCACGAGGTGGAAGTGGATCTTGATCTTTCCCTATTTTAGCCTCCACATTTTTGTTCTCCATTTTTTAATGTGTGGAATTATATGCCAGTGATATATCAATAGCAATGGCCTACTGTACTATCTGTACTACTACTGCTGGTCACAAAAATGCTGCACTGTCCTACTAGATACTGCTCACAATAATGCAGCACAGATATGGATAGTTTACTTGACACAGAGCTGCAAGATACAGCAATGGCCTACTGTACTGTACTATATGTATACTGCTGGTCACCAAAATTCTGCACTGTCCTACTATTTACTGCTCACAATAATGCAGCACAGATATGGATAGTATACTTGACACAGAGCTGCAAGACACAGCAATGGCCTACTGTACTGTACTATATGTATACTGCTGGTCACCAAAATGCTGCACTGTCCTACTATATACTTCTCACAATAATGCAGCACAGATACGGATAGTATACTTGACATAGAGCTGCAAGATACAGCAATGGCCTACTGTACTGTACTATATGTATACTGCTGGTCACCAAAATGCTGCACTGTCCTACTATATACTGCTCACAATAATGCAGCTCAGATATGGATAGTATACTTGACATAGAGCTGCAAGATACAGCAATGGCCTACTGTACTGTACTATATGTATACTGCAGGTCACCAAAATGCTGCACTGTCCTACTATATACTGCTCACAATAATGCAGCACAGATCTGGATAGTATACTTGACACAGACCTGCACGAAACAGCAATGGCCTACTGTACTGTACTACTATAAAAATATACGGGTGGTCCCCACAATGCAGCACACTGAGCACAGATATTTGCAGCACACTGAGCACAGATATGGAGCATTTTCAGGCAGAGAACGGAGATATTTTCAGCACACTGAGCACAGATACGGAGCTTTTCAGGGAGAGAACGCAGCCACGTCCTCTCCGTACAATTTCCAATGCACAAGTGAAAATGGCGGCGATGCGTGGCTCTTTATCTAGAATACGAATCTCGTGAGAATCCAACAGTGGGGTGATGATGTTTGGGCGCGTTCGGGTTAACCGAGCAAGGCGGGAAGATCTGAGGCTGCCTCGGAACCGTGTAAAATAGATGAAGTTAGGGGGGTTCAGATCTCGGAGAACTCAACCCGCTCATCTCTAGTGGTTACCAACGAGTTAGAATAGCCCTGGCACAGCTGTCGGCATTCTCGGCGGCTGTGATCCTAGCGTCTGTATTTTGACCGCTGGGATCCCGACCAGTGGAATATTAACTACATCCCCCTTAACGTTGGTATTATTTATGACACTTATAGTTATGGTATATGTGTAGTTTGGTAAGTCTGAATAATTACACTTGCCACACTAAAAATACTACACTTAGAAGTAGAGATGAGCGGGTTTAGCTACATGGGAACCAACCTCCCCCCCCCCCGAACATTGTGATCCAACGCGGGATTCGAGTTCGGCCCAGGACTTCCCGTCTTACTCAGATCCCAAAGAGAGGCCAAATGTCATCTTCCCGCTGTCGGATTCTCACAGGTTTTGGATTCTATATAAGTCCCGTTCATCAGCGCCAGCTTCACTCCAGCTGTGGAGAGTGTACTGGACGGATGTGTCCATCTCCATTGTCTGGTGTGGCGTGGGGTGGTGCTTTTTCTGCTGTATCTGAAAGGGGTGCTCTCTCTGTCTGCTGTATCTGAAAGGGGTGTCCTGTCTGCTGTATCTGAAAGGGGTGCTCTTCTATGTATGCTGTATCTGAAAAAGGGGTGCTTTCTCTGTCTGCTTTATCTGAAAAAAAGGATGTTCTCTGTCTGCTGTATCTAAAAAAGGGGGTGCTCTCTCTGTCTGCTGTATCTGAAAAAGGGGTGCTCTCTCTGTCGTATCTGAAAGGGGTGCTCACTCTCTGTCTGCTGTATCTGAAAGGGGTGCTCTCTGCTTAATCTGAAAAAAGGGTGCTCTCTCTGCTTGGTGTATCTGAAAGGAGTGATTTGTCTGTCCATCCAGGGCCTATGCCCTAGTGTAAAATTAAAATAATAAAAGCTAAAAACATAAAATCAAAATTTTAAAAACTATATATTTTTTTTGTTTGTGCTGTGCCCTAGTGTATACAATTTTTATTTTATTTTCATAAGTACTGTGACACTGCTGGTCAGATTGCAGTATATTATTTCCTACTCATAGACGTCTATGTCGGTGAAGTCAACCGCAGTGTGTAATTATTATATATATTTCTGACTTATTTGTGTGACACTGTAATCGCCGGTGTGTGATATAAAAAAAAACTTCTACATATTTGATGCACAACTGTACTTGTCCTTTGCTGCGGGCATTGAGAACCCAATAACAACCCTAAATGGCTGTCTTAGCTGAGCTCCAGGAGTGTATGAGTACCAGTTGGCTGAAACTAAATCCAGATGAAACAGAGGTCCCGTATGATAGGACCACAACATCATAGGACAAGATTGCAGCATAGCCAACCAATTGGACTTACACTTGGGGATTCATAATTACAAACTGCTGATCATGTTTAAAATCTTGGCGTTGCCCTTGATGGTGGCTTGACACTTAAACATTAGATATCAGCCACAATCAAATCCTCATTCTTTCATCTGAGTAACATAGCCAGAATCAAACACTTAATTCCCTCAGATGATCTGTCAAAAGTCATACATAAATTTGTATCATCTTGATTAGACTACTGTAATGCCCTCTACCTTGGTCTCCCAGCTAAAGAATTGCACTGCTTACAGCTAGTGCAAAACACAGTGGCCAGGCTGTTAACCAACCAGCCCAGTTCAAGCCACATAACACTCATCCTCTACGTCCTTCACTGGTTGACTGTAATATGGCAAATCATCTTAAAGATTGGTTTATTGAGTTTCAAAGCACTACATGACCAGGACCCAAGGTAACAGCTTCTGATTCCATAATGCCCCACTGTATTACTGCGGTCTGTAGATGAAGGACTTTTAGCAGTACCTAGAGTATCCCGTAATTTATCGGGGGTCGAGCTTTCAGCCATGTGGCACCTACTCTATGGAAATCACTTCCCTTCACAGTTCGAGAGGCCCCCACTCTAGAATCCTTCAAAAAACATACTCAAGACTTTCCTGTTTACTCAAGCATTTCTATAATGTCTCTTTAGTATCTACATGCTCTCTGTATTTTATTAAAAGCTTTTCTGTACTTCATTGTACTGTACTATGGCCCTCATTCCGAGTTGTTCGATCGTTGCCGAATTTCGCTATATTGCGATTAGTCGCATACTGCGCATGCGCAATGTTCGCAGAGCGCATGCGCTTAGTTATTTTACTCAAAAGTTAGGTATTTTACTCACGGCATTACGAGGATTTTTCTTTGTTCTGGTGATCGGAGTGTGATTGACAGTAAGTGGGCGTTTCTGGGTGGAAACTGGCCGTTTTATGGGTGTGTGTGAAAAAATGCTGCCGTTTCTGGGAAAAACGCGGGTGTGGCTGGAGAAACGGGGGAGTGCCTGGGCGAACGCTGGGTGTGTTTGTGACGTCAAACCAGGAACGAAACTGACTGAACTGATCGCAGTGGCAGAGTAAGTGTCGAGCTACTCAGAAACTGCTAAGAAATTTCTAATCGCAATTTTGCCAATCTTTCGTTCGCAATTCTGCTAAGCTAAGATACACTCCCAGAGGGCGGCGGCTTAGCGTGTGCAATGCTGCTAAAAGCAGCTAGCGAGCGAACAACTCGGAATGAGGGCCTATATTATGTTATGTTTATGTTAAGCACCTTGACTCCTACTGGAGAAAGAGCGATATTATTATTTATGACTCATTTGTGTGACGCTCTCCGTGAAGTCAACCACAGTGTGTAAATATTTCATATATTTCTAACTCATTTGTGCGACGCTGTCAGTGAAGTCAATCACAGTGTGTAATTATTATATAGATCTCTGACTCATTTGTGCGACACTGTAACTGCAGTGTGTGATATAAAAAATGATATATATTTTTTATTTATTTAAATAAATATTTTGTGCTGTGTCATCCCAATATGCATCCAGGGACTGCAGTTGCTCCGTCCTTCTAGGGGTGTTCTGTCAGTCCACCCAAAATAAAATACTTTTTTATATATCATATAAAACATCCAGGCGTGTTGTGTCTCTAGCTGATATTCTTATGTTATAACTTATTATTTTCATATTTCCTCTTATTACCCCATTGTGATTAATTTATCCATTTCAGGGTGCTTTGACTATTTACTACATATTACTGGACTCTTTTCTGATTGTTTTATACAGTAGTGCCACATCTATAATTTATTTTAAATAAATAAATACATAAATAAATAAATATTTATATATATTAGAGATGTGCGGCGGGCACTTTTCGTGTTTTGTGTTTTGGTTTTTGTTCTGATTCCATGCTCGTGTTTTGGATCTGGATTGGTTTTGCCGAAACCACCATTTTGTGTTTTGGTTTTGGATCTGGATGATTTTTAAAAAACAAACATAGAAATAGCTAAAATCACATAATTTGAGGGTAATTTTGATCGTACGGTTTTATTAACCTCAATAACATTCATTTCCACTCATTTCCAGTCTATTCTGAACACCTCACAATATTGTTTTTAGGCCAAAAGGTTGCACTGAGGTGGCTGTATGAGTAAGTTAAGTGACACAAATGTGCAGCACAAACACCTGGCCCATCTAAGAGTGGCACTGCAGTGGCAGACAGGATGGCACTTTAAAAAAAATAGTCCCTACACAGCACATCATGCAAAGAAGTAAAAGAGGTGCAATGAGGTAGCTGTATGACTAAGCTAAGTGACACAAGTGTGCTGCACAAACACCTGGCCCATCTAGGGGTGGCACTGCAGTGGCAGACAGGATCTCACTTACATCAGCATCACTGTTTTTATACGGCAGTATCACTGGACTTATATGGCAGTATCACTGGACTGGATTTATACGGCAGTACCACTGGACATATACATCAGCATCACTGGATTTATACGGCAGTATCACTGGACTTACTGTATATGGCAGTATCACTGGACTGGATTTATACATCAGTAACACTGGACATATATGGCAGTATCACTGGAATTATATGGCAGTACCACTGGACATATACATCAGTATCACTGGACTGGATTTATACGGCAGTACCACTGGATTTATATGGCAGTACCACTGGACATATACGGTTGCGGTGGTGCCACAGGTGGAGAGGAGCTAGTGCGGTAGTGTCGTGGGTGGGGGAGGGTGCATGGGGGCCACGAGTGGGGGTCCAGAACTATCACGGGTGGGGGAGGAACAGTTGCAGGGGTGCCCTGAGTGAGGGAGGGGCGGATGCAGTGGTGCGGTGGGAGGGGCGGGTGCGGGGTTGCTGTGGGTGGGGGAGGCGTTCTGGTGCTTCCGCAGGTGCTGGAGGGGGTGTGTGGGGGTGCCGCGGATGTGGTGCGGAGGTACTGTGAGTGGGGGAGGGGTGGGTAATGCTTATCCTGCTTCTCCTCCTGTCAGCAGCTAAGCTGCTGTCCTCCCTTTGACAGTGGCTCTCCTGAAGACTCGCACAGCAGCTAGTCACTATTGTTAGCGCCGGTGATTGGGGATAAATGCCCTCCCACACAGGTTACATCCAATGGGAGGCTTTGCCCTTTGGCTGCTGTGTTTTCACAGAGCAGGATTAGCAATGGGACTGATGGAGCTGCAGCTCCTGCTCCACACCACAAAATAGGCCCACTGCATCTGCAGCATCATACCCTCCAACAACACATAAAAAACGGTACAAATTCGAAAAGGGGGCATGGCCACGAGTACAGCGGCGTGGCCATGCTCCTCTTCTTATACTTTCAATGGAAGTTTGGAGAGTCAAAAATCCGTACAGACCATAAAAAAAGGGACTGTTCCTGTGAAAAAGGTGCAGCTGGAGGGTATGCCACTGCATCAGCAGCAAGTATCTGTGCGCCCGGCAGCACAAAACCACCTCTCCCCCTCGGCGCCGGCAGCACAAAGCCTCCTCTCCCTCTCCCCTTCCCTGTGTGACATTCAGTGGCCGAACGGAAGTCAAAGGGGCAGAGCTAGATGGGAATAAGGGGCAGAGCTAGATGGGACCATGTTGCAGCAGGAGGATGAGCTGCTACAACTTCGGCCAGCCAGACTTCATTAGTTAAGTGTCTGGAAAGAGAGTGAGTGTGAGTGAGTGTGAGTGAGTGTGAGTGTGTGTGTGTGTGTGTGTGTGTGTGTGTGTTATATACAGTGTCTGTGTATACTGTATATATGTGTAACTGTGTATGTGTTTAATATATGTACAGTATGTATGTGTGTGTGTTTGTACACATATATATATATATATATATATATATATGTCTGTTGTGTGTGTATGTGTGACTGCGGCATAATGTGTGTACGCGTCACTGGTACAGGAGGTGTTATGTGTTGAAGCGTCACTGGTACAGGGGGCGTTATGTGTGTAAGCGGCACTGCTACAGGGGGCGTTATGCTTGTAAGCGGCACTGGTACAGGGGGCGTTACATGTGTAAGCAACACTGCTACAGGGGGCATTACGTGTGTAAGCGTCACTGCTACAGGGGCGTTACGTGTGTAAGCATCACTGGTACAGGGGGCGTTATGTGTGTAAGCGTCACTGGTATAGGGGGACGTTACGCGTGTAAGCGTCACTGGTACAGGGGGCGTTACGTGTGTAAGTGTCACTGGTACAGGGGGCATTTTCGTGTGTAAGCGTCACTGGTACAGGAGGCGTTACATGTGTAAGCGTCACTGCTACAGGGGGTGTTACTTGTGTAAGCGTCACTGGTGCCGGGGGGGAGTTACATGTGTAAGCGTCACTGGTTCAGGGGGCATTACATGTGTAAGTGTCTCTACTACAGGGGGTATTATGTGTGCTGTGCCTTTGTAAAGTATGCAAGGGTGCAAAGTTATAGTTTTCAGGGGGGCGACGAACACCCTAGCACCGGCCCTGACTGCACACCCACTGCACTGCACAGCGCTGTCACCTTTTACATTGATTCAGCGTCCATACATTACCCTCCGTGATGTCACCCACTCTATCCGTTACATTAGCCATCTTGGGGCTTCCAGGCTGGCAGCCCAGGTGCTGTGTGGCAGAGTCAGCGCCTCTGGGGATCTGGGTGCAGCTGTGGCTGGAAGGCACTTCTGTGACATCACACACAGAGGAGGCTCCGGGGCTCAGAGAGTATGCGGTGCCAGAGAGGGCTATGAAAGTCTTCCGCTGCCCCGCTTTCATACACATTTATGCCGATGGCCGCAGCAGCTTTTGTTCCACCTGCGCTGTGGCTAGGTAGTGGGGATTGTTGATGCCGGAGGGGCAGGCGGACTGGCAGCAGGACATAGGACGCTGCAGTAAAAGTTTTTTTTTTTTCCTATCTACAGCACAGAGACTTGCTGCAGATGCAGTGGCATACCCTCCAGCTGCACCTTTTTCGCAGGAACAGTCCCTTTTTTATGGTCTGTACGGATTTTTGACTCTCCAAACTTCCATTGAAAGTATAGGAAAAGGAGCATGGCCACGCCGCTGTACCCGTGGCCATGCCCCCTTTTCGAATTTGTATAGTTTTTTATGTGTTGTTGGAGGGTATGATGCTGCAGATGCAGTTTGCCTATTTTGGGGTGTGGAACAGGAGCTGCAGCTCCATCAGTCCCATTGCTAATCCTGCTCTGCAAAAACACAGCAGCCAAAGGGCAGAGGCTCCCATTGGATGTAACCTGTGTGGGAGGGCGTTTCTCCCCAATCAGCTGTGGACTGGGTGTGATAGACCTGCCACTAACCCAATGAGAGCTCCTAGCCACGCCCAGCGTTAGAGGCCCAGGCACAGCAGAGTCACAGATCTGGGCTATTATATAGGAGATATTTGGGGTAATTCCAAGTTGATCGCAGTAGGAATTTTGTTAGCAGTTGGGCAAAACCATGTGCACTGCAATGGAGGCAGATTTAACATGGGCAGAGAGAGTTAGATTGTTACACTGCAAATTAGATTGCAGATTGAACACACCACACCCAAATCTAACTCTCTCTGCACATGTTAAATCTGCCTCCCCTGCAGTGCACATGGGGGGTCATACCGAGCAGAGGCGTATCTAGCACGGGGCGAGCAGGGCACGTGCCCTGGGCGCCATGGCAGCCCCAACAGAGGGGGGCGCCACCGGTACCTGCACGGCCCACTCGCCCCATGCTTCAGGGATTCCGCCGGCGCTACCCGCGGCGCTTTCCCTGTCTCCCCGGCTGCTGTGCCTGTCACAATAGACAGGCAGCGGCAGCCAGGAGCCTCCCCCTACTCCCCCCTGCAAAGTGACTGTGTACGCAATCGCGTGCGCGATCGCGACCGCGGAGGTGCGCGCATGCGCATGCGCGACCTCGGGGGGGGGGGGGGGGGGGGGCGTGCGGCCCCTGAACAGCAGTGAGTGCAGGTGAGCGGGAAGGGGGTGCGGGACATTTTGTATGTGTGTGTGTGTTAAGTGTGTGTGTGTTAATTGTGTGTGTGTGTCGGACAGTGTGCGTGTGTGTTGTGTGTGGGACAGTGCGTGTGTGTTAATTGTGTGTGTGTGGGACAGTGTGAGTGTGTGTAAATTGTGTGTGTGTGGGACAGTGTGCGTGTGTTAATTGTGTGTGTGTGGGACAGTGTGTGTGTGTGTTAATTGTGTGTGTGTGTGACAGTGTGAGTGTGTTAATTGTGTGTGTGGGACAGTGTGTGTTTGTTAATTGTGTGTGTGTGACAGTGTGAGTGTGTTAATTGTGTGTGTGGGACAGTTTTGAGTGCGTGTTAATTGTGTGTGTGTGGGACAGTGTGCGTGTGTGTTAATTGTGTATGTGTGGGACAGTGTGAGTGTGTTAATTGTGTGTGTGTGTGTGTGTGTGTGTGTGTGTGTGTGGGACAGTGTGAGTGTGTTAATTGTGTGTGTGTGGGACAGTGTGAGTGTGTGTTAATTGTGTGTGTGTGGGACAGTGTGCGTGTGTTAATTGTGTGTGTGTGGGACAGTGTGTGTGTGTTAATTGTGTGTGTGTGTGACAGTGTGAGTGTGTTAATTGTGTGTGTGGGACAGTGTGTGTTTGTTAATTGTGTGTGTGTGACAGTGTGAGTGTGTTAATTGTGTGTGTGGGACAGTTTTGAGTGCGTGTTAATTGTGTGTGTGTGGGACAGTGTGCGTGTGTGTTAATTGTGTATGTGTGGGACAGTGTGAGTGTGTTAATTGTGTGTGTGTGTGTGGGACAGTGTGAGTGTGTTAATTGTGTGTGTGTGGGACAGTTTGAGTGTGTGTTAATTGTGTGTGTGTGGGACAGTGTGCGTGTGTGTTAATTGTGTGTGTGTGGGACAGTGTGCGTGTGTGTTAATTGTGTGTGTGTGGGACGGTGTGCGTGTGTGTTAATTGTGTGTGTGTGGGACAGTGTGCGTGTGTTAAGTGTGTGTGTGTGTGTGTGTGTGTGTGTATGTGGGACAGTGTGAGTGTGTTAATTGTGTGTGTGTGTGGGACAGTGCGTGTTTGTTAATTGTGTGTGTGGGACAGTATGCGTGTGTGTTATTTGTGTGTGTGGGACAGTGTGCGTGTGTGTTATTTGTGTGTGTGGGACAGTGTGCGTGCGTGTGTGTTAATTGTGTGTGGGACAGTGTACGTGTGTTAATTGTGTGTGTGTGTTAATTGTCCCGGCGGTTATTGGTGTCTGTAGTGTGCGCCCCGTCCTCCTCCGCTGCCGCTGACAGGAGCGGCGGTGTGCGGCTCTCCCCCTCCTCCGCCGGCTCCGTCCTCCCGTCGTGGCCCTGCAGTGTGTGCCGGTCTCCCCAGCAGCAGCAGCAGCAGCAGGTTAGTCTCTCCCCCCCCTCCCTCTCTCTCTCTCTCTCTCTCTCTCTCTCTCTCTCCTCCTGTGGATTGCAGATGAGCGGGTTCGGTTTTACTCGGTTTTACTCGGTTCTCAAAACGGCATCTTATTTGCTCACGGATGTCACGTGTTTTGGATAGCCAATAAGGTTCTGTTTTGAGAACCGAGTAAAACCGAGTAAAACCGAACCCGCTCATCACTAGTTTGTAAGTATCATTTTAATTTTTACAGGTACCCCTATTGAATTCTACTGGACAAGTGGACGTGACCGGCGTGGGATGTAGGTAAGTAATCTGTCTCTTATTTTTACAGGTACCCCTATTGGATTCTACTGGACAAGTGGACGTGACCGGCGTGGGATGTAGGTAAGTAATCTGTCTCTCATTTTTACAGGTACCCCTATTGGATTCTACTGGACAAGTGGACGTGACCGGCGTGGGATGTAGGTAAGTAATCTGTCTCTCATTTTTACAGATTCCCCTACTGGATTCTACTGGACAAGTGGACGTGACCAGCGTGGGATGTAGGTAAGTAATCTGTCTCTCATTTTTACAGATTCCCCTACTGGATTCTACTGGACAAGTGGACGTGACCAGCGTGGGATGTAGGTAAGTAATCTGTCTCTCATTTTTACAGGTACCCCTATTGAATTCTACTGGACAAGTGGACATGACCAGCGTGGGATGTAGGTAAGTAATCTGTCTCTCATTTTTACAGGTACCCCTATTGGATTCTACTGGACAAGTGGACGTGATCGGCGTGGGATGTAGGTAAGTAATCTCTCTCTCATTTTCACAGGTACCCCTATTGGATTCTACTGGACAAGTGGACGTGACCGGCGTGGGATGTAGGTAAGTAATCTGTCTCTCATTTTTACAGATTCCCCTACTGGATTCTACTGGACAAGTGGATGTGACCAGCGTAGGATGTAGGTAAGTAATCTGTCTCTCATTTTTACAGGTACCCCTATTGAATTCTACTGGACAAGTGGACGTGACCAGCGTGGGATGTAGGTAAGTAATCTGTCTCTCATTTTTACAGGTACCCCTATTGGATTCTACTGGACAAGTGGACGTGATCGGCGTGGGATGTAGGTAAGTAATCTCTCTCTCATTTTCACAGGTACCCCTATTGGATTCTACTGGACAAGTGGACGTGACCGGCGTGGGATGTAGGTAAGTAATCTGTCTCTCATTTTTACAGATTCCCCTACTGGATTCTACTGGACAAGTGGACGTCACCAGCGTAGGATGTAGGTAAGTAATCTGTCTCTCATTTTTACAGGTACCCCTATTGAATTCTACTGGACAAGTGGACGTGATCGGCGTGGGATGTAGTTAAGTAATCTGTCTCTCATTTTTACAGGTACCCCTATTGGATTCTACTGGACAAGTGGACGTGACCGGCGTGGGATGTAGGTAAGTAATCTGTCTCTCATTTTTACAGATTCCCCTACTGGATTCTACTGGACAAGTGGACGTGACCAGCGTGGGATGTAGGTAAGTAATCTGTCTCTCATTTTTACAGCTACCCCTATTGGATTCTACTGGACAAGTGGACGTGACCGGCGTGGGATATAGGTAAATATGTGTGAGTGTGTCAGTGTGCTTTAATAAATTTTTACTGTCACGGTGTGTGAGTTGTGTTTTTATTTGGGTATTTTTTCTGTTGTAGAACTACAGGTACCGGCGGGCCCGTTATTTCCCTGCATGTTGGTACTTGAGGTTCTCCAAGTACCAGCAAGCGGGGGAGGCTTTCTGGGCCTTGTAGTTCCACAACAAAAAACAATATTCTTTTTTTACTTACATGGCTATCAGCCTCCCATCCACAGCCCACGGATGGGGGGGACAGCCTCGGGCTTCACCCCTGGCCCTTGGGTGCCTGGAGGGGGGGTGACCCCTTGATTTAAGGGGTCCCCACTCCTCCAGGGAACCCCGGCCAGTGGTGACTAGTTGGGGGGGTAATGCCACGGCCGCAGGGACCTACATAAATGTGTCCCCCGGCTGTGGCATTATGTCCCTGGCTAGTGGAGCCCGGTGCTGGTTTTAAAAATACGGGGGGACCCCTACATCTTTTGTCCCCCGTATTTTTGGAACCAGGACCGGACTAAGAGCCCGATGCTGGTTGTCTAAATACGGGGAACCTCTGTCCAATTTTTTCCCAGTATTTAAACAACCAGGACCGGCTCAAAGAGCGGGCATTGGCGGCTTTGGACTGAGTTGCAAATTAGTGGCGGAGGGCTGGGTCAGTTGATGGTGGGCGAGTTTGTAAGCTATTGGTGGTGGCAGCGGGCATCGGCTCAGAGGCAGTGGTGGGCATTGGCTCGGTGGCGGTAGGGGTCATCGGCAGGATTCGGCAGACATTATGGCTGTAGTGCCTCACCGCACGCCACTGACCTCACCGCACGCCACTGGTGTGTGGGACAGTGTGCGTGTGTGTTAATTGTGTGTGTGGGACAGTGTGAGTGTGTGTTAATTGTGTGTGTGTGTGGAACAGTGTCAGTGTGTGTAAATTTTTGCAGTCCAGTGTGTGTGTGGGGGAGAGGAAAGTATGAGAATGTGTGTGTGTAGTCTGAGTGGGTGTGTGTAGGATTTGGGGGTGGCCAGTCTGTGTGTGTGTAATCAGTGTGTGTGGGATGTACTAATGGCCATTTACCGAAGAGAGATATGTATTAAACCACGGGCACTGAGATGCCCTTCTCACTCACCATCCAGCTGGGTGGGCGAGCCGGGCGGGTGGAAAGCCAGCAGCAGGGGCAGCATGCCGGATATCAGCAGCCGAGGGTGGGGGCTGTAATGCACATGCGGAGCCCAAAGCCGGAGATCAGCAGCATGCTGACCGGCAATAAGCAGCTTCTGCTTCCGCGTTCAACATGCTGCTGATCTCCGGCTTTGGGCTACGCAGGGTTCGGGGGATGGGTGTCCTCTGCCGGTGTACTGCAGCTCCGGGGGTGCGGGCTCCGGAGGCTTTCAGCACTGTTGAATATCCAGCTGCCTCAAGTATGTACAGCCCGCACCCTCTGCTGCTGATATCCGGCATGCTGCTGCTGGCTGTCCCCCGGCTCGGCCACACAGCTGTATGGTGAGAAGGGCATCTCAGTTCCTGAGGTTTAACACATATGCCTCAGAAAATGGCCTCTGCGGTAAACGATACTAATGCTTACCGTGACAGTAACAGCGGGGAGGAAGGCGCACATCGGGATCCTGCAGCATGAAACAAGAACCCCTTCGGAGCGCAGCAGACCACACTGAAAAGGGTGCATACCCGGTGCGGTGCTCTGCATCCCGGGTGGTGCCGAAGATGTGGAGTGTCGGAGGTGGCAGAAGCGCCGTAGCTTCGGGTGAGAAACCGCTGCAGCCCTTCCGCTGCTAAACTCTGCAATTAGTCTATTAAGGGGGTGGGCTCCCCTCATCATAGTGCCCCACAGGCCATGTTAATTCTGGGTGTAGGATCCCCTAACTCTATAATGGGAATTTTGGCTCATATCATGTGCTGTAACATGAATTTTGGCTAATACCGTGTGCTATAATGTGAATTTCGGCTCATACTATGTGGGGTAATGTGAATTTTGGCTCATTCCGTGTGCTGTAATGTGAATTTCGGCTCATACCGTGTGCTGTAATGTGAATTTCGGCTCATACCATGTGGGGAAATGTGAATTTTGGCTCATACCATGTGGAGTAATGTGAATTTTGGCTCATACCGTGTGCTATAATGTGAATTTCGGCTCATACCATGTGCTATAATGTGAATTTTGGCTCATACCATGTGGGGTAATGTGAATTTCGGCTCATACTGTGTGCTATAATGTGAATTTCGGCTCATGCCGTGTGGGGCAATGTGAATTTCGGCTCATACTGTGTGCTATAATGTGAATTTCGGCTCATACCGTGTGCTATAATGTGAAAGGGGCACCAGTACTAGATAGTATAAGGGGTCCTACTACACTGAAGGACACGCCCCTTTTGAGTGACCGCGCCCCTTTTCCGGAGCGCGCGCGCCTTCGGCGCGCGCATAATTGCTATCTGCACTCTTTCATTCCACCTTCAAAAATTCAACTACGACCACTGCACCTACATACACATACATACACACCCTGACATCTTTATATGCAGTGACACCGGTGGCATCTGCACATACTTTCCTTTTGTATTTTTTTTTATTATCATTTTATTAATTTATTATTTTTATTAAGAAAAAATTATTATTATTTTTTTTTTTTTGGGGGGGGGCGCCATTATTGATCTTGCCCTGGGCTCCAAAAACCCTAGTTACGCCTCTGATACCGAGTTGTTCTCTCGCAAGCGGATTTTAGCAGATTTGCTCATGCTAAGCCGCCGCCTACTGGGAGTGAATCTTAGCATCTTAAAATTGCGAACGAAGTATTCGCAATATTGCGATTACACACCTCGTAGCAGTTTCTGAGTAGCTCCAGACTTACTCGGCATCTGCGATCATTTCAGTGCTTGTCGTTCCTGGTTTGACGTCACAAACACACCCAGCGTTCGCCCAGACACTCCCCCGTTTCTCCGGCCACTCCTGCGTTTTTTCCGGAAACGGTAGCGTTTTTTCCCACACGCCCATAAAACGGCCTGTTTCCGCCCAGTAACACCCATTTCCTGTCTATCACATTACGATCACATTATGATCGCCAGAACGAAGTAAAATTCCTAAGTGCATAGCAAATTTACTTGGCGCAGTCGCAGTGCGGACATTGCGCATGCGCATTAAGCGGAAAATCGCTGCGATGCGAAGATTTTTACCGAGCGAACAACTCGGAATGACCCCCATGGTTTTGCCCAACTGCTAACAAAATTCCTGCTGCGATCAACTTGGAATTACCCCCATATGCGTGTGTGTGCGTGTGTGTGTGTGTATATATATATATATATATATATGAATAAACACAAATTCCCAAATGCGCTAAAGTGGAATGTGATTACACAGTTCTTCCAGCGTTATTTTCGTCGGAATGTAGACTGGAGGGTATTTAAATCTGGGGACCTGTAACAGACACCCCTCACCAAATAGTCACCCAAACAAGAGGCCAACAGGCCAATTAGTAAAAAGTTATTTTAATAATGTATACACAGTTCAAAGTATAAAATTGTGTCAATAAAATGCAACTAAAAGAGTACACAGCCAACACGTTTGTAAGGTGGAATCTAGATATCCCCTCACTTTTTGCAAGGTGGGAGCTCGACAGGGAGTATCTTTACAGACTAGGTTGTGATTCTCTGACTGACAAACCCTGTATGTCGGGGACAGCACAAATCTGACATGGATTTAGATTTGCAGCATTGGGGCTAATGGGATTACAGGTCAGGTGTTACTGTTGTTCATGGTTGAGAAGCAGTTGATTACAGGCACCTGTAGGAGTGTGTTAAAAGGCTTTCAGGCAGAAGGGAACTAGGCTTCTGACGGTAACTAGCATCCAGAAGAGGGTGGGGGACCTTTGGGTCACTGGACCTTTACAAAGGTAAAACTCTATCACTATGAACTTGTACTGATATGATACTGTACTGATATTAACATGTTCTGATGTAAACCTGCACTGCTAATGCTGAAAGATTCCTGTGCTGCCCTGCCTATCAAAGAAGTAAAGAAACTGGTGAAGTTTATCACTGCCACTCTGTCTATCTAATCTATCTACAGTATCTATCTATCTATCTATCTATCTATCTATCTATCTATCTATCTATCTATCTATCTATCTCTGTGTCTACTAGAGATGTGCACTTGAAATATTTCGGGTTTTGGTTTTGGGTTCGGTTCCGCGGCCGTGTTTTGGGTTCGACCGCGTTTTGGCAAAACCTCACCGAATTTTTTTTGTCGGATTCGGGTGTGTTTTGGATTCGGGTGTTTTTTTCAAAAAACACTAAAAAACAGCATAAATCATAGCATTTGGGGGTCATTTTGATCCCAAAGTATTATTAACCTCAAAAACCATAATTTCCACCCATTTTCAGTCTATTCTGAATACCTCACACCTCACAATATTATTTTTAGTCCTAAAATTTGCACCGAGGTCGCTGGATGACTAAGCTAAGCGACCCTAGTGGCCGACACAAACACCTGGCCCATCTTGGAGTGGCACTGCAGTGTCACGCAGGATGGCCCTTCCAAAAAACACTCCCCAAACAGCAGATGACGCAAAGAAAAAAAGAGGCGCAATGAGGTAGCTGTGTGAGTAAGATAAGCGACCCTAGTGGCCGACACAAACACCTGGCCCATATAGGAGTGGCACTGCAGTGTCACGCAGGATGGCCCTTCAAAAAAACACTCCCCAAACAGCACATGACGCAAAGAAGAAAAAAAGAGGCGCAATGAGGTAGCTGTGTGAGTAAGCTAAGCGACCCTAGTGGCCGACACAAACACCTGGCCCATCTAGGAGTGGCACTGCAGTGTCACGCAGGATGGCCCTTCCAAAAAACACTCCCCAAACAGCACATGACGCAAAGAAGAAAAAAAGAGGCGCAATGAGGTAGCTGTGTGAGTAAGCTAAGCGACCCTAGTGGCCGACACAAACACCTGGCCCATCTAGGAGTGGCACTGCAGTGTCACGCAGGATGGCCCTTCCAAAAAACACTCCCCAAACAGCACATGACGCAAAGAAGAAAAAAAGAGGCGCAATGAGGTAGCTGTGTGAGTAAGCTAAGCGACCCTAGTGGCCGACACAAACACCTGGCCCATCTAGGAGTGGCACTGCAGTGTCACGCAGGATGGCCCTTCCAAAAAACACTCCCCAAACAGCACATGACGCAAAGAAGAAAAAAAGAGGCGCAATGAGGTAGCTGTGTGAGTGAGCTAAGCGACCCTAGTGGCCGACACAAACACCTAGCCCATCTAGGAGTGGCACTGCAGTGTCACGCAGGATGGCCCTTCCAAAAAACACTCCCCAAACAGCACATGACGCAAAGAAGAAAAAAAGAGGCGCAATGAGGTAGCTGTGTGAGTAAGCTAAGCGACCCTAGTGGCCGACACAAACACCTGGCCCATCTAGGAGTGGCACTGCAGTGCCACGCAGGATGGCCCTTCCAAAAAACACTCCCCAAACAGCACATGACGCAAATAAAAATGAAAGAAAAAAGAGGTGCAAGATGGAATTGTCCTTGGGCCCTCCCACCCACCCTTATGTTGTATAAACAGGACATGCACACTTTAACCAACCCATCATTTCAGTGACAGGGTCTGCCACACGACTGTGACTGAAATGACGGGTTGGTTTGGACCCCCACCGAAAAAGAAGCAATTAATCTCTCCTTGCACAAACTGGCTCTACAGAGGCAAGATGTCCACCTCATCATCATCCTCCGATATATCACCGTGTACATCCCGCTCCTCACAGATTATCAATTCGTCCCCACTGGAATCCACCATCTCAGCTCCCTGAGTACTTTCTGGAGGCAATTGCTGCTGGTCAATGTCTCCACGGAGGAATTGATTATAATTCATTTTAATGAACATCATCTTCTCCACATTTTCTGGAAGTAACCTCGTACGCCGATTGCTGACAAGGTGAGCGGCGGTACTAAACACTCTTTCGGAGTACACACTTGTGGGAGGGCAACTTAGGTAGAATAAAGCCAGTTTGTGCAAGGGCCTCCAAATTGCCTCTTTTTCCTGCCAGTATAAGTACGGACTGTCTGACGTGCCTACTTGGATGCGGTCACTCATATAATCCTCCACCATTCTTTCAATGGTGAGAGAATCATATGCAGTGACAGTAGACGACATGTCCGTAATAGTTGTCAGGTCCTTCAGTCCGGACCAGATGTCAGCATCAGCAGTCGCTCCAGACTGCCCTGCATCACCGCCAGCGGGTGGGCTCGGAATTCTGAGCCTTTTCCTCGCACCCCCAGTTGCGGGAGAATGTGAGGGAGGAGATGTTGACAGGTCGCGTTCCGCTTGACTTGACAATTTTGTCACCAGCAGGTCTTTGAACTCCAGCAGACTTGTGTGTGTCAGAAAGAGAGATCCAAGGTAGGTTTTAAATCTAGGATCGAGCACGGTGGCCAAAATGTAGTGCTCTGATTTCAACAGATTGACCACCCGTGAATCCTTGTTAAGCAAATTAAGGGCTCCATCCACAAGTCCCACATGCCTAGCGGAATCGCTCCCTTTTAGCTCCTCCTTCAATGCCTCCAGCTTCTTCTGCAAAAGCCTGATGAGGGGAATGACCTGACTCAGGCTGGCAGTGTCTGAACTGACTTCACGTGTGGCAAGTTCAAAAGGTTGCAGAACCTTGCACAACGTTGAAATCATTCTCCACTGCGCTTGAGGCAGGTACATTCCACCTCCTATATCGTGCTCAATTGTATAGGCTTGAATGGCCTTTTGCTGCTCCTCCAACCTCTGAAGCATATATAGGGTTGAATTCCACCTCGTTACCACTTCTTGCTTCAGATGATGGCAGGGCAGGTTCAGGCGTTTTTGGTGGTGCTCCAGTCTTCTGTACGTGGTGCCTGTACGCCGAAAGTGTCCCTCAATTCTTCTGGCCACCGACAGCATCTCTTGCACGCCCCTGTCGTTTTTAAAAAAATTCTGCACCACCAAATTCAAGGTATGTGCAAAACATGGGACGTGCTGGAATTTGCCCATATTTAATGCACACACAATATTGCTGGCGTTGTCCGATGCCACAAATCCACAGGAGAGTCCAATTGGGGTAAGCCATTCCGTGATGATCTTCCTCAGTTGCCGTAAGAGGTTTTCAGCTGTGTGCGTCTTCTGGAAACCAGTGATACAAAGCGTAGCCTGCCTAGGAAAGAGTTGGCGTTTGCGAGATGCTGCTACTGGTGCCGTTGCTGCTGTTCTTGCGGCGGGAGTCCATACATCTACCCAGTGGGCTGTCACAGTCATATAGTCCTGACCCTGCCCTGCTCCACTTGTCCACATGTCCGTGGTTAAGTGGACATTGGGTACAACTGCATTTTTTAGGACACTGGTGAGTCTTTTTCTGACGTTCGTGTACATTCTCGGTATCGCCTGCCTAGAGAAGTGGAACCTAGATGGTATTTGGTAACGGGGGCACACTACCTCAAGAAATTGTCTAGTTCCCTGTGAACTAACGGCGGATACCGGACGCACGTCTAACACCAACATAGTTGTCAAGGCCTCAGTTATCCGCTTTGCAACAGGATGACTGCTGTGATATTTCATCTTCCTCGCAAAGGACTGTTGGACAGTCAATTGCTTGGTGGAAGTAGTAAAAGTGGGCTTACGACTTCCCCTCTGGGATGACCATCGACTCCCAGCAGCAACAACAGCAGCGCCAGCAGCAGTAGGCGTTACACGCAAGGATGCATCGGAGGAATCCCAGGCAGGAGAGGACTCATCAGAATTGCCAGTGACATGGCCTGCAGGGCTATTGGCATTCCTGGGGAAGGAGGAAATTGACACTGAGGGAGTTGGTGGGGTGGTTTGCGTGAGCTTGGTTACAAGAGGAAGGGATTTACTGGTCAGTGGACTGCTTCCGCTGTCGCCCAAAGTTTTTGAACTTGTCACTGACTTATTATGAATGCGCTGCAGGTGACGTATAAGGGAGGATGTTCCGAGGTGGTTAACGTCCTTACCCCTACTTATTACAGCTTGACAAAGGCAACACACGGCTTGACAAATGTTGTCCGCATTTCTGGTGAAATACTTCCACACCGAAGAGCTGATTTTTTTGGTGTTTTCACCAGGCATGTCAACGGCCATATTCCTCCCACGGACAACAGGTGTCTCCCCGGGTGCCTGACTTAAACAAACCACCTCACCATCAGAATCCTCCTTGTCAATTTCCTCCCCAGCGCCAGCAACACCCATATCCTCCTCATCCAGGTGTACTTCTACACTGACATCTTCAATCTGACTATCAGGAACTGGACTGCGGGTGCTCCTTCCAGCACTTGCAGGGGGCGTGCAAATGGTGGAAGGCGCATGCTCTTCACGTCCCGTGTTGGGAAGGTCAGGCATCGCAACCGACACAATTGGACTCTCCTTGTGGATTTGGGATTTCGAAGAACGCACAGTTCTTTGCGGTGCTTTTGCCAGCTTGAGTCTTTTAATTTTTCTAGCGAGAGGCTGAGTGCTTCCATCCTCATGTGAAGCTGAACCACTAGCCATGAACATAGGCCAGGGCCTCAACCGTTCCTTGCCACTCCGTGTGGTAAATGGCATATTGGCAAGTTTACACTTCTCCTCCGACAATTTTATTTTAGATTTTGGAGTCCTTTTTTTACTGATATTTGGTGTTTTGGATTTTACATGCTCTGTACTAAGACATTGGGCATCGGCCTTGGCAGACGACGTTGATGGCATTTCATCGTCTCGGCCATGACTAGTGGCAGCAGCTTCAGCACGAGGTGGAAGTGGATCTTGATCTTTCCCTATTTTTGGAACCTCAACATTTTTGTTCTCCATATTTTAATAGGCACAACTAATAGGCACCTCAGGTAAACAATGGAGATGGATGGATACTAGTATACAATTATGGATGGACGAGCGACTGCCGACACAGAGGTAGCTACAGCCGTGGACTACCGTACTGTGTCTGCTGCTAATATAGACTGGATGATAATGAGATGAAATTAATATATATATACATATATATAATATCACTAGTACTGCAGCCGGACAGGTAGATATATTTATTATGTAATGACGGACCTGCTGGACACTGTCAGCTCAGCACCGCAGACTGCTACAGTAAGCTACTATAGTAGTATGTATCAAGAAGAAAGAAAAAAAAAAACCACGGGTAGGTGGTATACAATTATGGATGGACGAGCGACTGCCGACACAGAGGTAGCTACAGCCGTGGACTACCGTACTGTGTCTGCTGCTAATATAGACTGGATGATAATGAGATGAAATTAATATATATATATATATATATATATATAATATCACTAGTACTGCAGCCGGACAGGTATATATATTTATTATGTAATGACGGACCTGCTGGACACTGTCAGCTCAGCACCGCAGACTGCTACAGTAAGCTACTATAGTAGTATGTATCAAGAAGAAAGAAAAAAAAAAAAAAACCACGGGTAGGTGGTATACAATTATGGATGGACGAGCGACTGTCGACACAGAGGTAGCTACAGCCGTGGACTACCGTACTGTGTCTGCTGCTAATATAGACTGGATGATAATGAGATGAAATTAATATATATATATATATATATATATATATATATATATAATATCACTACACTAGTACTGCAGCCGGACAGGTATATATATTTATTATGTAATGACTGATGACGGACCTGATGGACACTGTCAGCTCAGCACCGCAGACTGCTACAGTAAGCTACTATAGTATGTATCAAGAAGAAAGAAAAAAAAAAACACGCGGGTAGGTGGTATACAATTATATACATATATATATATATATATATACAATTATATATATATATATATATATATATATATATATTAAACTGGTGGTGATTAATTAAACTGGTGGTCAGGTCACGGGTCACACTATCAGCAACTTGCAAGTAGTACTCCTAAGCAGACAATCACAATATACTGGTGGTCAGTGTGGTCACAATGGCAGTGTGGCTGGCACTCTGGCAGCAAAAGTGTGCACTGTACGTTAAAATATGTACTCCTGCTCTCAGACTCTAACTGCTCCCCACTGTCTCCCCCACAAGTCAGATATACATATACAGTCACACTACACTTCAGCAAGTAGTAGTACTCCTAAAAATGCTCCCCAAAATTACTAAATACTGTGTCTCTCTCTACTCTAGTCTCTTCTCTATAAACGGAGAGGACGCCAGCCACGTCCTCTCCCTATCAATCTCAATGCACGTGTGAAAATGGCGGCGACGCGCGGCTCCTTATATAGAATCTGAGTCTCGCGAGAATCCGACAGCGGGATGATGACGTTCGGGCGCGCTCGGGTTAACCGAGCAAGGCGGGAGTATCCGAGTCGCTCGGACCCGTGAGAAAAAAGCTGAAGTTCGGGCGGGTTCGGATTCCGAGGAACCGAACCCGCTCATCTCTAGTGTCTACCAATCACATCCTCTTGCTATGGTAGCATATACTGTACTATAGTTGCTGCCATCCAGGGTACTGTATCAAATTTGAAAAAGGGGCATCACTCAGGCATAATACGTAATAGAATAATGAACCATATGCTGCATTTATACACAGAACAATGTTAGCCCATAATATATTTTATATAACTTAAATGTGGGTGTGGTATGCGTGACCACCAGTCAGCATACTGACGCAGGTATCCTAGCAGTGGAAATACCGGCAGGAGGAGCGAGCGCAACAAGCCCCTTGCGGGCTCGGTGGCAGCCTGCGGTCACCACTGGTTCTATTCCCACTCTATGGGCGGGATTCAATCCTTTTCACCCCTTTCCACACCTGTTCTGTTCTGCCCTCAGGGACATGGTGTCATTATTTCAGCTCACTACCCCCGGAGTAGGGAGGCACCCAACCCTTTACACAGTAAACCTGATTACTATGGGCGCAATATGCGCCATAACGGATATCATTTTAGAAAGGAAATTGGGCGTGATATATAATTTGAATCCCACCTTATAGGTGTCGTAGACCTTGTGAAGGGGAGGGAAGTAGGGGGAGGTATTCCGGTCATATAACTACATCCCCTTAAATGTATATACACAATACATAAAAATTAAACAAATCAGATTATGGAAGATGATTTATTAATTTATACTTGTTAAATTTTATCAAAAGTGGCTTGATGTTAACCATGTGACAGAAAAAACACATGCAAGGCATGTCACATTTGTATCATGTAATAAAAAGCCTCCTGTATGTACTGTAGTGTTGAATTTAATAATACTTTATAATTTACACAATGACACAAATGTACACATGTACAGGGTTTACAAATGTAGGGTAGTATATACTGTAATGTATTTTTCACACAGTGTTGCCACCTTTTGATGTGTTAAGTACATGCCTTTGAATGCATTGATGTGTCTCCTTAATGTACTAGCCAATGTAATTGGTTTTTTTAAATGCAGAATTTAATAATTGTATTTAAAATCAGTCAACAGGATAGAAAAGGAAATGTGAAGTATGAAATCTGCTTAACTGGGCGCCACCTTATATAAGTGCAACCATCACTCAGATGAATAAGAATATACAAAAATATACATTCACAGGATAGAAGAGGCTTGCTGTTCATGTAATCTTATGAATATAACAAATGATCACTCCTTGATTTGATGTGTGCTATTGTCAGGGCCGGATCAAGAAAGGGGCGTCAGGAATGGCCATCCCGGGGGCCCCACTCACTGCGTATTGAATTGGAGGAGGCTCCATCCGGCTGCTCAGTTGTTTAGTGACAGTGGGCGCTGAGGAGCTTCTCTATGCACAGACAGGCTCACGGGACAGGGAAATTCCGTGAGGCAGTGACTGTGAACTGCCGGCTGCTAAGGTGCGCTGTCCCATCTGCTGCTCTCTGTAAGTGACACGTGTGTCTGTGTGTGTGTTAGAGATGAGCGCCTGAAATTTTTCGGGTTTTGTGTTTTGGTTTTGGGTTCGGTTCCGCGGCCGTGTTTTGGGTTCGAACGCGTTTTGGCAAAACCTCACCGAATTATTTTTGTCGGATTCGGGTGTGTTTTGGATTCGGGTGTTTTTTTCAAAAAACCCTAAAAAACAGCTTAAATCATAGAATTTGGGGGTAATTTTGATCCCAAAGTATTATTAACCTCAAAAAACATAATTTACACTCATTTTCAGCCTATTCTGAACACATCACACCTCACAATATTATTTTTAGTCCTAAAATTTGCACCGAGGTCGCTGTGTGAGTAAGATAAGCGACCCTAGTGGCCGACACAAACACCGGGCCCATCTAGGAGTGGCACTGCAGTGTCACGCAGGATGTCCCTTCCAAAAAACCCTCCCCAAACAGCACATGACGCAAAGAAAAAAAGAGGTGCAATGAGGTAGCTGTGTGAGTAAGATTAGCGACCCTAGTGGCCGACACAAACACCGGGCCCATCTAGGAGTGGCACTGCAGTGTCACGCAGGATGGCCCTTCCAAAAAACCCTCCCCAAACAGCACATGACGCAAAGAAAAAAAGAGGCGCAATGAGGTAGCTGTGTGAGTAAGATTAGCGACCCTAGTGGCCGACACAAACACCGGGCCCATCTAGGAGTGGCACTGCAGTGTCACGCAGGATGGCCCTTCCAAAAAACCCTCCCCAAACAGCACATGACGCAAAGAAAAAAAGAGGCGCAATGAGGTAGCTGACTGTGTGAGTAAGATTAGCGACCCTAGTGGCCGACACAAACACCGGGCACATCTAGGAGTGGCACTGCAGTGTCACGCAGGATGTCCCTTCCAAAAAACCCTCCCCAAACAGCACATGACGCAAAGAAAAAAAGAGGCGCAATGAGGTAGCTGTGTGAGTAAGATTAGCGACCCTAGTGGCCGACACAAACACCGGGCCCATCTAGGAGTGGCACTGCAGTGTCACGCAGGATGTCCCTTCCAAAAAACCCTCCCCAATCAGCACATGATGCAAAGAAAAAGAAAAGAAAAAAGAGGTGCAAGATGGAATTATCCTTGGGCCCTCCCACCCACCCTTATGTTGTATAAACAAAACAGGACATGCACACTTTAACCAACCCATCATTTCAGTGACAGGGTCTGCCACACGACTGTGACTGATATGACGGGTTGGTTTGGACCCCCCCCAAAAAAGAAGCAATTAATCTCTCCTTGCACAAACTGGCTCTACAGAGGCAAGATGTCCACCTCATCTTCACCCTCCGATATATCACCGTGTACATCCCCCTCCTCACAGATTATCAATTCGTCCCCACTGGAATCCACCATCTCAGCTCCCTGTGTACTTTGTGGAGGCAATTGCTGCTGGTCAATGTCTCCGCGGAGGAATTGATTATAATTCATTTTAATGAACATCATCTTCTCCACATTTTCTGGATGTAACCTCGTACGCCGATTGCTGACAAGGTGAGCGGCGGCACTAAACACTCTTTCGGAGTACACACTTGTGGGAGGGCAACTTAGGTAGAATAAAGCCAGTTTGTGCAAGGGCCTCCAAATTGCCTCTTTTTCCTGCCAGTATAAGTACGGACTGTGTGACGTGCCTACTTGGATGCGGTCACTCATATAATCCTCCACCATTCTATCAATGTTGAGAGAATCATATGCAGTGACAGTAGACGACATGTCCGTAATCGTTGTCAGGTCCTTCAGTCCGGACCAGATGTCAGCATCAGCA
This sequence comes from Pseudophryne corroboree, assembly GCF_028390025.1. Classification (NCBI taxonomy): domain Eukaryota; kingdom Metazoa; phylum Chordata; class Amphibia; order Anura; family Myobatrachidae; genus Pseudophryne; species Pseudophryne corroboree. The sequence goes on from NC_086446.1 coordinate 640,626,226, forward strand.
GTCGCTCCAGACTGCCCTGCATCACCGCCAGCGGGTGGGCTCGGAATTCTGAGCCTTTTCCTCGCACCCCCAGTTGCGGGAGAATGTGAAGGAGGAGATGTTGACAGGTCGCGTTCCGCTTGACTTGACAATTTTGTCACCAGCAGGTCTTTCAACCCCAGCAGACCTGTGTCTGCCGGAAAGAGAGATCCAAGGTAGGCTTTAAATCTAGGATCGAGCACGGTGGCCAAAATGTAGTGCTCTGATTTCAACAGATTGACCACCCGTGAATCCTTGTTAAGCGAATTAAGGGCTGCATCCACAAGTCCCACATGCCTAGCGGAATCGCTCCGTGTTAGCTCCTTCTTCAATGCCTCCAGCTTCTTCTGCAAAAGCCTGATGAGGGGAATGACCTGACTCAGGCTGGCAGTGTCTGAACTGACTTCACGTGTGGCAAGTTCAAAGGGCATCAGAACCTTGCACAACGTTGAAATCATTCTCCACTGCACTTGAGACAGGTGCATTCCATCTCCTATATCGTGCTCAATTGTATAGGCTTGAATGGCCTTTTGCTGCTCCTCCAACCTCTGAAGCATATAGAGGGTTGAATTCCACCTCGTTACCACTTCTTGCTTCAGATGATGGCAGGGCAGGTTCAGTAGTTTTTGGTGGTGCTCCAGTCTTCTGTACGTGGTGCCTGTACGCCGAAAGTGTCCCGCAATTTTTCTGGCCACCGACAGCATCTCTTGCACGCCCCTGTCGTTTTTTAAAAAATTCTGCACCACCAAATTCAAGGTATGTGCAAAACATGGGACGTGCTGGAATTTGCCCATATTTAATGCACACACAATATTGCTGGCGTTGTCCGATGCCACAAATCCACAGGAGAGTCCAATTGGGGTAAGCCATTCCGCGATGATCTTCCTCAGTTGCCGTAAGAGGTTTTCAGCTGTGTGCGTATTCTGGAAAGCGGTGATACAAAGCGTAGCCTGCCTAGGAAAGAGTTGGCGTTTGCGAGATGCTGCTACTGGTGCCGCCGCTGCTGTTCTTGCGGCGGGAGTCCATACATCTACCCAGTGGGCTGTCACAGTCATATAGTCCTGACCCTGCCCTGCTCCACTTGTCCACATGTCCGTGGTTAAGTGGACATTGGGTACAACTGCATTTTTTAGGACACTGGTGAGTCTTTTTCTGACGTCCGTGTACATTCTCGGTATCGCCTGCCTAGAGAAGTGGAACCTAGATGGTATTTGGTAACGGGGGCACACTGCCTCAATAAATTGTCTAGTTCCCTGTGAACTAACGGCGGATACCGGACGCACGTCTAACACCAACATAGTTGTCAAGGACTCAGTTATCCGCTTTGCAGTAGGATGACTGCTGTGATATTTCATCTTCCTCGCAAAGGACTGTTGAACAGTCAATTGCTTACTGGAAGTAGTACAAGTGGGCTTACGACTTCCCCTCTGGGATGACCATCGACTCCCAGCGGCAACAACAGCAGCGCCAGCAGCAGTAGGCGTTACACGCAAGGATGCATCGGAGGAATCCCAGGCAGGAAAGGACTCGTCAGACTTGCCAGTGACATGGCCTGCAGGACTATTGGCATTCCTGGGGAAGGAGGAAATTGACACTGAGGGAGTTGGTGGGGTGGTTTGCGTGAGCTTGGTTACAAGAGGAAGGGATTTACTGGTCAGTGGACTGCTTCCGCTGTCACCCAAAGTTTTTGAACTTGTCACTGACTTATTATGAATGCGCTGCAGGTGACGTATAAGGGAGGATGTTCCGAGGTGGTTAACGTCCTTACCCCTACTTATTACAGCTTGACAAAGGGAACACATGGCTTGACACCTGTTGTCCGCATTTCTGGTGAAATACCTCCACACCGAAGAGCTGATTTTTTTGGTATTTTCACCTGGCATGTCAACGGCCATATTCCTCCCACGGACAACAGGTGTCTCCCCGGGTGCCTGACTTAAACAAACCACCTCACCATCAGAATCCTCCTGGTCAATTTCCTCCCCAGCGCCAGCAACACCCATATCCTCCTCATCCTGGTGTACTTCAACACTGACATCTTCAATCTGACTATCAGGAACTGGACTGCGGGTGCTCCTTCCAGCACTTGCAGGGGGCATGCAAATAGTGGAAGGCGCATGCTCTTCACGTCCAGTGTTGGGAAGGTCAGGCATCGCAAACGACACAATTGGACTCTCCTTGTGGATTTGGGATTTCAAAGAACGCACAGTTCTTTGCGGTGCTTTTGCCAGCTTGAGTCTTTTCAGTTTTCTAGCGAGAGGCTGAGTGCTTCCATCCTCATGTGAAGCTGAACCACTAGCCATGAACATAGGCCAGGGCCTCAGCCGTTCCTTGCCACTCCGTGTGGTAAATGGCATATTGGCAAGTTTACGCTTCTCCTCCGACAATTTTATTTTAGGTTTTGGAGTCCTTTTTTTTCTGATATTTGGTGTTTTGGATTTGACATGCTCTGTACTATGACATTGGGCATCGGCCTTGGCAGACGACGTTGCTGGCATTTCATCGTCTCGGCCATGACTAGTGGCAGCAGCTTCAGCACGAGGTGGAAGTGGATCTTGATCTTTCCCTAATTTTGGAACCTCAACTTTTTTGTTCTCCATATTTTATAGGCAGAACTAAAAGGCACCTCAGGTAAACAATGGAGATGGATGGATTGGATAGTTTACTAGTATACAATTATGGACGGACTGCCACGGTTAGGTGGTATAAAAAAACCACGGTTAGGTGGTATATATTATAATAATAATACAATTATGGATGGACGGACTGCCTGCCGACTGCCGACACAGAGGTAGCCACAGCCGTGAACTACCGCACTGTACACTGGTTGATAAAGAGATAGTAGTATACTCGTAACAACTAGTATGACACTATGACGACGGTATAAAGAATGGAAAAAAAACCACGGTTAGGTGGTATATATTATAATAATAATACAATTATGGATGGACGGACTGCCTGCCGACTGCCGACACAGAGGTAGCCACAGCCGTGAACTACCGCACTGTACACTGGTTGATAAAGAGATAGTAGTATACTCGTAACAACTAGTATGACACTATGACGACGGTATAAAGAATGGGAAAAAAACCACGGTTAGGTGGTATATATTATAATAATAATACAATTATGGATGGACGGACTGCCTGCCGACTGCCGACACAGAGGTAGCCACAGCCGTGAACTACCGCACTGTACACTGGTTGATAAAGAGATAGTAGTATACTCGTAACAACTAGTATGACACTATGACGACGGTATAAAGAATGGAAAAAAAACCACGGTTAGGTGGTATATATTATAATAATAATACAATTATGGATGGACGGACTGCCTGCCGACTGCCGACACAGAGGTAGCCACAGCCGTGAACTACCGCACTGTACACTGGTTGATAAAGAGATAGTAGTATACTCGTAACAACTAGTATGACACTATGACGACGGTATAAAGAATGGAAAAAAAACCACGGTTAGGTGGTATATATTATAATAATAATACAATTATGGATGGACGGACTGCCTGCCGACTGCCGACACAGAGGTAGCCACAGCCGTGAACTACCGCACTGTACACTGGTTGATAAAGAGATAGTAGTATACTCGTAACAACTAGTATGACACTATGACGACGGTATAAAGAATGGAAAAAAAACCACGGTTAGGTGGTATATATTATAATAATAATACAATTATGGATGGACGGACTGCCTGCCGACTGCCGACACAGAGGTAGCCACAGCCGTGAACTACCGCACTGTACACTGGTTGATAAAGAGATAGTAGTATACTCGTAACAACTAGTATGACACTATGACGACGGTATAAAGAATGGAAAAAAAACCACGGTTAGGTGGTATATATTATAATAATAATACAATTATGGATGGACGGACTGCCTGCCGACTGCCGACACAGAGGTAGCCACAGCCGTGAACTACCGCACTGTACACTGGTTGATAAAGAGATAGTAGTATACTCGTAACAACTAGTATGACACTATGACGACGGTATAAAGAATGGAAAAAAAACCACGGTTAGGTGGTATATATTATAATAATAATACAATTATGGATGGACGGACTGCCTGCCGACTGCCGACACAGAGGTAGCCACAGCCGTGAACTACCGCACTGTACACTGGTTGATAAAGAGATAGTAGTATACTCGTAACAACTAGTATGACACTATGACGACGGTATAAAGAATGGAAAAAAAACCACGGTTAGGTGGTATATATTATAATAATAATACAATTATGGATGGACGGACTGCCTGCCGACTGCCGACACAGAGGTAGCCACAGCCGTGAACTACCGCACTGTACACTGGTTGATAAAGAGATAGTAGTATACTCGTAACAACTAGTATGACACTATGACGACGGTATAAAGAATGGAAAAAAAACCACGGTTAGGTGGTATATATTATAATAATAATACAATTATGGATGGACGGACTGCCTGCCGACTGCCGACACAGAGGTAGCCACAGCCGTGAACTACCGCACTGTACACTGGTTGATAAAGAGATAGTAGTATACTCGTAACAACTAGTATGACACTATGACGACGGTATAAAGAATGGAAAAAAAACCACGGTTAGGTGGTATATATTATAATAATAATACAATTATGGATGGACGGACTGCCTGCCGACTGCCGACACAGAGGTAGCCACAGCCGTGAACTACCGCACTGTACACTGGTTGATAAAGAGATAGTAGTATACTCGTAACAACTAGTATGACACTATGACGACGGTATAAAGAATGGAAAAAAAACCACGGTTAGGTGGTATATATTATAATAATAATACAATTATGGATGGACGGACTGCCTGCCGACTGCCGACACAGAGGTAGCCACAGCCGTGAACTACCGCACTGTACACTGGTTGATAAAGAGATAGTAGTATACTCGTAACAACTAGTATGACACTATGACGACGGTATAAAGAATGGAAAAAAAACCACGGTTAGGTGGTATATATTATAATAATAATACAATTATGGATGGACGGACTGCCTGCCGACTGCCGACACAGAGGTAGCCACAGCCGTGAACTACCGCACTGTACACTGGTTGATAAAGAGATAGTAGTATACTCGTAACAACTAGTATGACACTATGACGACGGTATAAAGAATGGAAAAAAAACCACGGTTAGGTGGTATATATTATAATAATAATACAATTATGGATGGACGGACTGCCTGCCGACTGCCGACACAGAGGTAGCCACAGCCGTGAACTACCGCACTGTACACTGGTTGATAAAGAGATAGTAGTATACTCGTAACAACTAGTATGACACTATGACGGTATAAAGAAAGAAAAAAAAATACCACGGTTAGGTGGTATATATTGTAATACAATTATGGATGGACGGACTGCCTGCCGAGTTCCGACTGCCTACACAGAGGTAGCCACAGCCGTGAACTACCGCACTGTACTGTGTCTGCTGCTAATATAGACTGGTTGATAAAGAGATAGTATACAATACATACAACAATGAATATACTACTATACTGGTGGTCAGGCACTGGTCACCACTAGTCACACTGGCAGTGGCACTCCTGCAGCAAAAGTGTGCACTGTTTAATTTTAAATTAATATAATATTATGTACTCCTGGGGGCTCCTGCTATAACAACCTGCAGTGCTCCCCAGTCTCCCCAACAATTATTATAAGCTTTGCCTTTTATACATTGATGTGCAGCACACTGGGCTGAGCTGAGTGCACACAGACTGAGTCACACTGTGTGACTGGCTGCTGCTGTGTATCGTTTTTTTTCAGGCAGAGAACGGATATAGCAGAGAACGGATATATATTAAAATAAATAAAAGTTAACTAACAACAACTGCACTGGTCACTGTGGTAAACTCTGTCTGACTCTGCACAATCTCTCTCTCTCTTCTAATCTAATTTCTAATGGAGAGGACGCCAGCCACGTCCTCTCCCTATCAATCTCAATGCACGTGTGAAAATGGCGGCGACGCGTGGCTCCTTATATAGAATCCGAGTCTCGCGAGAATCCGACAGCGTCATGATGACGTTCGGGCGCGCTCGGGTTAACCGAGCAAGGCGGGAGGATCCGAGTCTGCTCGGACCCGTGAAAAAAACATGAAGTTCGTGCGGGTTCGGTTTCAGAGAAACCGAACCCGCTCATCTCTAGTGTGTGTATGCGCTCGTGCTGGTGCGAGGGGGGCCTTTCTCAGCAATTTTAGTGGTGTGGACCTCCACAGCCTCCATTGGTGTGGATCCCCATCAGCCTTAATCGATTTCAGTTGATTTTGTAGATTTATCAAAGTGATCTCAAAATTGAATTTTAGTAAATATACCCCCTGGACTATCTACTCCAGTTCCACCTGAGCTCTGTGCAAGTGGCAGCAGCCTCTGGCTGTAACAGTCTCAGTCTAACTCCCCTCTGCAGCCATTAGGTGTGGTCACACCTGTTTTACTCCTCTGTGTGGGCAGGTCCCTGCTGCTACACAGCATATGTGGCTTACCAGTGCCCTCTGTGGTGATACTGCCACAATATACTGTATACACACACTTACTATATATATATATATATATATATATATATACATATATACATATAGTCCAGGAAATGAACCCGCACTCTAATGCTGGTATAACTAAATAAGTAGGGGGTGCCCTCAGCAAGGGTAAATGCAAGCAGGAAAAAAGGGCTGCGGCACTCCGTTGATAAAATAATAGTGTATTGGTTAGACAATCATTACAGCAGTACAAGCGGCAGCGACGTTTCGGTACTCGCAGGTACCGTTTTCAAGCTGCGTGCTGCTGAAAGAAAAAGCAAGACAAACAAGAATAATTGTAATGTACTTACTTAAATATCCCCCTGCTGCTGAGAGAGGCCGGGTCGTGGCAGCGTCCCGCATGGAGTCCGTCCGTGACGGGCGCTTGCCGATGACGTCACGCCGCACGGCGCCAGGACATTCCAGGGAGGCATAAAGCGTTGCCTGGCAACCAGACGCCGGGGGCTGATATCTCTCCCCGGCCCCACACAGCAGCTAAAGGAGACACAGATAAATCCTAGTTAGTGCAAACAAAATAAACATGTAAACTGGATCAATATGAAGGAATGACAAAGGGCATATAAGTGCAATGTAGTGAGTGAGCAAGCAATATGCCTGAACACACACTCATGAAAGCAACAGATAACCATGATGGTAATGATAACAAAACGTCATATACATGGAGAAATTAAATAAACCTTCAACACAACATAAAGCAAGGGAAGCAATAATTACGGGACTAAGATATTCTCATAATTACATGGACTACTCATAATGAAAATAGGGAAATGGGATAAGCTGATGGCCAATAGATATGCATAGCCTATGAATAAACTGCATATAGGCATAGCATATCATATATGCCAGTTAGAATGAATATTAATAAATAGTAAGATGCCCTGTTACAAAAAGGTGTTCCAATTATAGCGTTCGTTCAATCCAGCTGGCGATACTGTGTTGAGACGGTATATCCACGACATCTCACACTTCAACAGCTTTCCCTTGCGATCGCCACCACGAAGTGATGGCGGAATGTGATCAATTAACATGTGTTTCAGCGAGGATAGTGGATGTCCGAACTGTTGGAAATGTCGGGCAACGGGTTGATCAGAGCCTCCACTGGCAATGGCTTTTCCAATGGAAGATCTGTGAAGTGCCATACGTTCGCGTGCTGTACGAATGGTTTTGCCCACATAATACAGATTGCATGGGCAAATAATAATGTAGATCACATAAGTGGAAAGACATGACAAGGTGTGTTTCAAGAATATATTTTTTGAAGTGTGAGGATGTTGAAATGATGGACCAGTTAGCATATGAGAGCAGGTGGTGCATCGCGGGCATTTGTAGCAGCCTGGTAACTTTGTCATGAAGTGGGGCACCGGAGTTGGTCTATCAAAGCCAGTGATGTCCGTGTGGACAACCATGTCTCTAATATTCCGTCCTCTTGTGAAACACGCCATGGGCCTTTTAGACTTGAAACAGGGTAACGCTTCATCGGATGCCACAATAGGCCATAGAGCACGACTCGCTCTCTGAACCACTTGACTGGATGTGGAATATTCCATCTTCCAAGGAATTGTAGATTGAGTGTCCTTTACTTTGGGAATCAGCAATTGGGACCGGTCCAATGCTAAAATTTCCATCTTAAGTTTTTTTAACTCAGTGAGGTTGTATCCTCTGGCCACAAATTTATCGATGATCCCATCGATGCTGTTAGCTGCTATTGTTTTATCACTAGCTATCCTGGCCACCCGCATCATTTGTGATTTGGGCAGTCCACGTTTGAGAGGTTTAGGATGAAAGCTAGAAGCTGATAGCAGAGTGTTCCGATCGGTGGGTTTGGAAAACACCTCGGTCCGTAATTTGTGGTCTGTGATGGACACTTTGACATCCAAATAGTGGATTGAAACTGTGCTGTAATTAACCGTGATCCTGATGGTGGATGGTCGGGAATTGATGGTTTCAATCAGATTGGGTAGTAACGTAGCACCTAGCTACGCTAATATTTTCATGTTTGCTGAAGAAGAATCCATGTTCTTTACTGCCCCTGAGAGTGCATGTCATATTTCGATATACATGCACTACATCGATGACCTATTCATGCTATGGCTGGGTGATGAAAAAACCTTGCTGAATCTGATTGAAACCATCAATTCCCGACCATCCACCATCAGGATCACGGTTAATTACAGCACAGTTTCAATCCACTATTTGGATGTCAAAGTGTCCATCACAGACCACAAATTACGGACCGAGGTGTTTTCCAAACCCACCGATCGGAACACTCTGCTATCAGCTTCTAGCTTTCATCCTAAACCTCTCAAACGTGGACTGCCCAAATCACAAATGATGCGGGTGGCCAGGATAGCTAGTGATAAAACAATAGCAGCTAACAGCATCGATGGGATCATCGATAAATTTGTGGCCAGAGGATACAACCTCACTGAGTTAAAAAAACTTAAGATGGAAATTTTAGCATTGGACCGGTCCCAATTGCTGATTCCCAAAGTAAAGGACACTCAATCTACAATTCCTTGGAAGATGGAATATTCCACATCCAGTCAAGTGGTTCAGAGAGCGAGTCGTGCTCTATGGCCTATTGTGGCATCCGATGAAGCGTTACCCTGTTTCAAGTCTAAAAGGCCCATGGCGTGTTTCACAAGAGGACGGAATATTAGAGACATGGTTGTCCACACGGACATCACTGGCTTTGATAGACCAACTCCGGTGCCCCACTTCATGACAAAGTTACCAGGCTGCTACAAATGCCCGCGATGCACCACCTGCTCTCATATGCTAACTGGTCCATCATTTCAACATCCTCACACTTCAAAAAATATATTCTTGAAACACACCTTGTCATGTCTTTCCACTTATGTGATCTACATTATTATTTGCCCATGCAATCTGTATTATGTGGGCAAAACCATTCGTACAGCACGCGAACGTATGGCACTTCACAGATCTTCCATTGGAAAAGCCATTGCCAGTGGAGGCTCTGATCAACCCGTTGCCCGACATTTCCAACAGTTCGGACATCCACTATCCTCGCTGAAACACATGTTAATTGATCACATTCCGCCATCACTTCGTGGTGGCGATCGCAAGGGAAAGCTGTTGAAGTGTGAGATGTCGTGGATATACCGTCTCAACACAGTATCGCCAGCTGGATTGAACGAACGCTATAATTGGAACACCTTTTTGTAACAGGGCATCTTACTATTTATTAATATTCATTCTAACTGGCATATATGATATGCTATGCCTATATGCAGTTTATTCATAGGCTATGCATATCTATTGGCCATCAGCTTATCCCATTTCCCTATTTTTATTATGAGTAGTCCATGTAATTATGAGAATATCTTAGTCCCGTAATTATTGCTTCCCTTGCTTTATGTTGTGTTGAAGGTTTATTTAATTTCTCCATGTATATGACGTTTTGTTATCATTACCATCATGGTTATCTGTTGCTTTCATGAGTGTGTGTTCAGGCATATTGCTTGCTCACTCACTACATTGCACTTATATGCCCTTTGTCATTCCTTCATATTGATCCAGTTTACATGTTTATTTTGTTTGCACTAACTAGGATTTATCTGTGTCTCCTTTAGCTGCTGTGTGGGGCCGGGGAGAGATATCAGCCCCCGGCGTCTGGTTGCCAGGCAACGCTTTATGCCTCCCTGGAATGTCCTGGCGCCGTGCGGCGTGACGTCATCGGCAAGCGCCCGTCACGGACGGACTCCATGCGGGACGCTGCCACGACCCGGCCTCTCTCAGCAGCAGGGGGATATTTAAGTAAGTACATTACAATTATTCTTGTTTGTCTTGCTTTTTCTTTCAGCAGCACGCAGCTTGAAAACGGTACCTGCGAGTACCGAAACGTCGCTGCCGCTTGTACTGCTGTAATGATTGTCTAACCAATACACCATATATACATATATATATATATATATATATATATATATATATATATATATATATGATGCATACAGGGACGACACTCAGCAGTTAAAGAAAATTCCAAATACTTGTAATTAGAGATGAGCGGGTTCGGTTCCTCGGAATCCGAACGCACCCGAACTTCATTTTTTTTTTACACGGGCCCGAGCGACTCGGATCTTCCCGCCTTGCTCGGTTAACCCGAGCGCGCCCGAACGTCATCATCCCGCTGTCGGATTCTCGCGAGGCTCGGATTCTATCGCGAGACTCGGATTCTGTATAAGGAGCCGCGCGTCGCCGCCATTTTCACACGTGCATTGAGATTCATAGGGAGAGGACGTGGCTGGCGTCCTCTCCGTTTATAGAGAAGAGAGTGAGACAGTAGAGAGAGACACAGTAGTAATTTTGGGGAGCATTAGGAGGAGTACTACTACTTGCTGAAGTGATAGATAGATAGTGTGACTGTATAATGTATATCTGACTTGTGGGGGAGACACTGACAGTGGGGAGCAGTTAGAGTCTGAGAGCAGGACTCAGGAGTACATATAACGTACAGTGCACACTTTTGCTGCCAGAGTGCCACACTGCCATTGTGACCACACTGACCACCAGTATAATATATATTGTGATTGTCTGCTTAGGAGTACTACTTGCAAGTTGCTGATAGTGTGACCAGTGACCTGACCACCAGTTTAATAATCGCCACCAGTTTAATATATATATATATAATTGTATATAATATATATATAATATTGTATACCACCTACCCGTTTTTTTTTCTTTCTTCTTCTTTATACATACTACTATAGTAGCTTACTGTAGCAGTCTGTGGTGCTGCTGAGCTGACAGTGTCCAGCAGGTCCGTCATCAGTCATTACATAATAAATATATATACCTGTCCGGCTGCAGTACTAGTGATATTATATATATATATATATATATATATTGATTTCATCTCATTATCATCTAGTCTATATTAGCAGCAGACACAGTACGGTAGTCCACGGCTGTAGCTACCTCTGTGTCGGCAGTCGCTCGTCCATCCATAATTGTATACCACCTACCCGTGTTTTTTCTTTTTTCTTTCTTCTTTATACATACTACTATAGTAGCTTACTGTAGCAGTCTGCGGTGCTGCTGAGCTGACAGTGTCCAGCAGGTCCGTCATCAGTCATTACATAATAAATATATCTACCTGTCCGGCTGCAGTACTAGTGTGATATTATATATATATATATATATATATATATATATATTGATTTCATCTCATTATCATCCAGTCTATATTAGCAGCAGACACAGTACGGTAGTCCACGGCTGTAGCTACCTCTGTGTCGGCAGTCGCTCGTCCATCCATAATTGTATACCACCTACCCGTGTTTTTTTTTTTCTTTCTTCTTGATACATACTACTATAGTAGCTTACTGTAGCAGTCTGCGGTGCTGAGCTGACAGTGTCCAGCAGGTCCGTCATTACATAATAAATATATCTACCTGTCCGGCTGCAGTACTAGTGTGATATTATATATATATATATATTGATTTAATCTCATTATCATCCAGTCTATATTAGCAGCAGACACAGTACGGTAGTCCACGGCTGTAGCTACCTCTGTGTCGGCAGTCGCTCGTCCATCCATTAGTATACTAGTATCCATCCATCTCCATTGTTTACCTGAGGTGCCTTTTAGTTGTGCCTATTAAAATATGGAGAACAAAAATGTTGAGGTTCCAAAATTAGGGAAAGATCAAGATCCACTTCCACCTCGTGCTGAAGCTGCTGCCACTAGTCATGGCCGAGACGATGAAATGCCAGCAACGTCGTCTGCCAAGGCCGATGCCCAATGTCATAGTACAGAGCATGTAAAATCCAAAACACCAAATATCAGTAAAAAAAGGACTCCAAAATCTAAAATAAAATTGTCGGAGGAGAAGCGTAAACTTGCCAATATGCCATTTACCACACGGAGTGGCAAGGAACGGCTGAGGCCCTGGCCTATGTTCATGGCTAGTGGTTCAGCTTCACATGAGGATGGAAGCACTCAGCCTCTCGCTAGAAAAATGAAAAGACTCAAGCTGGCAAAAGCACCGCAAAGAACTGTGCGTTCTTCGAAATCCCAAATCCACAAGGAGAGTCCAATTGTGTCGGTTGCGATGCCTGACCTTCCCAACACTGGACGTGAAGAGCATGCGCCTTCCACCATTTGCACGCCCCCTGCAAGTGCTGGAAGGAGCACCCGCAGTCCAGTTCCTGATAGTCAGATTGAAGATGTCAGTGTTGAAGTACACCAGGATGAGGAGGATATGGGTGTTGCTGGCGCTGGGGAGGAAATTGACAAGGAGGATTCTGATGGTGAGGTGGTTTGTTTAAGTCAGGCACCCGGGGAGACACCTGTTGTCCGTGGGAGGAATATGGCCGTTGACATGCCTGGTGAAAATACCAAAAAAATCAGCTCTTCGGTGTGGAAGTATTTCAACAGAAATGCGGACAACATTTGTCAAGCCGTGTGTTGCCTTTGTCAAGCTGTAATAAGTAGGGGTAAGGACGTTAACCACCTCGGAACATCCTCCCTTATACGTCACCTGCAGCGCATTCATAATAAGTCAGTGACAAGTTCAAAAACTTTGGGCGACAGCGGAAGCAGTCCACTGACCAGTAAATCCCTTCCTCTTGTAACCAAGCTCACGCAAACCACCCCACCAACTCCCTCAGTGTCAATTTCCTCCTTCCCCAGGAATGCCAATAGTCCTGCAGGCCATGTCACTGGCAATTCTGACGATTCCTCTCCTGCCTGGGATTCCTCCGATGCATCCTGCCAGCCTGAGTCAGGTCATTCCCCTCATCAGGCTTTTGCAGAAGAAGCTGGAGACATTGAAGGAGGAGCTAACACGGAGCGATTCCGCTAGGCATGTGGGACTTGTGGATGGAGCCCTTAATTCGCTTAACAAGGATTCACGGGTAGTCAATCTGTTGAAATCAGAGCACTACATTTTGGCCACCGTGCTCGATCCTAGATTTAAAACCTACCTTGGATCTCTCTTTCCGGCAGACACAAGTCTGCTGGGGTTCAAAGACCTGCTGGTGAGAAAATTGTCAAGTCAAGCGGAACGCGACCTGTCAACATCTCCTCCTTCACATTCTCCCGCAACTGGGGGTGCGAGGAAAAGGCTCAGAATTCCGAGCCCACCCGCTGGCGGTGATGCAGGGCAGTCTGGAGCGACTGCTGATGCTGACATCTGGTCCGGAATGAAGGACCTGTCAACGATTACGGACATGTCGTCTACTGTCACTGCATATGATTCTCTCCCCATTGAAAGAATGGTGGAGGATTATATGAGTGACCACATCCAAGTAGGCACGTCACACAGTCCGTACTTATACTGGCAGGAAAAAGAGGCAATTTGGAGGCCCTTGCACAAACTGGCTTTATTCTACCTAAGTTGCCCTCCCACAAGTGTGTACTCCGAAAGAGTGTTTAGTGCCGCCGCTCACCTTGTCAGCAATCGGCGTACGAGGTTACTTCCAGAAAATGTGGAGAAGATGATCTTCATTAAAATGAATTATAATCAATTCCTCCGTGGAGACATTGACCAGCAGCAATTGCCTCCACAAAGTATACAGGGAGCTGAGATGGTGGATTCCAGTGGGGACGAATTGATAATCTGCGCCTCTTTTTTTCTTTGCGTCATGTGGTGTTTGGGGAGTGTTTTTTGGAAGGGCCATCCTGCGTGACACTGCAGTGCCACTCCTAGATGGGCCCGGTGTTTGTGTCGGCCACTAGGGTCGCTTATCTTACCACACAGCTACCTCATTGCGCCTCTTTTTTTCTTTGCGTCATGTGCTGTTTGGGGAGTGTTTTTTGGAAGGGCCATCCTGCGTGACACTGCAGTGCCACTCCTATATGGGCCAGGTGTTTGTGTCGGTCACTAGGGTCGCTTAGCTTACTCACACAGCTACCTCATTGCACCTCTTTTTTTCTTTGCGTCATGTGCTGTTTGGGGAGTGTTTTTTGGAAGGGCCATCCTGCGTGACACTGCAGTGCCACTCCTAGATGGGCCAGGTGTTTGTGTCGGCCACTAGGGTCGCTTAGCTTAGTCATCCAGCGACCTCGGTGCAAATTTTAAGACTAAAAATAATATTGTGAGGTGTGAGGTATTCAGAATAGACTGAAAATGAGTGGAAATTATGGTTTTTGAGGTTAATAATACTTTGGGATCAAAATGACCCCCAAATTCTATGATTTAAGCTGTTTTTTAGTGTTTTTTGAAAAAAAACACCCGAATCCAAAACACACCCGAATCCGACAAAAAAAATTCGGTGAGGTTTTGCCAAAACGCGGTCGAACCCAAAACACAACCGCGGAACCGAACACAAAACCAAAACACAAAACCCGAAAAATTTCAAGTGCACATCTCTACTTGTAATATCAACATCTCAGTGCATTTTATTCCGGACTATCATCGGGATACACACAGACAATACAAACAATCTTACCTTATAAACACTTGCACCCATGTGAGAGAGCCGAGTTCGAGCGTCCCGCTGGAAGCCCCGAACAGCGTCGGCTCCAAAATGACGTCATCCCCAGAGGGACGCTGCCGTGAACCATCACCATAGTAACATCTAAACAAATGCAGAAGCGGCTGTACAGTACATGATGTTCAAAAGAACTATCCTACACAAGAAATAAATAATCTATCACAAACATCAGGCATAGGTACATAATCATTAACAGTACATTATTAGTAGCAGTATAATTAATAAATTCAAAAACAAGATAGACTAAAATTTTCATTTAATCCACGTGGAGTCACAACTCCTAGTCGGTGGATCCATTGTGCCTATCTTTGTAATAGCAACCTATTACGATCGCCACCCCTTCTTGGCTTAGGCACAAAATCAATCATTCTGTATCGTAATGATGCTAAACTATGACATCTCTCAACAAAATGACATGCTACTGGGTGATCCATTTTACCATTACCCATTAATTCTGCCCTAATAGTGGAACTGTGCATTGTCATATGTTCCTTGAATTTGCATTGCGTCATTCCTATATAGGATAATCCACATGGACACAAAATTTGATAGATCACATGATGACTCGCATGTTAAATGGTAATTGATTGTGTATTTCTTACCTGAATGGGGATGGGAGAACGTGTCCCCTGTTATTAAAAAGTTGCAAGTCGTGCAACCACATCTGTTCTTTTTTGAGCTTTTTTACTTCCCTATACTTATTGACAGTAACATCTACAACCTCTCACCATAAAAAACTTTCACAAACCTCTGACACCCAAATTTATCTCTCACTTCTACTTCTGATAGCTGGTGACATTTCACCAAATCCAGGACCCAGCCACTTGTATCGCTCACATTCACCTAATTCACAGCAACAAAGAAATCCAGCTAACCTCATAAACATCACATGTCTTCCATCACCCTCCAGATCACTAAAATGTGCCTTATGGAATGCACGCTCTGTTTGTAACAAATTAACATCCATCCATGACCTCTTCATATCCAACAACATCAATCTGCTGGCTATAACAGCAACCTGGCTCACACAATCTGACATAGCCTCCCCTGCAGCACTGGCACATGGTGGTCTACACTATACACACACATCCAGGCCCGGTAACCATAAAGGAGGAGGAGTTGGACTTTTACTTTCCCAATCTTTTGCATACACTGTTCTACCACAGGTTCAATCACTCACATTTACATCATTTGAAGTACATTCCATTAGGGTTTACTTTCCTTTCTCTCTGCGTGTTGCAGCTATCTACCGCCCACCTGGGCATCCTAAACAATTTTTGGAAGATTTTTCTGCCTGGCTCCCGCACTTCCTATCCTCTGACATCTCCACCATTATCATGGGTGATTTCAATATTGCTATTGATTGTCCAAAATCTGCTGCTCATGCCTCCAAACTACTCTCTCTAACCTCCTATCTTGGCCTCTTCCAATGGACTGACTCATCAGGAGGGCCACTGCCTTGATCTAGTATTCACCAGACTAAGCTCCGTCTCTGAACTCACTAACACTCCTTTCCCCCTCTCAGATCACAACCTTATCACCTGCATGCTCTCCTCCATTAATTCAAACCCTGTGTTGCTGAAGTCCTCCAATCTTCCTCAAACCCGCAGAAATATTAACACAATTAATCTTCAAGAACTGTCCACTTCACTCCAACAACTGCTTTCACCTATTTCTGCATTCACCTCTCCTGAGATGGCTGTATCACACCTGAATGAGACTCTAGAACTAGCCCTTGATGAAGTGGCTCCAGCTTCCCATCACACTCCACGTAGGCCTAGATGTCAACCATGGCACTCCAAATTAACAAGACAACTACAAAAACTCACACGAAAACTTGAACGTCAGTGGCGTAAATCTCGTATTTCAAGTGAGTTCCTCACATATAAGACAGTCTACCATTCTTATAGAAATGCCCTGGACACTGCCAAACAAACATATTTCCAAACTCTTATCTCTGCTCAAGCCTCTAACCCCAAACGACTCTTTAACACATTTAAATCACTTCTGAATCCTCCCTCACCTACCCCACCAGCCTCCATCAAGGCACAGGATCTTGCTTTCTACTTCAAGGAGAAGATTGATAAGATCCGAGATGAAATGGTATGCTCTTCGGCAGCCAGTGACCTACTCCGTTCTTTACCTGAACCCTCTGGCACTCTTTCTTCATTTGATCCCACAAATGAAGATGAAGTATCATCACTCTTCTCATCCTGCTTCTCTACTACCTCTGCTCTTGATCCTTTACCCTCACAAATAAGTAAAGCTCTGTCTCTGGTGCTCATCCCTACCTTAACTAACATCTGTAATCTCTCTCTCTCTACTGGTATTTTTCTTTCACTCTTCAAGCATGCAGTGATTACTCCCATTTAAAAAAAAAAAAAAATTCTGACCCTAATACTCTCTCAAACTACCGCCGTATCTCTCAGCTCCCTTGTCACTCTAAGCTACTTGAGAGACTTGCCTACACTCGACTCACACACTTTCTTAATGCATACACTTTGTTGGACCCACTTCAGTCAGGCTTCCGTTCCCAACATCCTACAGAGACAGCACTGACTAAAGTGGTTAATGATTTGGTTACTACGAAGTCTAAAGGCCACTACTCACTACTTATTCTTCTAGATCTATCTGCTGCATTTGACACTGTAGACCACTATCTTCTCATACAGACACTACAATCCCTAGGTCTTAAAGACACAGACCTTTCTTGGTTCCTATCCTATCTATCTAATCGCACCTTCAGTGTTCGCTTCTCTGAATCTACCTCCTCTTCGCTACCTCTTTCAGTTGGAGTACCGCAAGGCTCAGTCTTGGGTCCTCTGCTTTTCTCTGTCTATACCTCATCTCTTGGTAAACTAATCAGCTCTTTTGGTTTTCCGTATCATCTGTATGCAGATGATACTCAAATCTATCTATCCTCCCCTGACTTGTCCCTATCTGTACTGGACCGTGTCACTGAATGCCTTTCTGCCACTTCATTCTGGATGACATCTCGCCACCTCAAACTGAATATTTCAAAGACAGAGTTAATTATATTTCCACCGGCCAATAGTAGGTACCAACCTGATATCTCTATCACTGTTGAAAACTCAACTATCTACCCTACCCCACAAGCTCGCTGCCTAGGTGTCATCCTTGACTCTGATCTGTCCTTTGTTCCCCACATTCAATCTGTCTCAAGATCATGTTACATGCATCTAAAAAACATATCCAAAATACAACCATATCTTACACAAGACACTGCTAAAACTCAAATCCATGCTCTCATTATCTCCCGCATTGATTATTGCAATAGTCTCCTGACCAGTCTTCCCAAAATGAGACTCTCACCACTACAATCCATTCTGAATGTAGTGGCAAGGCTTATCTTCCTCGCTAGACTTTCATTGTCTGCAGATCCACTCTGTCAGTCCCTCCATTGGTTACCTGTACTCTACCACATTCAATATAAAATACTTTTACTCACACACAAGGCCATTAACCAAACTACACCAACGTACATCACTTCGCTTATCTAAAAAAAACTCCCAACCCGACCTCTTTGCTCTTCACAAGTCCTGCGTCTCTCATCCACACTCATTACTCGCTCCCACTCAGGATTGCAGGACTTTCATCGGGCTGCACCCACTCTGTGGAATGCCCTACCACGCACAATAAGACTCTCCTCTAGTCTCCAATCCTTCAAGCGTTCCCTGAAAACTCACCTCTTTAGGCAAGCATATCAAATTCCAGAACCGCCCACATAACTTTCATAAGCCTTCTTATCAAATTGCATCCACTCTGTTCAGTCCACACATATCCTCACATGTCTTCTCATTCTTCACTTTCCCTTCCTCTCAAACCCGGTTCATCATTGCTGTATGACCATATCATACAGCCCTCTAAGAACCTTTGCAATCTGGCGAACAACTATGCAATAGATAGCACCTTTCCTTGTGTACACATGCCTATTTCCCTATAGATTGTAAGCTTGCGAGCAGGGCCTTCCTACCTCTATGACTGTTTGTTATCACCCAGTTTGTTATTGTTGTTTGAAATTGTAAAGCGCAACGGAATTTGCTGCACTATATAAGAAACTGTTAATAAATAAATAAAATAATAAAAATTGAACACCTGTCAATTTGTCATAATTGGTAATATCAGTTCTCACTAAATGATCTCGAAGGTTGCGTCCCCTAGTAAAACACGACATTAACTCCGTATTACCAAAAGGTAGGGATTCATCGGTTTTTAATATATTCCAATTATTCTTGGCAACCATATTGATTCTAGGAGAACTGTTATTATATTGCCTCACCAATGGTAGTTTGGCTTCTTTAGGGGATTCGATCTGTTTATCAAGTAAATGCTCCCGGTTCATGTGTAAAACTCTACTCTTGGTATCAATGAGGAGTTTCTGAGAATAACCTCTAGCCAATAATTTAGCTATAAGGGTATCAATTTGTTCAGTGGCCTTATTAATGTCTGAATTGATCCTTCTGATACGTAACATCTGTGAAAAGGGCAAAGATTGTTTTAAACTAGTGGGATGACAGCTATGAGTGCATAGCAGTGTATTGCGGTCAGTGAATTTATGATGTACTGATGTAGTCAATTTTCCACCTTCTTTAACCACATCCACATCAAGAAAATCAATGCTTACATTGCTCATCCTTACAGTAAAATTAACTGGACAATCAGATGCATTATGTTCATCAATCAACATCTTAAATTCCGCCTCACTATTGTTCCACATGATAAACAAATCATCTATATAACGTGTATATAGATGAATCATAGCAGACAAATTTGGTTTGTCAAAAAAGATTTCTTGATTTCTTGTTCAATAAAAAATATGTATATGTTGGCAAACTTGGGGTCACCGACGCCCCCATCGCACACCCTTCACGTAGGATATAATAAACGCCATCAAACAAGAAATATTTATTTTGGCAAAAAATTTCCAATAATAAAAGACAAAACTCAATATAATCCTCCTTAAAACTACCCTCTTGTTGCATAATTATTTTCACCACCAATAACCCCTGATCGTGAGGGATGATAGTGTACAGGTTAACAACATCAGCGCATATCATCACTGAATCAGATTTTAAATCCTGAAGTGCTAGCAACTTATTAAGGAAAGCAGTAGTATCTAAAAGAAAATTCCTGTGTTTTTGAACTAATGGTTGTTAAATAATATCCAGGTAAATAGATGCTGCTTGTGAAAGGGAGCCCCAAGCTGATATTATTGGGCATCCCGGTGGGGGAGATATCCCCTTGTGAATTTTGGGTATAGGGCATAGTAGAGGAATAATGGGATGATTAGGCAAAAATGCGTCAGCTAATTACTGACAAATGATTTTATTAGCTACTGCAGAGCCTAAAATAGATTGTAAATCCTTGTAGAAGGATGCTGTAGGGTGTAGGTTCTTTTTCCAAGACACCATATGTGTCAGTGCCCTTAAGCTGTCGCAATGCCTCTGCGCGGTAGTCCTGTAAGTCTTGTAAAACAATGGCACCGCCTCTATCGGCGGGTCTAATTATCAAATTACGGTTACTTGATAACATTTTAATGGCCTTCTTTTCCAACGGAGTCAAATTAGAATGTAGAAAAGGGGTAGTAGAAACTGTGTCCTTTACATCTTTCTCCAATAAATGCATGAATGTTTTAATACTCGTGTTGGTATAAAAAGGCTCAAAAGTAGATTTAGGAAGAATCTTTTTGAGTTGGTGGGGGATGACAGTTGTTTATACTGTAGGTGTACTAGGATTCTTGTTGCAAAATTCTTTCAATTTGACGTTCCTATGTAAATGGTGTTTTTCCACCTGCCATTTAAAATCGTCAAAAAATGCTGTCGGAACAAAAGAAAGGCCTTTTCTTAATAGAGATAATTCAGCTGGAGTAAGCTCATATGAAGAAAAGTTAAACACTATTTCATATTGTTTCCCCACAGTGGTTTTCTTCCACGGCCCAAGAGTAGAGTTTTACACATGAACCGGTAGCATGTACTTGATAAACAGATCGAACCCCCTAAAGAAGCCAAACTACCATGGGTGAGGCAATATAATACCAGTTCTCCTAGAATCAATATGGTTGCCAAGAATAATTGGAATATATTAAAAACCAATGAATCCCTACCTTTTGGTAATACGGATTTAATGCCGTGTTTTACCAGGGGACGCAATCTTTGAGATCATTTAGTGAGAACTGATATTAACAATTATGATAAATTGACAGGTGTACACTTTTTATCTACAAAAAAGAATGGATGTTTTAGATGTGGTTGCACACCTTGCAACTTTTTACTAACAGGGGACATGTTCTCCCATCCCCATTCAGGTAAGAAATACACAATCAATTACCATTTAACATGCGAGTCATCATATGAGGCTTATGACATTAGGAGAATCTGGTACGGGTATTACCTATATTATGCATGTGTGTTGCCATTGAATCCAAAAACACTACAATATTAGGCGCTTGTTCCCTCCCCCATTGTCTCTACAGATTACCCAAAAACACACACACCAAGTGGTTTATAAGGAACTGAGCCACCGCCCATAGAGTAATCTATGGTATAAGTGTTGAAAACACTACCTGAGTTATTGTGTAGTGTATTATCTTAACCAGTAAATATACAGATACATTTAAGAAGAAGTGCATCGGCGTAATCACTGTTCTCATATATATATATATATACACATATATATAAATCAAGACAGCACACTGTAATGATAATTAGGTTGGTGGTACAGGGTCCAGAAGGAGTTAACTATAGACACTAACTTGTTCCAGCACACAGACAAAGATAAAACTCAGCACTCATGTTTTGACGAAGGAAGGTTCTTTTTATTCTTACAGATCCATAGAAATGTGTATGTCAGCTGCAGCCCGACAGCTGTTTCAACCACAACACAGTGGTTTTCTTCAGGGGCTAACTGCACAGTGTCAGCAAGCTGTTTAAATATCATATTAAGGCTCCAAGGGAAGACAAACACTAACCATGCTGCAAAGCAGCAGCTGAGCTGTCTGTAAGCTCATTGGTGGCCGCCCCTCAGCCGTGTGGGCGGGTCTACCATGTAAACTAAGCCAACCCCTCACTGGGCAACAACTCTGGCCCTGTGTCCAGGATGTTGTAACATACAGTTCAAAAGTATACGTGGCAATCAGCAGCAGCACACGGTCACAAATGACAACATGCATACAAGGAAATTTGTAAGATCAGGGACCAAATGTGCAGGTGACATAATGTGTCCAAAAAATGATAAGCGAAACAGTGAAGCAAGTGACAGGGACCAAATAACCATTTAAAAATGAGAAGGAAGCCACACAATCAATGATAAGGGGCTGATGTACAATTGCAGCACTTTCCATGCTGTTAGATGCTGTTATGTAATAACAAGGTACAGTATGCCAAGCAGTAGAAAGAATATGTACCAACATGCAAAAACACATAGTGCAACAAAAAATAAAATATAAAGCATAAAGCAGGCACTGAGTGGAGCCTTGAAACATATCATACTATACCGTCAACTCCCAGCATTGGTTGCAGATGTGGTTCTGGCAAAAACATGGATCAGAGACCAACTGGTGTTACACAGATGAGGGGCAGCCACCAATGAGCTTGCAGACAGCTCAGTTGCTGCTATTTATACAGCTTCCTGACACTGTGCAGTTAGCCCTTGAAGGAAACCACTGTGTTGTGGTTGAAACAGCTGTCGGGCTGCAACTGACATATGGACTTCTATGGATCTGTAAGAATAAAAAGAACCTCTTTTTTTTCATAAAAACGTAACTGCAGTTTTTTTTTTCTTTGCCTCTGTGCTGGAAAAAGTGAGTGTATGTATGTATGTATGTATGTATGTATGTATGTATATGTTTGTTGAGTATCGCTTATCCAAAATTCAAAATCCCACATTTGTGGGTCCCCTACTGAGATAATAACATATATATTATATTTTATGTGTATATATAGCTATATTATACAGATATATAATATCTATTAGAGATGTGCACCGGAAATGTTTCTAGTTTTGTGTTTTGGTTTTGGATTCGGTTCCGCGGCCGTGTTTCGGATTCGGACGCATTTTGGCAAAACCTCCCTGAAGTTTTTTTGTCGAATTCGGGTGTGTTTTTGATTCGGGTTTTTTTTTTCAAAACCACCTCAAAAACAGCTTAAATCATAGAATTTTGGGGTAATTTTGATCCTATAGTATTATTAACCTCAATTTCCACTCATTTCCAGTCTATTCTGAACACCTCACAATACTATTTTTAGTCCTAAAATTTGCACCGAGGTCGCTGGATGACTAAGCAAAACAACCCAAGAGGGTGGCACAAACACCTGGCCCATCTAGGAGTGGCACTGCAGTGTCAGACAGGATGGCACTTCAAAAAATTGGCCTCAAACAGCACATGATGCAAAGAAAAGAGAAAAAGAGGTGCACTGTGGTCGCTGGACGGATGAAATAAGAGACACAAACACCTCAATATCACAGGAATTATTTGTTCTAATCAACGGTATTATTGCTCCAAATCACTGGAAGAAAATGACAAAATCACTGGAATTATTCGTAAACATCTGTAGAAAGTCGCTGCTTTCTGATTACAGAAATGCTCAGATATTCCTACGAATCCACAATCCCTTCCCAGAGGAAAAAGAAATTGAGAAACCGTTGTTTGAGAACGTTTGTTCTCTTTCCCTTACAAAGGAACAACCCACTTTCCAAGAATACTGACGTTTTTGGGATTATGGAGACATAATGTTTTTGAATATAAATCCTAAAGCAGGTGGTGTATTAGAGCAAAAGAGTGCAAGAGACCAGCCATGCAGTTTCTGAAATATTATGAGAAAATGTTACTGTATTTCATAAGCACTCATTCCTAACTCTGCTAAGTACTGTTTGGTATACTGTATCTGGCTTCCATGAGGTAGTTGTCCATTATTTCAGCTTCCATTGACCTTTTTGAAAGTGGTAGAAGTTATCGATTCTTTTTTTTTTCTTTCCTATTTTTAATTTTCTCCTGCATAGCCCAGTAAAATGTTGCAATGTTAAGTATTGACTTGTGCCTTCAGGGGGTCCACTTCTTCACCAAACCCAGCCAAATCTCATCCTAACCCTCTGTTCCACGTTCTCTATGTACCCCATCTGTGTCACCCATGTCTGTCTACCCCTCCCCTTTATATTGTAAGCTCTCATGAGCAGGGCCCTCTTCCCTCGTGCTTATCCTTTGTCTTACTTTAATAATCTTCAACTGTACCACATCCAGCAGTCTTCTGCCACCTGATACTTATTCCAGTGTCATCTGCTGATGTAACTATGTGTATTTACCCTGTACTTGTCCTATACTGTCATCAACTGTAAGTTGCTGTTTTCCTGTTTGATTATTTATGTACTCTGTAATTGGGCACTGCAGAACCCTTGTGGTGCCAAATAAATAAAGGATGATAATAAAAATAATAATAATAATAATAATAATAATAATAATAATAATAATATAGGGTGTATAATCCCCAGGTGTATCTCACACATCACACAGTACAGTATATAGGGTGTATAATCCCCAGGTATATCTCAGACATCGCTCAGTACAGATTACAGGATGTATAATCACCAGGTGTATAACACACGTCGCACAGTAATAATAATAATAATAATAAGAAGAAGAAGAAGAAGAAGAAGAATTTTATTTATATAGCGCTCTTTCTCCAATAGGACTCAAGGCGCTTAACAGATACATAGCATAATATAGTACAGAAAATAATGAAGTACAGAATAGAATACATACCGGTCACAACAATGCAGCAGATATTGAGCACTGATCAGGATACTAGAAGTGAAACAGAGCTGCTAGATACAGCAATGGCCTACTGTACTGTACTATATATGTATACTGCTGGTCACCAAAATGCTGCACTGTCCTACTATATACTGCTCACAATAATGCAGCACAGACAGTGGCGTAACTAGAAATTTTTCTCCCCCAAGCCCAAAAATTATTTGGCGCCCCCTCCCCCCCCCCCATTCCCCCATTCCCCATAATTGGCACTAGTAAAGGGACAAACATGCAACGCAAAAAGGGGTGTGACTTTGTTGAAATGGGCGTGGCTTTGCATAAAGGGGCGTGGTATTGCAGGAAAAGGACTACCTTATACCCCAGTTTTGCAACCTGCACGGCCAGACGTTAGCCACCACAGGAAAGAAAAATAATCCTGATTCATGCCCCTTACATTATTTGTAATTTTTCCTCCTTATAGTAATTCCCAGTATACATTATGCCACACACTGCAATGGTCCTTAGACATTATGCCGCACACAATAATGCACATGACACAATATGCACACACCGTAATGCCCCCGACACATTATGCCACACACCGTAATGCCTGTGACACATTATTACAGGAATCGCAATGCCCGTTATACATTATGCTACACACTGCAATGCCCCTGATACATTATAGCACATACAATGTCTGTGACACATTATGACACACACCGCAATGACCCTGAGACATTATACCACATACCACAATGCCCGTGATATAGTATACAACACACCGTAATGCCTGACACATTATGACACACACCGCAATGTCCGTGATACATTATGCCACACCCTGCAATGACCCTGAGACATTATACCACATATTACAATGCCCGTGATATAGTATACCATACACTGTAATGCCTGTGACACATACCGCAATGCCCGTTATACCCTATGCCACACACCGCAATGCCCGTTATACATTATGCCACACTACAATGCCCCTGAGACATTATACCACATACCACAATGCCCGTGATATAGTATGCCACACACTAAAATGCCTGTGACACATTATAACACACCCCGCAATGTCTGTGATACATTATGCCACACCGTAATGCCCATTACACATTAAGTCCTACAGTAAGGCTTCTAATTACTTTTAAATTACCTGCTCGTTGCCAGGGGTTTCATGCTCTTGGTTCCATGCACGGTGCCAGGGGTTTTCATGCTCAGGGTGTCATGCTCGTTGCCAGGGGTTTCATGCACTGGGTGTCATACTCGTTGCTAGGGAGTAGTGCTTGTTGCTAGGGCTGTGCTCCCAGTGCCACATATGCCCCCAGTGCCAGATATTCCCCCACAGTGCCAGGTACTCACATGCCCCCAGTGCCAAATATAGCCCCCCCATGTACCAGGTACACATATAGCCCCCCAGTGCCACATATGCCCCCAGTGCCAGATATTCCCCCACATTGCCAAGTGCTCACATGTTCCCAGTGCCAAATATACCCCCCCATGTGCCAGGTACACATATACCCCCAGTGCCACATATGCCCCCAGTGCCAGATATTCCCCCATAGTGCCAAGTACTCACATGCCCCAGTGCCAAATATAGCCGCCCCAGGTGCCAGGTACACATATACCCCCCCAGTGCCACATATGTCCCATCAGTGCCACATAAGCCACCTCCCCCTGTGCTGCATATGCTCCCCCAGTGTTCCTCCCCCCCGGCTCCCCCGCTGTTTTGTGATGGAGGGACACAGAGGGTGCAGAGCGCGCCTCTCCTTTGTCCCTCCTGGGTCTCCAGCGGGTCTGTTAAAGGAAGTGCCAGTTCATGAGCCAATCAGAGCTCACGAACGGCACTTCCTTTATTAGACCCGCTGGAGACCCAGGAGGGACACAGGAGAGGCGCGCGCTGTACCCTCCGTGTCCCTCCTTACAGCAGCGGAGGGTTAGTGAGAGCAGATTGACATGTGGACGCTCGTCCGCATGTCAATCTGTGCTAAAGCAGTGGCGGCGCCCCCGCAGCCCCTCGCCCCCAAGCCACCGCGAGGGCTGCGGGGGCAGTAGTTACGCCACTGAGCACAGATATGGAATGGATACTTGCAGTGACACAGAGCTGCAATATACAGCAATGACCTACTATACTGTACTATATATGTATACTGCTGGTCACCAAAATGCTGCACTGTCCTACTATATACTGCTCACAATAATGCAGCACAGATATGGAATGGATACTTGCAGTGACACAGAGCTGCAATAATGCAGCACAGATATGGAGCGTTTTCAGGCAGAGAACGTAGATGTTTTCAGCACACTGAGTACAGATATTTGCAGCACACTAAGCACAGAAATTTGCAGCACACTGAGGACAGATCATGGAGCTTTTCAGGGAGAGAACGCAGCCACGTCCTCTCCATTCAATCTCCAATGCACGAGTGAAAATGGCGGCGACGCGCGGCTCTTTATATAGAATACAAATCTCGCGAGAATCCGACTGCGGGATGATGACGTTCGGGCACGTTTGAGTTGACCGAGCAAGGCGGGAAGATCCGAGGCTGCCACGGAACCATGTAATATAGGTGAAGTTCGGATCTCGCTCATCTCTAATATCTATCTATCTATCTATCTATCTATCTATATTTATATATATGTGTGTGTGTGTGTGTATGTGTGTGTAATTATCTCAGTAGGGGACCCAAAAATGTGTGATTTAGAATTTTGGATAAGGGATACTCAACCTGTATATAGATATTTACTGAAGTGTTCGGCAGCACTCAGGGGAAAAAAGACCACGTGCACAAGCCAATTGCTGCCCCAATGTTTCAATGCATTTTGTCAGGGCATATACAGACCTCATGAAAATGCAATAACATTGAAATGTTGGCAGCAATTGGCTGGTGTACGTGGTCTTTTTTCCTGGGTGCCGCCGAACACTTCTGTTTGGGAATTAGAGGGTCTTGTATTGGCTCGTATGTATTGAGAGCAACTGGCAAGTTATATAGTTTATGCAGTGCGTGCCGTTCAAAGGTCTTTCTCTCTCTCTCTCTCTCTCTTTCTCTCTTTCTCTCTCTTTCTCTCTCTCTCTCTCTCTATATATATATATATATATATATATATATATATATATATATATATACTAGCTGGAGTAGCTGGCGTTGCAGGGATATTAAGAATGTCTGTTTAAAAAAATAAATTTAAATATTAAACACACAGTATAAATAACATTGTAGATACCTGAATAGTCGTGCTTCGCTACGGGATGAGGATGGTAAATTAGAATGATACTGTAGTTGTTTGTTAATTTATGTTGGTTGGAGATCTAGTATATAGGCATATCTTGCTTCCCTGATTCACTTTGTGTAGTGGCCGGACCCATTTTTGGTTCCCCAAGGGACCCTGCTCTTCTCACTATACAACTCTCAGTCTGTGGCTTCTTGCTGCCTCCATTCCCCTCCTCACATCATGTCAGTGCCCATGTGAAATTATCATTTTTTTTACAGTTTCTTATATAACGAAGCACATCATGCATCTCCTGATATACTCTGTGCTGCTGGGAGATCATGCTACTTTAACTATATAACTCAGTGTGTGGGTTTGTGCTACCTGCATTCCCCTCCTCACATCATATCACTGGCCCTGTCACATGCAGCCCTGTCATCACTGACATATCATGCATGTCCTGATATAGTCTATGCGGCTGGCCCACCCCTAGGGGTGGTAGTGGTGTGTTACCCTCACAGTGTTTGTTCCCAGAGTGTAAGTCATTTGTGCAGCAAGTTTGGTGTAAATTGCTCCAGGCATTAAAGAGTTATGCTGTCTGCTGAAAAACTGTGTGCTGCTGCCTCACCCCTAGGGGTGCTAGGGGTGTCTTACCACCACAATGTTTGTTCCCAGCCTGTAAATCATATGTGTACTAAGTTTGTTGTAAATAGGTCCAGGCATTTGTGAGATATGCTGTATTCTGAAATACTCTGTGCTGCTGTCCCACAGCTAAGGGTGCTAAAGGTGTTAAACCCCCACAGAGTTTGTTTCCAAATTGTAAGTCAGATGTGTACCAAGTTTGGTGTAAATTGTTCCAGCCCTTCCACAGTTATGCTGTCTGCTGACATACTCTGTGCTGCTGTTCCACCCCTAGGGGTGCTAGGGGTGTCTGATCCCCACAGTGTTTGTTCCCAGAGTGTAAGTCATATGTGTACCAAGTTTGTTGTAAATTGCTACAGGCATTCCAGAGTTATGCTGTCTGCTGAAATACTCAGTGCTGCTGCATCACCCCTAGGGGTGCTAGGGGTGTCTAACCCCCCTCCCCCACAGACTTTGTTCCCATATTGTAAGTCAGATGTGTACCAAGTTTGGTGTAAATTGCTCCAGCACTTACACAGTTAAGCTGTCTGCTGACATACGCTGTGCTGCTGTGCCACCTCTAGGGGT
Organism: Pseudophryne corroboree; assembly: GCF_028390025.1. Taxonomy (NCBI): domain Eukaryota; kingdom Metazoa; phylum Chordata; class Amphibia; order Anura; family Myobatrachidae; genus Pseudophryne; species Pseudophryne corroboree. The sequence continues at coordinate 640,655,465 of NC_086446.1, forward strand.
GCGAGGGGTGCCTTTCCCCCACAGTGTTTGTTCCCAGATTGTAAGGCATATGTGTTCCAAGCTTGTTGTAAATTGATCCGGGCATTCAGGAGTTATGCTGTCTCCTGACATACTCTGTGCTGCTGTCCCACCTCTAGGGGTGCTATGGGTGTCTGACCCCCACAGTGTTTGTTTCCACATTGTAAGTCAGATGTGTACCAAGTTTGTTGCAAATTGCTGCAGGCATTCGGGAGTTATGCTGTCTGCTGACATACTCTGTGCTGTTGTCCCACCCCTAGGGGTGCTAGGGGTGTCTGACCCCCATAGTGTTTCTTCCCAGATTGTAAGGCATATGGTTACTCATTTCTGAGTACATTGCTCCAGCAATTCTGGAGTTATGCTGTCTCCTGATATACTCTGTTCTGCTGTCTCCCACCTAGGGGTGCTAGGGATTTCTAATATTTTGAAGCTGCCCCCGTCGTGTTTTAATACGCTTGTATGACAAATCTGACAATTTTCGCTTGTAAACTGTGGGCTTGTATAGAAATACAGACAGAAGGACAAATGTTTACTTTTATATAGTGTATGTGTGTGTGTGTGTGTGTGTGTGTGTGTGTGTGTGTGTGTGTGTGTGTGTGTATATATATATATATATATATATATATATATATATAGTACATACACACACATACACAGTGGAGTATCACACTCTATAGAAAGTTTCTTGAGATTTTTGCTAAAGTTATCAGGAACAGCAAGTGAAAACAATTTAGTTACTTTCAATTTGTGCCAGCAGATCCAATCATACCTATGGTGAGATGTTTGTGTTGAGTTATAGGAATGACTGGCCTTTAATACAAATGTCACAGTGTTCTGTACAGTATGAGAAAATAGAAGAGTTGTGCAACAATACAACTGCTAACTCTCAACTTAGTTTCCCCAAGCATACTGTATTCAATTTTATTTGTAAATCCTAAAATATTACTTTTATCACAAATGAGCATTATCTGTTTTCCTCAAGTTTGGCAGGGGAGCAATATTCTGTGAGTTGATAGTAACTGTAAACATCAGCTTAAATGGCATACAGTAGGTATTTGTAAGCTATGGGAAGGTAAAAGTCCATACAAAATGCAGTATTATTGGTATTCACTAAAGTAAGTTCTACTGAATTACAGCAAAACATTAAGTTGCATCTTTTCTAAATTTTCAACCAAACATTTTACATTTTCATTTTGGGTAGAATTAATCTTTAAATCAAGTCATAAATCATTGTATTGTAGAACAATCTCTATGGTATTCGGATGGACGATAGACAGTAAATAGAAAAACAGTCAATACAGATGTAGCAATGTTCATCTTTGCTGCGATGCAACACAACTTGCGGCATGGTGTGCCAGGCTCCGACTATGAAGCAGTTGCCGTCTACGAATAGTCACAGCCTGGCACACCATGCTGCATGCCATGATACATGCCGCATCTCAGTAAGATGAGCATGGCTACATCTAAAAGTTAACACTGGATCGTCAACTGTCAATTGGTCAACAGGGTCAAAAAGGTCGACATGCAAATGGTCAACACAAAAATGTTGACACCTGATTTTTCATGATTTTTTGTGTCAGGATTAGGCTTCGGGGATAGGGTTAGAGTACAGGTTAAGCACTTGGGGGAGGGTTATGGATAGGCTGCCAAAGTCGAAGGTTAGCATTAGGCACTTGGCGCAGAGTTAGGCATAGGCTATGGAAGGGGATAGTTAGGGTTAGGCACTAGGGGGAGGGTTAGGGATAGGCACCAGGTTGAGGGTTAAGGTGAGACACAAGGGTGAGGCTTAGGTTTATGACTAAAATAACACAAAAATCATGATGTTTCCACCCTGTCAACCTAAGTACATGTTGACAATTTAACTTAACTCTTTCACCCTGTCAACCTTTTGACATCACACAACATATTGTTTAATCACCTTGAGAACATAGCTGTGCAGAATCAATACCATTTTCTATAGGACCTTTTGACCCTCTCGACCAAAGTCCATGTTGACCATTTAACTGTCAACACTTTGACCCTGTCAACCTATTGACTGTGGTGTCAATCTATTAAATGTCTCTACAGACATTGTTGGTCTCCACCTCAGCCGGTGCACACCTAGTTCCTTGCACAGCTCTGACTCCTGAGACATGGAGATGTGGCAGTGGGGGCAGCCACAGGAGGAGAAGGCCAGCAGTTGCAACCAAAATTCCTGGCCTAGTAGATTGACTGAGGGAGGCCCAGCACTCCTACTGGGTTGACATCTGGATCTTCCTGCTGTTTAATCTGGTGATATTAGTCTTTATCTTCCTGCTGCCCTGATTAGAAACCATCTTCATGTTCATAAATGTGAATTTTCTTTGTCTCTTTGGCTACAGTTTGAACACCCCAAGATAGTTTGTCTGTCTGCAACTGTGATCCTGTCTACAATGGAACACCCCCTCTGATAATTAGAATGCTAAACATATTATTAACACACCTTTATCTGTGTAAGCTGATAAAGGGTCTCATTCAAATGTGTTGGAGGTACGCCCTGATGTGCAAAGTACCAGTGTTTGGTACTTTGCACATGTCCTGCACCGCAAGACTGCCTGATTGATAATTTGATGCCATAGGGGGTGAGGAGGGAGCAGGAAAGAGTTTGTGAAAAGGAAGGCATGTTGCCACCTTTTATTGAAAGGGAAGAGGCCAGACATCTCCGTTGGTTCATGGAGATTTCCTGACTTCTACGTCAGCTGGCTTGCACATCCCCATGGGTGCCACAAGCTGCCTGATAATGCAGGGGAAGAGCAGATACTTTGTCCTTGGATGCAGTTCAGATCAGTAATACAGCAGGAGGCGTTTTTTCAAACACTGCAGCTCAGAATCATTATGTGGTATTGCTTTTTTTTTCCAAAATGTGTCCTCACTCATGGGCAGGGCCGGATTAAGGTCTGTGGGGGCCCCTTGGCAACAAATTTTTGGGGCCCCCACACACTGTCCTCACAACTGCAAAAAAAAACATCGGAGTAGGAGTACAGCATTTACCTGTCTCCTCTCCATCCTCCTCGGCAGCTGAGCTGTTCCTTTACTGTTGCGGCTGCCGAAGAGCTTCACTCACAGCAGTGTGAAGTCTCGTGAGATAATGTCAAATCTCTCGAGACCACACTGCAGTGAGTGAAGCTCCTTGGCGGCCGCAGCTGTAATGGAACATTTCAGATGCCGAGGAGGATGGAGAGGAGACAAGTAAATGCTGTACTCCTACTCCGATGTTTTTTTTCAGTTGTGAGGACAGTGTGTGGGGGTCCCGGGACGACTGCCCCTTCCGCCCTGCCGTTAATCCGGCTCTGCTCATGGGTAGTTACAATATGACACCTTGGTTTTTATTTTGTTGTCATCATGTACTTCAGAGACTGGGTTCCTAATTCAGAGTTGATCGCAGCAGCAAATTTGTTAGCTGTTGGGCAAAACCATGTGCACTGCAGGGGTGGGGGGGCAGATATAACATGTGCAGAGCGAGTTAGATTTGGGTGAGGTGTGTTCAAACCGAAATCTACAGTAAATTGCAGTGTAAAAGTAAAGCAGCCATTATTTACTCTGCACAGAAACAAAATAACCCACCCAAATCTAACTCTCTCTGTACATGTTATATCTGCCACACCTGCAGTGCACATGGTTTTGCCCAACTGCTAACAAATTTGCTGCTGCAATCAACTCTGAATTACCCCCTAGGTCTGGGTCAGCCTCTTTCCATGGCCCATTCACATTCAACCAACTGCTGGATGTGACAAGACTGCACACTTAAGCGAGGGATATGCTACTCTTGTTGCAGTTTTCTCCAATATTTTTAGTTTTTGTTAACTATACTATAGTTTTTATAGTGCTGTCACCATTGTTTTATTACTGCTGTGCCCTGCCTTTCTGCTTTTTTTCTTCTTCCCCCACTACCTGAATAGTTCTGCTAAATGTGCACCTTACCAGAAGTAATGTATGCAGTGTGCCCCACATCGCTGCCTTGGATGGTTCTTTCTTGGGCAGGATGCACAACACATGGAACTACTGTGTATCATACTAAACAGGTTTGGTATGGGATTCCAGCTGTTGGGGTTGCCGGTGGTCACATGACCAACAATGGCATGCTGACATTGAGCATGCCAACAGGGGATGAGGTATTTATTGTACCCCTCCCCTGTCCCCTACGGCAACCCTAACCTGCCTAGGGGTGGCGGCTAGGGCTAAGACTTGGGGGTATCGGCTATGGCTAACTGCCCCTCTAGTGCCTAACCCTCTACTCGGGCACTAACCCTTACAGTGACCCCAACATTTACCTTTGGTATGTATGCTGGCAGTCGGTGTTCCGGCACAGAGATTCCGAATAGTGTCAGGATTCCAGCGTCAATCATATAGCTGAACTATAGAAGAAAAGCACTATATAAATAAAATTATTATTTATTAGTATGGTGGGTATCACAATATCCTTAATAAACTTAATAAACAGAAATGCTAATGTACTTTTTTTTCTACATTAAAAGGGTATCAGTCTTCTCTTTACAATGTACAGTATATGATAGACCATAACAATGTAGAATTATTTACAATCATCTTGATTTTTATCAAGGACCAGGCTGCTGTTGAATAACAGTCAGGGCACTCACAGCCAATCAGCAGATGGGTACCAAGTTAGTGGCTGCTGATTGGTTGGTGGCTCTGCAAGTGATAGAACTCATATGGATTCATGTCACTAGTGGGAACCACGCTGTATGTACAGCATGCCCAGTACATACAGCACGGCTTATGTCCGGCATGAATCGAGTCACTCATTTTTATTATTTTACTTTTATCCCCATGATGCGTACATGGAGAAGAAGACCAAATGGCACAAGGGCAGGTGAGTATGTATATTGGTGGTGATTCTGAGTTTTTCGCTCATTGCCTTTTTTCGCAACGCAGTGATTAGGTGGTAAATGCGCATGTGCATGGTACGCAGAGCGCATCTGCAAAGTTATTTTACACAAAACTTAGTAGATTTGCTGGTGTTCGTGCGGCGCTTTTCAGTCGCACTGCTGATCGGTGAGTGATTGACAGGAAAGGGGCGTTTCTGGGAGGTAACTGACCGTTTTCCGGGAGTGTGCTAAAAAACACAGGCGTGCCATGGAAAAACGCAGGAGTGGCTGGAGAAATGGGGGAGTGGCTGGCCGAACTCGGGCGTGTTTGTGACGTCAAACCAGGAACTAAACGGACTGAGGTGATCGCAATCTAGGAGTAGGTCTGGAGCTACTCAGAAACTGCATGAAAATTTTTAGTAGCAATTCTGCTAATCTTTCGTTCGCTATTCTGCTAAGCTAAGATACACTCCCAGAGGGTGGCGGCCTAGCGTTTGCAATGCTGCTAAAAGCAGCTAGCGAGCGAACAACTCGGAATGACCACCATTATTACACCCACCCCATGTAGCTGGATTCTACTGGACCGAGCGGCACTAAGGACAAGGGCCCTCATTTCAAGTTGTTCGCTCGCTAGCTGCTTTTAGCAGCATTGCACACGCCAGGCCGCCGCCCTCTGGGAATGTATCTTAGCTTAGCAGAATAGCGAACGAAAGATTATCAGAACTGCTACTAAATAATTTGCTGCAGTTTCTGAGTAGCTCCAGACCTACTCCTAGACTGCGATCACCTCACTCCGTTTAGTTCCTGGTTTGATGTCACAAACACGGCCTGCGTTTGGCCAGCCACTCCCCCGTTTCTCCAGCCACTCCTGCGTTTTTACCTGGCACGCCTACGTTTTTTAGCACACTCCCTGAAAACGGCCAGTTTTCGCCCAGAAACACCCACTTCCTATCAATCACACTACGATCACTCGAGCAATGAAAAAACGTCGCTCGAGCTTGTGTAAATCTACAAAGTTTTGTGTGAAAGTACTTAGTGCATGCACGCTGCGTACCATGCGCATGCGCATTTTTGCAGTTTTTTCACTTAATCGCTGCACTGCGAAAATCGTCAGCGAGCAAACAACTCAGAATGACCACAAAGGTGAGAATATGTGAGTGTATGTATTCAAGTTTTACTGTCTAATTTGTGTGTGTGTACTGTGTTTATTTTAATATTTTATTTACAGGGGGCTATAGGCACCAGTGAGCACTTCAATGCCATGCATGCTGGTGCTTGTGGTTCTCCAAGAACCAGCATGCGGGGGAGGCTTGCTTGGAACATAGTTCTCCTTTAAACGGCAATATTATTGGTGAGGTCCCCACTAACCCAGGATTCTTAGTTAGGGGAAGAGAATGCTCTGGCTGCTGGACCATGTCAAGTGTGTTCTTTAGCTGTGGCATTACCCCCCTGCTGGTGAAGCCCAGCACTGGTTCTATAAATATGAGGGACCCCTATTTATTTTGTTACCCAAATTTGTAGAATCAGGACCTGCTCCAAGAGCATATGCATCTTGCCTAGGCTGGGCTGTATGGAACCCTCATTTACTGTATTCAGCACATTGGTTGTATGCATTCCACTACAACCCTGTTGTTAAAAACTAAGCTTAATAATAACTACTGTAAATATTCTACCACACATCAGTGCTACATACCCACAACCACATCATATTAATAACCATTCAATTATGGAATTGCTGTATAGTATATAGGTATTGTTAGCAGTTAAGCAGAGGGAGGCTTATGAGCTGAAATGGCCTTTAAAATCTTAGTTTCAGTACATGGGATAATGAATCATAAATTGTTTGAATATACACTTACTGCGGAATCAGGTTGAAATACTAACAATCAAAATCCCGACGGTCAAAATCCCAACAGCAATTGTCAAAATCCCCACAAGGTCAAAATACCGACAAGGTCAAAATACCGACATTTAAAATGTCGTCAGATCAAAAAGCCAACAAGAGTTCTTCATTGTTTTTGGGTGTGTATGTCAACGTAGATCGGCATGGGCACTGTATAAGTGTACCGAGTTCCCTCACATGAGCCGGCTGCGCACGCCATGCTTCGGGCATGGTGCCTCACTGTGCTTGGCACACTATTATATTCCCGCTCCAGGTCCACTGGGATGGTAAAGTATGAACAAGTCCCTTTCAATGAAAAAAATCATGAAAAACTCATGTCGACTTTTTGACCTGTTGACATTGTAAATGTCTCTTTTATGACATAGTAACATAGTAACATAGTATCTAAGGTTGAAAAAAGACAATTGTCCATCGGGTTCAACCTATTTGTGGTCTCCTATGCATGATTATTTTGTATAAAATTTTGACTGAGGTTGTTGACAGCCGTTCCGATTAACCCCTCTTTTTTATAATAACCATAGTGCATGACTATGCCCCGTAACCCTGGTTATCCTTATCCATTAGGAATTTATCTAACCCATTCTTAAAGGTGTTGACTGAGTTGGCCATTACAACTCCCTCAGGCAGGGAATTCCAAACACGTATCGTCCTTACCGTAAAAAAGCCTTTACGCCGTATTGTGTGGAATCTCCTCTCCTCTAACCTGAGCGAGTGTCCACGAGTTCTCTGTGTTGATCTAACCAAAAACAGGTCCTGCGCAAGATCTGTATATTGTCCCCTTATATATTTGTAAATGTTGATCATGTCCCCTCTTAATCTCCTCTTTTCCAGTGTAAACATGCCTAGTCTTGCAAGCCTTTCCTTGTATTCCAGCGTCTCCACACCCTTAATTAGTTTGGTCGCCCGCCTTTGAACCTTTTCTATCTCCACGATATCCTTTTTGTAGTAAGGTGCCCAGAATTGTACACAGTTTTCAAGGTGTGGCCTCACAAGTGATTTATATAACGGGAGTATAATACTCTCGTCCCTAGCATCAATTCCCCGTTTTATGCATGCTAATATCTTATTAGCCTTCTTTTCTGCAGTCCTACTTTGGGTACTACTGCTTAGTTTGCTATCTATGAGGACACCTAAGTCCTTTTCCAGTACAGAATCCCCTAATTTTACCCCATTTAGTAGGTAGGTGTTATTTTTGTTCTTGTTACCACAGTGCATTACCTTACACTTGTCTGTATTGAAGCGCATTCTCCATTTCGCTGCCCAGGCTTCTAATTTAACTAAGTCATTCTGAAGCGACTCAGCATCCCCCTCTGCATTTATAACTTTACACAATTTGGTATCATCTGCCAAAATTGACACCATGCTCTCTAGACCTTCTGTTAGGTCATTAATGAAAATATTGAACAATAGCGGTCCTAATACTGAGCCTTGCGGCACACAGACTTAGCACTTCAGTCCAGGTTGAAAAAGATCCATTAACCACAATGCGCTGCTCCCTATTATCTAACCAGTTTTTGACCCAAGTGCATATTGTGCTTCCTAGCCCTGACCTTGTCGGTATTTTAAATGTCGGTATTTTGACCATGTCAGGTTTTTGACCTTGTCAGGATTTTGACCATCGGTCAATGGATTTCAATATTTTGACTGTCGGGATTTTAATAGTAGGTAAATTGACCGCATCCCCTTACTACTATCTATTATACAGGTTGAGTATCCCTTATCCAAAATTCAAATTCCCACATTTTGGGGTCCCCTACTGAGATAATGACACATATACTTATATATTATATTATATATCTATATAATATACCTATATATACACATAATATTGTATAATATTAATTACTAACATCAGTTAATCTATATGTACTAACTAGGGTATTTGATATAATTATTTGAAGTTATACATGCCATTAATCCCTGATTCAGCTGCACTTTCTATTTGGAACTGTGTATACAGGCTCATCAAGCCAGTATAAAGACCAGCAGAAAGATGAAAGAGATCAGTGTGGTGCTATGCTTTGCAAGAAGCTACATTACCCTATTTACCAAGTATTTTAATTATGGTAATTCTATGACTTTTTTTATTAGGGATAATAAGAGGGATATTTATCAAAATGTGGAGCGAGACAAAGTACCAGCAAATCATTGGTTTTTTTTCAAATACAGCCTGTAAAATGACAGTTAGGAGACAGATTTACATGCAATATATGAGCCAAAGGGTTCATGTGGGCATTATACACAGGTGTGCAGAAGTAGAAAATCCTGGAAATTTGGTGAGTTTTGATCAGAGATGTGCAGAAAAGATAGACAGGTGAGGCACTTTCATAGACTTTTTACTCCAGAATTTTGGATATAAAAATGATTAGAATAGTACAAAGAAGATATTTCAAACAAATTCTTTGCATTTTTCATATACTTTGTACAGTCAAGACTCTGGCACAAATGTTAGTATGACAGGAAAGGCTCTGCCTCACCTTACCGCACGTCACTGGCCAATAAGCTTCTACCAATCATTTTTAAACACCATTCTTTATATATGCTACATCAGTGCTGATTGGTTGCTATAGGAAACTTCTCCACTTGTCCACTTCTCCACTCTTTTCACTGCTTAATAAATTGTGCCCTATGTTGTACTAATCAAGTTACCAAGAACACAATGAAATGTCTACATGTACACCTCTGGGCTCTCTTACAGAATCCATAAGTGACAGCCTCTTAATTTGACATTTGCATAGGTCAATTTGAAATATGACTTCATCATAATGTAGAAATGGGTTAAATCTTTTAATATTTTTTATATTGCCTATTTGTATGTGTTTTCATATAGTGCTGTAAATCTGTCATGATAAGTGTTTCCAGAAGCCGTGAGTTTGTCTACGCTGTTAGTAGAGAAGGCTTCTATCTAGACATGCTTACAATGATATCAGGCAAGCATATTTAGTTCCATACACATCATGGGCCTTATTCAGAGTTACAAGTAATCAGAATCATATAATGAATATCAAAAAAAGCTGCATTTCTCAGAGTAAGTTGAAAACACAAGCCTCTAGCTGTGGCTTCCTCCCCTTTGCTGTGTCTCTCTCTTCTTCACTCCAGGGGAACGGAGGCACCGGGAGTAGTGGGGTGAGCAGGTAGTGCATATAGTACCTGGGCCTGGGTCACTACTTGGGCCCTGGAATATAGAGAGGCCTAGCCATGCCACCACCGTGAAGTGGTCACGCCTCTGCTATTTTATGGCTACACCCCTAGAGTGTATGCCTCCACTTCAAGCTGACATGCAGCATACATATTAAACAGAACTATTACACAAGGGATGGTGTTGCACCTCCTCCCATACTCCACCTCCCCTCCCCCTGTTTTTTCACTGTGTGCTACCAAATGCATGTAGTCATCATTATTAATGTTACACATGTCCGTGTCATATCACATGCAACTGAGATCCCTTCAGGAGGCTGCTTTGCGACTTATGTTACTTTGATAACATCTATACACCCACAGTCTATGCCTCTGACTACATACTCACTGATCACATCTGCACGTCAATTCTAGCCCCACCCCCAGCCTCCTAAGCATATGCATGGAAGAGAAAAATAAAAATTGAAATTTAATTTTAGGATTCTCATAGTTATTAATTTGTTCGTATAAGCCCAAAATTAATACAAAACATCACATGTGATGCCAACTGTCAAACATGGAGGAGAAATCATAATGATCTTGGGTGCTCTTTTCCTTTTACCCGAGTATGCTACTTTTTACAGAGTGACTGGTACCGTGAATCAAAAGAGCTTCTGAAGCATTTTTTTTAGGACCATGTACTCTGTCAGCCTCTGTCACCTTAGCTTGTCAAGGGTTCATCGTACAGCAAGATAATGATCCAAGAAACACCTGCTGGCAAATTCATAACTACCATTGAGGAAAAGACCAAGCTTGTTTTGCAGTGGTTATCACAGTCTCCAGACTTAAACCTCATTCAGCTGGTTTGGGATGAAGGGTGAAAGCAAAGTAACCTACAGTACAAGTACAACACATTAGTGGGTACTTCTGCAATGGTGTTGGGAAGAACTTCTTGACCATTGTCCATTGTGGATAAAATGTCAAGTTCACTGGTTATACATCATCTGCAAAGCTACTTTTATTAGTAAAAAAAAAAATAGATTATATTTTGTTAAAGAAAATGATTCTATAATTTCCTTTTTATCACCAGTTATATATTCTTTATATGCTTAATTACAGAACACTTTGGGACATTATGTTACATAAATTTAAATAAAAACTAGACAAATGGGGGTGTTCGATAGATAGATAGATAGATGTATTAAAATATACAGTATTTCCACACACATAAGATAAATATGAAGGGTGGTATCCTATTAGCCATGTTAGTTTTTCTGCCTAAAAAAATGGGCTCTTATCGCGATTTTAGCCTAATTGTCATTATCGGACTATCCAATTACAGCCCTTTTTAAGGCCTGAAAATGTCCTTTGCTCGAGCTAACACACGTAAGATCTGGGATAAGTTCCTGGACCCATGTGTTATCGTGGCTCTGAGGCATGCATAGCATAGTCCCCGATATTGATTGGTATCATGGCTAAGTGGATAGCCCCCAACGATTCCATTAGCCACTGATAATTACCACAGCTAGTTGGATACCAGCCGAAGTGTACTATATTTATTTAAAAAGGAATCACCTTATCTAAACATTTACTGATATCTTTATTTATAACAATAAAGGGTACACAGAAGTTAAAATGTTGCTACTTGCTGGAAAAAGTCTAACAACTTTTTTGCTGTTTCAGTTGTGATACGTTTATGTTTATGGATATCAGGGCACTTTTTTGTTGTTGTTAGTTCTTGATAAGCGACATTGTAAGTATATGAAAATTGCCTGCCAAACAGAGCATGTTTTTATCTGATATGATTTATTGCCCAAAGCCTCACAGACATTGAATGATGAGGCAGTGTTGCAGCTACAGATACTTTCCTAGCTTATATGAAAGCAACTGCTGTGAATAAACTGCATTAAATTTTTGTAACTATTATATCAAACTGACAACCATTCATGATTACCAAGATGTACAACATCCTGTTAAATAATTCAGTTCATACTGCCAAGTGTTACATGGGTATATAAAGTAAAGTCAAGATTGGGTAATCAATTAATTTAAAGGGCCATTTTTCTAAAACCATGTCAGTATTTTTTTTTTTGTAACTGAATTGTTAAAATTAAGTATGATTCTATATGTTGGCCAAGTAATAACCTGAGAGTTCAAATAGGAATGCATTTAAATTCCCAATTCATCTTTAAATACAAGTTGATCTGTGTTTACAGAAAGGCAAAGATCTGAAATTGTAATCTGCAGAAAAAGAACTCGCATATGTAAAAATCTACTGAAGCAAGAATATTTCACTTTGTAGAATACTGAAGTTTCCATAACCCTAAATTGGCAGCTGGTACGTTTACTCAGTTAATTTGACATGTAATCTCACAATTAGTGTCCCCAAGGCAAACCACTTGTAAACAACATTGTTCTTGATAGTGAGCTGTGCATGTGTGTGTTTGTGCTGTTAGGTGTTAAGCTTGTAAAGTGTGTGTGCATGTGCGTGTGTGTATGTATGTGTATGTATATATAAATATATATATATATATACATATATATATGAGAGAGACTTGATAACTGGAATAGTGGCAGCATTTGCCCCAGGTTTCTTACTTATGTGTTTTAGGAATAATGTGTTGGTTCTGCTCAGAGCTGTTGGCTTTTGGTAAAAACCGGATTAGGGTTGTGGGGTTGGATGTGAGAATAGAGGGTGGGTTCTGCATCCTTTTATGGCCCAGTTCAAGTCTTTGGGCTATTAGCCTCACAGAAGGCTAATTACAGTAGATCTCTCAGCTGTATGGGTGTATTAGAAAGGCTGTCACCTTAACCATTTCTTTCTAACACTGCTTGAGGAAAAGGAGAGACTATGGAGTCTCTTTGAGAGAAATCTGCACTTGAAATCCAGTGAACTGTGCCTGGCAAAACTTCTTGGGGTATATTTACCAAAATTCGTATTTTTCATAATGAGGTTAAAGTTAAAACACGAATGACATCGAATGTGTAAATTTGCAACTTTTTGAATTAATTACGACTAATTTACTAAGCTGTTGTATTCTGCATTTTCGTGTTTTCCGATGTCGATGTCATTCGTTTTTTTGGCAGTGTTTTACGGGAGTGACTAGTAAAACACTGCCGACATTAACACAATGAATCTCAGCCGGATCTGTGAGATCCGTGCAGGGCTTCATTGTGCACCTTTCGTAAAAAATTTACAAATTTTAAAAAGCCTAAAAAAAAATGCGTTGGGTCCCCCCTCTAAGCAAAACCAGCCTCGGGCTCTTTGAGCCGGTCTTGGTTGTAAAAATATGGGGGGGGGAATGACAGGGGTTCCCCCATATTTCATCAACCAGCATCGGGCTCTGCGCCTGGTCCTGGTTCCAAAAATACGGGGGACAAAAAGCGTAGGGGTCCCCCGTATTTTTAAAACCAGCACCGGGCTCCACTAGCCAGGTACATAATGCCACAGCCGGGGGACACATTTATTGTGGTCCCAGCGGCCCTGGCATTACATACCCAACTAGTCACCCCTGGCTGGGGTACCCTGGAGGAGTGGGAACCTCTTAAATCAAGGGGTCCCCCCCCTCCAGCCACCCAAGGGCCAGGGGTGAAGCCCGAGGCTGTCCCCCCATCCAAGGGCGGCGGATGGGGGGCTGATAGCCTTTTGAAAAAAATTTGAATATTGTTTTTAGTAGCAGTACTACAAGTCCCAGCAAGCCTCCCCGCATGCTGGTACTTGGAGAACCACAAGTACCAGCATGCGGTGGAAAACCGGGCCCGCTGGTACCTGTAGTACTACTACTAAAAAAAATACCCCAAAAATACGGGACACACACACCGTGACAGTATAAGTTTATTACATACATGCACACCTCCAAACATACATACTTACCTATGTTCACACGAGGCTCGGTCCTCTTCTCCATGTAGAATCCTCAGGGTACCTGTGAAAAAATTATACTCACATAATCCAGTGTATATTCTGTTCTTTGAATAATCAACGTACTTGGCAAAACAAAAAAAACGGAAACCCGACCACGCACTGAAAGGGGTCCCATGTTTACACATGGGACCCCTTTCCCCGACTGCCAGGACCCCCCCTGACTCCTGTCAAAGAGGGTCCCTTCAGCCAATCAGGGAGCACCACGTCGTGGCACTCTCCTGATTGGCTGTGTGCTCCTGTAGTGTCTGTGAGGCTGCAGACGGCAGAGATACAATGTAGCGCCTATGCGCTCCATTGTATCCAATGGTGGGAACTTTGCGGTCAGCGGTGAGGTTACTTTCGATCAACCGCTGACCGCAAAGTTCCCACCATTGGATACAATGGAGCGCATAGGCGCTACATTGTATCTCTGCCGTCTGCAGCCTCACAGACACTACAGGAGCACACAGCCAATCAGGAGAGTGCCACGACGTGGCGCTCCCTGATTGGCTGAAGGGACCCTCTTTGACAGGAGTCATGGGGGGGTCCTGGCAGTCGTGGGAAAGGGGTCCCATGTGTAAACATGGGACCCCTTTCAGTGTGTGGTCGGGTTTCCGTTTTTTTGTTTTGCCAAGTACGTGGATTATTCAAAGAACAGAAGATACACTGGATTATGTGAGTATAATTTTTTCACAGGTACCCCGAGGATTCTACATGGAGAAGAGGACCGAGCCTCGTGTGAACATAGGTAAGTATGTATGTTTGTAGGTGTGTATGTATGTAATAAACTTATACTGTCACAGTGTGTGTGTCCTGTTTTTTGGGGTATCTTTTTAGTAGTAGTACTACAGGTACCAGCGGGCCCGGTTTTCCACCGCATGCTGGTACTTGTGGTTCTCCAAGTACCAGCATGCGGGGAGGCTTGCTGGGACTTGTAGTACTGGTACTAAAAACAATATTCACATTTTTTTTTCAAAAGGCTATCGGCCCCCCATCCGCCGCCCTTGGATGGGGTGGACCGCCTCGGGCTTCACCCCTGGCCCTTGGGTGGCTGGAGGGGGGGACCCCTTGATTTAAGGGGTTCCCACTCCTCCAGGGTACCCCAGCCAGGGGTGACTAGTTGGGTATGTAATGCCAGGGTCGCCGGGACCACAATAAAAGTGTCCCCCAGCTGTGGCATTATGTACTTGGCTAGTGGAGCCCGGTGCTAGTTTTAAAAATATGGGGGACCCCTACGCTTTGTGTCCCCCGTATTTTTGGAACCAGGACCAGGCGCAGAGCCCGGTGCTGGTTGATGAAATATGGGGGAACCCCT